>NC_135794.1:25178746-25478746 GCF_051106095.1 Pogona vitticeps | reverse complement strand
AAAACACCCCTGTCCTTAAGACTTTCTGTTTCTTTCTTTTTTTCTTTTTGTTAAACACAGTCCCATAGCTCGGCTGCTGCGTTGGGCCCCCGCTCGGGCGGGCCTTGACTGTTCCTCACAAAAAGATAAAACGCCATCTAAGTGGGTTACTGGTAGAGACTTAAGAGCGTGAACGGGAGGAAGAGGGTTGCCACGTCCCCATCCTTGAAAAAGAGGAGAGAAGGAAAGGAAAGGCTGGCACATCATTTCATACCTTGCCTTACGAGTGAAGGTGAAGAGTTAGAAATGGGCTTCTATGACTGGGTAGGGAAAAAAAACCCTCTCAATTCACTGTGTCTCATTTTATTGAGATATAGAACTGACTGCAACAATTTCTGGAGATCTAGAAACGGCCATCGATATTTGTGAACCGCAGTTAGTCCATGATGAGTTGTCCCTTTTGGGATCTGGGGGCTCTGAGTCTTCTTCCATAAAAATAGGACGTGGGGCAGGGTCTTTGAGAATGGGATCCCTGGCCTAATTCCGATCATCATCATCATCATCTTAGAAATGCTGAGCTGGAAGGGACCCTAAGGACCCATCTAGTCCAGCCCCTCTTTGGGAGGCCAAGCGGGGAATTGAACTCTCAACCTGCAGCTCTGCAGACAGAGACTTAAATCACTCAAACCACGGAGCTCTCCAGCAGTTCATCCCATCACTGCTTTTGATTGACCTGTCCTGACTTTGTCTTTTTCCTTTTCCTTCCCCCCCCCCGCCGCCTTTGTCTTTTACTGTATATTTTTAAATTATTTACACACTCACTTCTAAGATTTTAATCCTGAAAGATGTGTTATAAATAAATAACTTTTTTTTAAAAAAAATGCTTTTTAAAAGACAGTAATAATGAATCAATTCTGTGTGTGTCGTTTGAAGCTGCCTTCAAACAACATTTCGTTTGCTTGCAAATGAAGGTTTGAACCTTGCAGATGGAGGTTCCTTTTCAACACCGTTGTTTCTGTTTCCGTCTCACTTCCTCGCCCACTTTCCGTGGTTTTAGGGGAAACCTGCGCTATCCCCAACGACGACACTCTGATGGGAAAAGCCAAGGAGAAAGCTCATCTCTACCAGCACAAAAAACCTGGTAATCTGGTTTTCTCACTCGCTTGCGCTGGGTGGTGCTTCGCCGACCGAAGCGGGGCAGTTGTGCTGACTTTTTGGGTGTCTCCCGGCCAGAATGCCTCATCGAATCCATCGGAAGCCCGTCTGAGATCATGAAACTGAAGCAGAGCTACGGGGCGTGGATGACGGACCTGGCGAACCGGAGCGATGAAACCATCTGGATCGCTGAGCATTTTACCGGTGAGCTCCTCCCTCTGGGGCATTCTACCTTACAGGATCGTTGTGAGGATGGAACAACCACGGCAGGAAGGAGCCATAAACTCTGGCTCAAGTGCCTTAGGATAGTACACACCAGTGGGGAGGGGTTATTTTAAGTCTCTTCCGAAACAAATGACCATCAAAGGCTGAGCAGCACTTGGAAGCCTGAACCGGCTTCATCTCACTTGAGCTTTCGTGGGAATGGAGCAGCGCAGGGGAGAACGGAGCGGGTCCTGCAGTGGGGGGGGCAGGGGGGGTCTGGTTTCAGAAGCACAGAGAGATCTTCACAGTTGCTGGGGATTTCCTCCTAAACCTCTGCACATTATTGCTGAGTACAAAAACAGGTTTTTTTTTGGGGGGGGGAAGCTTGGAGGGTGGGGGAAATGTCACCCCACAAGGATGGACATTGGAAATTTGGAAAAATGAAGCATGATAAAAAGGGGTCCCATCGAATGACCTACGCCAACAAAATTTAAACCTTTAGCAATGTTTGGTTTCAACTGTTCACACCCATTGCTCATTTGGGGCTCTGGTGTTCACCCCACCCAAGGGGTGGTAGGAGTGTAGGGCCCGGGGCCTTCCAAAGCTGCACCTGATGCAGACAGGAGAGGGATCCAGGGCCAAGAGAATGGTTTTTGTTTGGAGGGGGCGTGGAAACTCTGCCCTGGGTGCCTCCATTGGGAAAGAGATTTACTGGGATGTGTGGAGAAGCCCAGTAGCCACACAGACTCAAAATGTCTTCCCTGCCTGCTTCTTGTTGGAACAGGCCACGTCATCAAAGAATACAAGGACGTTGCTGCATTGCACAACGACAGCTACAACATCACGGAGCTCCCCTGGGCCTACTATGGGTGCGGCCACGCCATCTACGACAACGCTCTGTACTACCAGCGCGTCGGACGCAACATCATAGTCAAGTAAGGAGACTGGTGGGCTAAAATGGGGGGGGGGGGGAATGGGACAGAGTCTCCCAACACAAAGGCAGGTTTGTGGAGTCAGGATTTGGATATAGCTCGGAAAATCTATGTCAGAAAAAAAACCCTTGATCCTCTCCCTCTTCCTGTCCAGAATGTTTCATCATAAAATCTCTTTTCTCTTACATTTTTAGTGCCTCTTTTCTTTCTTTCTTTCTTTCTTTCTTTCTTTCTTTCTTTCTTTCTTTCTTTCTTTCTTTCTTTCTTTCTTTCTTTCTTTCTTTCTTTCTTTCTTTCTTTCTTTCTTTCTTTCTTTCTTTCTTTCTTTCTTTCTTTCTTTCTTTCTTTCTTTCTTTCTTTCTTTCTTTCTCTTTCCCTGGCAGATTTCTGGACAAAATCTGCCTGTCCCTTCAGCGGGCAGGTCATTTTCTCCTTGCTGGCGGGTCCCTGGATTCCAAGCTCTTGCTGTGGCACCCAGCGCCAGCCATCTGCAGGTCATGAGCGCTCCATGTGTGGGGGAGCTGGGTGAGGGAAGGATGAGGCCGCAGCAGAAGCAGCAGCAGCAGCCTCCGCTTCCTTGAAACAGGGTGGCAGGCGGAGGAGGACGTTTCCCGAGCCAGCTGGCTCCAGCGCGGCCTTTGCCCCCTTCAGGCTCTTGATGTGTGGGCCAAGGATAACATCCTGCTTTGAAAAACAGATGTTGGGGTTCTCCTTGGTCTGTCCTGTTAGGAAAGGGACCAAACCAATGACATGAAGGAGGCTCCTGGAATCATCCTGGGTTCCTCAAAAGACACTTCCAGTTCTTGGCAAGGTATTTTTTTAATAACTCCCTTGAAAGGCCTTCCTTTTCAGCTCAAGGAAAGCATCGTGCACACTTCAAGGGGATCACTTGTTATTGTGGGCCGTCAAGTCACCTCTGACTTCTTGCGGCCCCATGAATAAGTCATCTCCAAAATGTCCCGGTCCTCAACCGCCCTGCTCAGCTCTTGCAAACTCAACCTTGTGGCTTCCTTGAGGGAGTCTACTTATCTTGCATTGGGTCTTCCTCTTTTCCTGCTGCCTTCCACCTTTCCCTGCATGATTGTGTGTTTTTTCCCCAGAAAATCCTGCCTTCTCAGGATGTGCCCAAAGTAAGAGAGACTCGGTTTCAAATTTTTTTCCTCCAGAGGGAGGTCAGGCTTGATTTGATCTAGGATCGACTTGGTCATCTTCTTGGCAGTCTAGCATATCCGCAAAGCTCTCCTCTAGCACCACATTTCAAACAAGTCAATGTTTTTCTTGCCGGCTTTCTTCACTCTCCAGCTTCCACACCCGTCCATGGTGATCAGGAATACAAGAGTGTGGATGATTGTGGCCTCGTTCTCCAGAGACCCGTCCTGACACTGGATGGAAGGGGCCCTCATTCCTTCATTCCCTGCCCTTTCTAGTCTCAGGCTTCTGATTTCTTGACTGCAGTCTCCCCTTGGACTAATAACTGAGCTCAGGGAGACGAAACATTTCACTAATGCCACCTGGGCATCTTTTGGATGACATTTCCTGACCTACTGATCTTATTTCATTCCTATTGCACTGTTAAAAGAATTTCTAGGATGATGGAAACACACACACACACACACACACACACACACACACACACTTCAATAGTTCAGAGACTAAACATTCAGCTAAGCTTCTGTAAAGGCAAGTACAAGGTCAGCTTCTGGCCGAATCTCCTTGCGCTTATGAACAATGTGGTTTCCAACCCCCTTTTTATGCTTTAATTCTGTTTATTTCGCTTGATAATGGAAGCCATCAAATCCACCCACCCAGCTGCCTCCCTGGCCAACACCCCGTCCCCAGTTTTCCTCTGCTCCTTCTTTCCATGCCTGCCTGGTGAGAGGAGCACTCTGTGGGGGAAAAGCAAGGGTGGGTGGGGGTGGGTGGGGGTCTTGCCTTCGGCCCCCTACCTAACCTGCCAGGGCCTGCATGGCAGTGCAAGCCTGGTGTGCGTGTGTTTTGCCGTGAGAAGGAAACGGCATTGCCCAAGGGCCAGAGAAGGGGTGAAAGACCCCCCCTCCTCCCACCCCCTCCCTACCATGACTGGAGCATTACAGCTGTTCTTGCTGCTCCCAGTTTACAAAGAATGGGGAGAGGGGGTGGCTTGTAAGATTTTGGGAGTTTTTCGATAGGTTGAAAAAAAGGGGGGGGCATATTCAGAAGGCAGCCATGAAGCTGGCGAGGCAGCTGGAGACCAAGGACTATAAAGAACCGGGTGAACCCAGTTCAGCCTGGAGAAGCCTTCAGATATCTTGAGGGTTGCCACTGCTGAAAGTGGAGTCAGCTTGTTCTGTGTTACACCGGAGGGCAGGAGTAGAACCGAAGGATGGAAAGCCAAGGGAGCAGATTTCGGGTAAATGCTCAATTTCCTAGCGGTTCAGGCAGAATCATTTGTAAGTGATGGAGCTGATCAGCAGGAGAACAAGCTGCCTGGGGAGGTTGACTTCTCCATCACCTGAGGCATTTCAAAGCAGAGGTAGTTGGTGACTCCCGTCAAGGACGCTGTGGTTTCTTACCGCTTTGTATCTCCTGCGGTGAACTGGGTCAGTGTTTCTCCTCAACCTTTGATCTTCCCCATATTTTGACCTTCATCTCTAGAAGCACAAGGGTTTCTGGAAGTCGAGGTCTCAAGGCTCTGGAGAACCGTGAGGTTGGGAGAACCAGATCTCTATTTCCTTTTAGGACACATCAGGGAGGTCTACTCTGTGGTGCCCTTTTCCTTAACCCTGCTTCTTCTCTTCACTCCAGATATGACTTGGCCACCGGCTCATCCAAAACTCTCCCCATCGAAAACGCCTGGTATTATGAACGCATGTATCTCTTTAACGCTTCCAAATCCTACTTCAGCGTCGCGGCGGATGAAAACGGGCTCTGGGTGATGTACCTTTCCCGGCCGGACGAGCACATCATGGTGGCCCAGGTGGAGGAGGAGAGCTTCTCCATCCTGCGATCCATCAACACCACCTACCCGCAGTCCAAAGCGGGCAGCGCCTTCATCGCTTGCGGGGTGCTCTACATCACAGACAAGAACCAGATCCGCGTGGCCTTTGCTTTCGACCTCTTGAGAGAGAAGCCGCTCGACACAAGCTTTGCGTTAAAACTGTCCCTCACAGACGCAGGTTTCATGCTCAGAGCGTCCCTGCCCAAGCAGAACAACTCGACGTTTACCCCTGTGCTAGCCATGCTTTCTTACAACCACGTGGATAAGGAACTTCACACATGGGAACATGGCTTCCTGATGCAATACCCAGTCCAGTTTATCAGCTGAACACACTTTACTACATGCCCCCCCCCCGGTCACGTTTGCCTCTACAAAAAAAACATGCATTTTGGAGACCCACCTTTGGGTCCGTTTGTTCCGTTTCTTGCTATTCCCAATGTGCAACTTTGTTAAAATTGTAAAGTTCTTGAGAACTTCAAGTCAAAAAGGAATTCTTGTCCATCTGCCCTTCCCTAGAGGGGGTGGTATGTCGTACATGAGAAGCCCTTTAGGAAAAAAGAAAGGTAACCTAAATTCAGCCACAGTGATTCAAACCCAGTAAAAATGAAAGCTAAATGTTCATAGCCCTGGCTAGGGTGGGAGAATTTCCCAGTTGCCATGTCCTGATTATTGAAGAAACTTTGGCAAGTTCTTTTGAGAAATGAAGTTCCTGTCTGTCTCAATAAATGTCCCTGCTCAAGGAGTATTGAACTCCCCTGAATTTAAAAAAGAAAAAGAAACACACACAGAGAGATTACAATCCTTTGTGTGTCCATCATGGGCTGTTCTTGGCTTCACAGAACAGAGCCTGCTTCACACGGCAGCTGTTGCTACAAGCCAGCAAAAGCCAAAGAAGCTTTTGTGTTTTCTGCCGCAATGTTTGTGTGTGTGTGTGTGTGTGTGTGTGTGTGTGTGTGTGTGTGTGTGTGTGTGTGGTTGGGGGATAGAAATCTGTGAGATATGGAAAGGTACATTTCAAACGTCCGCCTGCATTTTCAAAAACCTGAGCAATGAGGTCCTACGGCTGCTTGGGTAAGATCTGCAGAGAAAGCTCCGGCTAACACCCGGCTGCACTTTGGAGGGCGAGGCAAGGCTGATGGGTAGGAGGATTTCACAGAAGGTTGGCTGGAGAGCCGAAGCTCGCAGGGGGAAACAGGTTCCGTTTCAATCGGCTGTTGGCATGAATTTGAAGAGGCAGCTGTTTGATCAGAAGGGGCATTGAAAGTGGAGGTTTCGTAGGAGTAGACGCCACCCAGTCAGAAGATAAATGGGATCCGTGGCTGGTTTTAGAGGCACAGCAGAGGGGTCACTTATTTGTCGCAGTGTGCTTTAAGGACAGGCAACACAGTCCCCTCCTTGACCCTTGCATTAGGACACCACAGCCAACAGGATGGCAGGTCACCAGCCTACGTGGCAGAAGACCGGTGGTTCAACGACTCGCTCGAGACTATTCTGTCCTTTGGAGAGACGTTAGATTCTCCGTCTGGCTGTCCAGCCTGCTTGCTTTTCATTCTGCATGCTAGTAACTTCCACGTTTCCACAAAGCCTCAGAAGGAACTGTGGTCCCTACCCACCTCCTCTGTGGCTTGGGAGTGTGGAACATGCTGATTCCTTCGTAAGCCAAGGAGCTGAATGAAATGGCAGTAGTCCTTATGCTCTCAAAGGTGGAAGTTAAAATATAGATATATGACACCCACCCTCCCCTGGTTGCTTCATGCTCCCCACACTGGGTTGGACGGCCATGGCTTTGTGGTTTGGGACTGGCCGGGATGGCAGGTTGTGGCTGGCGTGGGATTTGTGGGAAGCGGCGCCCTTCTAGGAGACCCTCCGTCCCCCACGTCTTGAAAGATCTGTGATGCTGTCTGTGCACTTGCCCAGCTCACCGGCCAGCATCCCCCCCTTTAACAAAAACCGACATGAGTAGCAGTCGTGATCAAAGGGACATGCCCGTGTGTGTATTTCCTGGTGCCACAGAGAAATAAATGTGTTGGGGAATGGGCCAATGTGTTGTGACTCCCGTCGTGTTCAAAGGCAGCAAGCCCACAAGCTGGTTGGGAAGCGGAAACCAGGTGGTGCAGTAGCCACCTTTGCTGGAATATGAGCCACGCCTGCGTGAGCCCAGGATCCGACCTTACCAGGCCAGGGTGTCTTCACGCTTCGTCCATGTCCTCCAGTGGGAATCTGGTCTTTACTTTCAAGACACGTCACTGCCCTTTCCTGTATTCACTCTTATCATACACATCATCCTCATTCAAGGTAGGCCACTGTGTTATTTTTTGTTTAACTTTTTGTTTCCTGAGGTTTTTAAGAACCTAGCTTTGTGTGTGTGTGTGGGGAATAATAATAATAATAATAATTGCACACCATCAAGTCAGTTCTTTCCAGGGTTTCCTTGGTATTGAGTACTCAGAAGAGGTTTCCCATTCCCTACTCCTGGGGTGCCTTGGGACCTGTGCAGCTTCTGACCAAGGCGACCCAGGCTGGCTGTTTTTCCACAGTAGGGGAACTGAACTCCCAGCTCTGCAGCCGGAGACCTCAGGCACTGAGCTATCCTGCAGGGTGGGCTAGAAATGTAACCGACAGTCAAACTAAAATAAATGCACGCTCTCTGCAGGAACCGCTGGACCCCACTGGGGTCTGGGTGGGCAATGAGCTGGGCTGAGGGAGCAAGGACCCCAGCTTTGGGCCACTTTGTCTTCTCCTGCTGCTGTGAGAGGCAACCGGTGGGGGCGGGTGGGGTGGGGCGGGGGCTCAAATGTTCCATGAAATAAAAGGAATTTATTTAAGTTACAAAGGTAAAACTATCAAATGACTATTTGCCTTCCTCTCATAGACATACTTCACAGCTTGCAATTAAAGACTGCCTGTAGACAAAGTTGCATTTTAACCGATCATTTCCTCCCACCGGCCCTCTTTTACGGTACAGTCCAGACAGCCACATTCTCATGGGAGGGGGGAGGAAAAAAAGATACAGTTTGCCAACATTGAAATACACAGACATCAGCTTGTTATCGTAAGTAAGACCACGTCTTCCTGTTTATAACAGAGAAAAATACATCTAAAGATGACAAACAAGAGCCGGTTATTTTACAAGCAAACAATACTGACCTCTGCATAGTTTATACAGTATGCTGCGGAAACAGTTTAGATTACCAAGTTTTGTCGACTATTTGACTAGCTGGCCACATGGAAGCCTGACATTCATCTGAAAATGTGGCATCGTATGGGGCTTTTTTTTCTAGAGCTTTTCATGAATGCAGTTTCTCTGTCGGGTCTTTTTTTTCTTCTTGGTTTTTTATTTTTTTTTGGAAGGAAAATAAAATGAAATTAAAAACCTTAAGAGGATGACTGGAAATAGGGCTCCAGTTGGCTCACTGCACACAATACATTCCTAGTGCAAAGGCAGGAGTCAAAATAAATGGCCGGAGAGGGAGGGAGGGAGGGAGGGAAGGAGGGGTGCCAAGCCCAGCCTTTGAACAGAAGGAAGGGAATGACTGATGCACAAAAGGAAAGGCCCTGTGAAAACTCTCGCTTGCCTCCGAGAAATGAACCCCCCCCCCCAGATGCCATTACGCAGCTTATATCCTGGGCCCGGCCGGTCCAGAAAGGGAAAGACTCAGCCCCAGCCTTCCATGTCCCTCCTTTGTCCAATAGCCTCCGGCCCGAAAACATTATTTTGAAAAAAGCATAAAGTGCAGGCAATATAAGGAAAACTCCTCAGGCTCAGAGGAAAATGTGCTTTTCTGGGCAATTTCTGAGACTGACTGCTTGAACACTAAGTTTGGAAAGAAGTGGGGAAATGTTTCAGCATCATAGAAATAACACATTTACCCTACAGTACATTCCTCATTGCACAAAAGTCCACGGGCTGTGTGGGCGTCACATTTTCGTAGTGGTATGAACCCAAATAATAATAATAATAATAATATTAATAATAATAATAATATAATGTCAACAGTGATTCTTAATAAACAACAACATAAAATCACACTCACTGGGAATACCCTTCATTAATTGAGACTTATTTTGAAAACAGAGGGGGAAAAAATGGAGACATGCTTTGATTCAGTAACAAGGATTTGGAAAAGTCTCCCAAACGTAGGTCAAAAAACCCGCCGGCTGCCTTCAGGTGTCTGCCACGGATGGCGGGACGGTAAGCCACAGAGTGCTCCGTTATGTGGACGAGGCCCTGGGGTGTGTGTGCGGGGAGCACCGAGGAGGGACGGCCATCGCCATATTCCCCCCCCCCCTTGGGATGGTCAGCTCCGATCGAGGGCATGCACGTCCATCCTGCCAACCCGCCGGTGCAGGGTTCAAATCAACACAAAGGTGCGTAAGGGGTTTTGCGGTGGTGGTGAAGAAGGGGAAGACACTGCTCTTCCAGTGAAATTTCAACTCTAGCATTAAAACGCCGCAATAAATTACTTGGGACAGCTAAGTGGAGGGGCCTTCCTTCCTTCTTTCTCCCGAAGGCGCCTGCCACGTCCCCCTCCGAGGGCGGGAACCCCCGTCTGGCGCAGGGAGCGCCTGCCGCAGGACTCCGAGCGAAGCGTTACAGGATATCGCAAAGGCTGGAAGGGATGTTGAACGCGTTCGGCAGGACGCGCATCTTGAGCGTGCCATCCGCTCCACAGGAGAAGAGGCGGTTGCCTGGGGCCAGTTCGATCTGCATGACGCCCGTGCTGAGGTTCCGGAAGATGGATTGCTTAGCGTGCTCGTGTTTGAAGGAGTGGATCAAGCCGTAGCTGGTCAGCCTCCACACCTAGAGCCGAAAGAACAAACGCAATGCGCCCTGAGACGGCGGTAGAGCCCGGGCCCAGGAAGAGATCGGATCTCTCTCTCTCTCTCTCAGGCACGCACCAAATGCAGGGATCACAACACCATCCCAAAGCCTCCCCATCTCCGGGAAAGGGTTGCCAGGCAAAGTGGATGCCGTGCAGAGGCACCGGCGGGGCCAACGCATCGGATCCCCTCAAAGGCCGCTTTGGAGGCTCCCAAGGCTGGCACATGGGCGGCTGAGAAGGGAGGGGAGAGACGGCCTGGAGCCGGGTCCCACCCTGTCTGCCAGGTGTGGCAATTCCTCTCTTTGGGGATAGGAAAACTCATGGCTGGTGGGGAGAGAAGGCTGTCTCGGGGACACCGATGGGTCTCCTCCTCCTCCACTCTACCCCGAAGGGCGTTGTCTCCCTGGGGGGGTGGGCAGGGCTCCCCTTTGGCCTGCTGCACCTTTTGCTGGGATTCCCCCCCCCCTTCCAAGTACCTTCACGTTGCCTTCTGCAGAGCCTGTGCAAAAGCACTCCTCCGAGGCGTCCAAGGCCAGGGCTTTGACGGAGGAGTCGTGGGCCTGGAAGGTGTGGAGGGCCTGCCTCTGCCGGATGTCGAAGATGGCCACCTGCCCCTTCCGGCCCCCGGAGATCAGCAGCTGGTGCTTCGGGGCGTACTGCAGCACCGTCGCCCCGTGGTCGTGGCAAGTGAAGGCTGGAGGCAGAAAGACAGAGAAACGCAAGAGCCCTTCACCAACGGGGAGCCTCGCGGAACGCACTCCCCGGGACTTGGTCCGAGCAAACCCAGGGGTGTGTGTGTGTGAGTGACGACATCCCAAAGGGATCCCCCCAAGAAACAAGAGGGAACCCCCGGCTTGCTCAGTGACACCCTGGCTCTGGATGCGAGGGGCCTTCCCTTTAAAAAAAGCAACTGTGTGTGTGTGTGTTTACTTCAATCTTCGGATGAGCATGTGAACTCGGGTGATTTTAAAGGGAAGGGAGAGGGTCTCCTATAAAGCATCTGCCCTCAAACAGAACTGGAAAAAAAGCAATTACCTCAAAAGTAATTACCCAGTTACAGTGACAAGCCCCTGGCAAAACATTGCCTTTCGTTACAATCTCAAAAACCAAACAGTTCCTTATTTCTGAGAAGTAACTGGAATTCATACAAATTAATCCTAGGGGCCATGGGAATGGGATAAACGGCTGGCCCACAGAACGAATTTTGCTTTCCTTCCTTGTTGTCCCCTGAATCACAGGCAACGGAGTACGAGGCAGCTGACACGAGCCGGCACCCTCCTCAGGTGAGCTTCCTCCTCTGCCCTGGAACAAGGCCCCGGCCCCAAAGCTATAAAAAGGACCGAATAGTGAGAGACGACACTAGAAAAGGGGTAGAGTTACCACGAGCCAAGTCATAAGCACAATAGCGTTTAACCCGTGCTCTTATGACTGACGGCAGGGAGGCACTAGTTATGGGGCTGAGTGACAGGCAGAGTCGTGGTTTATTCTCTCTGCCGCTTGCCGCGCGGCCTTCTGCAACCCCCCAGGCGGGCCGGCCGGAATTCCTCACGCTCTCCAGCCAAGCACTGGCTCAGAGGAGGGAGGCCGCCGATCGCGACCGGCCCCTGGGCAGGGCCGGGGCTGTTATCAGGCTGATTAGCTGATGTTTGGTCTAGCCCGGCCGGGGACAGCCAACGCCTCCGAAGCCCAGAGGCCCTCCGGCTCTCCGGGCTGTGAGCCAAGGGCGGGCGGTCCATCTCGGCACAAAGCTCAAGCTGCTCAGGGTGGAAAGGGCGGTGCCATGTGGGGTTCCACTTTTTGTCCATTTGGGACAAGAACACACACATACACACACACACACCCATTGGTTCTCAGAAGGAGGGTTGCAAGGAACGCAGAGGAACTGAAAGGAGGGCTGTCACGCAAGGAGCAACCCTCGAAAGACTCTGATGATGATGGCAGGGTTTCAGGGCTGCAAGCCCTGCCATCACGATGACACTGATCACAAGAGCGGGAGAAAACGACTGCCCTCGAAGGGTCCTCTGGGCCCTGGTGCCACCAACCTAAAGCTGGTGTGAGAGTCAACCACGAGTGCTGCAGATCCTTAGTACGGGGAGGAGGAGAGGGCCCAGCAAACACACGCCCCCCCCCCCCCCGTTGAGGACACACACGCGGCGTCCTGGCCCCAGGGTTAAGGAAGAGTCCAAGCCACCACCTCCAGCAACACAGAACAGTGTTTTGACCCCACTTGCCCTGACCCAGCAACCACAGTCAACGAACCTACCATGTATGAGGTTGTTAGAGGGCGACACTAAGGTGTCCCACAGACACACATTTCTGCAAATGAAAAGAAACACACACACACACACACACAGGCAATTAGTACTTCATTAGTCACCATGCCTGCATTCTTCCCACATGCTCCCCACCCCCCCTCATTCCCGAACCCCTCTTGAACCCACCGATGGTCGCTGGACTGCCCCGAAGTGGCCACGAGGCTTGACGAGGTGATGAACGCAAAGTCACTGGTGGTTTTGCTGTGGCACGGCCAGCTCTGTGGAAAACGGGCAAGAGGCAATGATCAGCCGCACGGTTAAACACAAAAGCATGCAAAACTCAAACCCAACCACCTGTCTACACAAACTTCCCATCGTGTCTACATAGAACACAACCAGAGAGAAAGCAGCTGGAACGAGGAGGGGCGTTTCCAGCCCTCGCTCCCGGGGCCTGCCAGTTCCACAGAAGAGGAAATGGAGAAGAAAGCAATTAACACATTCATGCATCCACTTAACACGACACTTGCTCCGTCAACAAAAAGCAAACAGGGAAAAAACCCAGAACCAATTAGATGGGTCAGGCTTCCTCTCAAACTGCTTACAATTTTTATTTAAAAGGGTATCCAGAATAAAAAAAGAGGAACTAAGAATGGCCTCATCTCCTTACCAAATAGGGCTTAGGGTTACTCGCTGCCTGGTTCACTTGCCAAATGCTTAAGTAGCCCTCTCCATCAGCTACACCACACTGCAAGGAAAAGAGAGAAGAGAGAGAATGAGAATTTACCCCCTTCTTTTATGACTTCATCCTGACTTGCCAGAGATGTTCCAGGCGACCGATGCCCACAGATATCCAGTAACAATTATTTCAAAGCTTTTTATGGAGGGAGCAGCCTTTATCAGGGGCTGTCGTCTTCCCACACCCCGCCCCATCCTGCTGCTTCCTCCAGGAATCTGGTCGGCCTCTATGGGGAGCAGGTCTGAGACAGGCAGGCCTTGGGACCGCCACCTTCTTGGGGGGGGGGCTTCAGTGGGTCCAGATGTTAAGCGACGGTGCCGTACTTTAGACGCCCATCCGGGAACGCTCACCTTGTTGCCCTGAGAATTAAAGTACAGCCGAGTCACCCTGGCGTTGCCGGCTTGACGGAAGCACACCAGCTGCTGCGGCCGGGTCCATTCGAACATGCGGACACTCCCATCCTGGGCACCGGTAAGGTCTGGAAAGGATGTCCATGCCCCAACGCGAGAGGCAGTGGGTGGGTCAGAGCACAAGCCATGAAGGAAGGAAACGCTCTGTGTCAGTTACTGGCACACCCTCGGTTCTTCCCCCCTCCCCCCGCCTCCCTCCCTGGTTAAACACAAGCGACTCACAATACTGGTGGACCGGATGGGAGGTCATCCTTTTCACGTTGTTCAGATTCCGCTTGATGAGCTTCAGGGAACAGGAAGGAGATTTATAGTCATTGTTCACAGCAAAAAGATGGATTATAGGTTTTTAAAAAAATTAAGTCCAGGTACGTTACACCCAGAAAACCCCGGAAGGGTCTGGATTGACAACAACGCAGTGCTGTTGCTATTGTTTCTGGGTGGCTTTCAGGTTCCACCTTTTGAGCTGCAATCCTTGGCAGATTGGCCCGTGGCCGCCCCATCCGCCTTGTCTCTGAGTAAACGTGAGCATCAGGTGAAGTTAGGAGGACATACGGACAGGAATGCCAATGGGGTAAAGGGCTTGCATGCCGCCTGTTCCCACACAACCGCCCCGCACAGAAGGCTTTTCTGCCTCCAACTTTTTTGCAGGGAGAACCGTCTGTGGCAGCGGGGACACATCCGGCCATCTCGGGCACCCGTTTGCCATGCGGAAAACCTGACCTATTTTGCCAGTGAGGGGGCGGGACCTGTAAACAGTAGGAAAGGAGCGCAGGAAAAACAACGACACTTTCTTTCCTTACACCACAGGAGTGATGCGGGGAGGAAGAGTGAGGCTAAACCATGCAGGCAATCGAGAGAAGCCAACTCCATGGGGTCCTTGCAGAACCAGAACATCCCCTCTTACAAGTAATCTGGCACGCATGGCCACCTGGTGGCGATCCCGTCTTTTTGTAAAGAAACACTCACAGAAATGGCACACACCCCGATTGTGGTGCCATGGATGGCAACAGGCACTTCTTGCCATCAGGGGCCTTCCGGACGGCTGGCCCTCGACACCCTCCCTCTCGGCCACCCCTGGACCCCTGCAGGGAAGGCCGGCTCACAAGAGGGAGCAACGCTGAAGAAGCTACGTACCACGCCAGCCCCAGTGCTTGTTTGCCCGCTGCCTAACCACGGCATAGACGAGGCGGACGACAGCGAGACAGGCTGCATTTGTGCCACGGCATAGGACCCGGCGCTCGACTGCGTGAGTGTGGTGGTGGAACCACGGAAGTCGACGTCATCTGAACTGGAAACGCAAAAACAGAAGAATGTCGTAACACGTCATTTCTGACCCTCCTCTCAAAAGAGTTCATGGATCACCAACAAGCCATTGTTCAGGAGTTGGTGGGACATGGGCGACGTAGTGAACGTAGTTCTTATGACCCGGGCTGCTCTCCCGTTAAGACTCTGGGGCGGCGGCCAAGCCCACCTTTTAGATTCTCGGTCATACTCTTCCCCGATCCAGATATATGGCTGGGCAGCCAAGAGGGCGGAGACGTCCAGTTCTTGAACGTCGTGGGTAGAAGCTAAAACGATCTCATTGATGTTGGCCTGGAAAGGACGAAGACGACCACATCAGCGGAGGCGGAAGCGGAAAAGGCGCCTCCCGGTGAGCCAAACAAGGCAGGGGATGTGAGCAAGCGGTGAACGTGAACGAGGGCCGGTGGGCGGGATTTACCTTGTTCACGGCGAATGCCATGATCATATCCGACTCCTTGTGAATGATTTTCGCTCGGCCTCCAGGGTAGCCGAGTTCTGCCTCTACCTGCAAAACATCAGAATGGCATACTCTGAACAAGTGCGTTCAGAGGGTTTGATGGTAGAAGGAACCCAATGCGAGAGAGAGAGAGGGAGAGAGGGAGAGAGAGATAGAAAGAGGCATGCAAGGGAATCTTAGAAGGAACAGCCATCTTTGAGAGAAAGGGTCCCTGGGTTTCTCCTCCTCCTCTCTTGAAACACAAGGCCACAACAGGAGTGAACCAAAGTTAAGGTCTATCTGGTGTTAGCATGAAGGCAAAGGACCTGCCAGAAAGGTTACTTTGAGCGTGTTAGCAGACCCTTTAGAGGCTGAAAGGAACGAAAGCTGGCCCCGCGGTGATTTCTGAAAGTGCACCTGAGAGGGGTCTGGGAGACGGGACGCTACCTTGTTTTTGTTGGCTGCTAGGCTGTTTTGTGTGCTCTGCTCCACACGGTCTTCTACAGACTACACCACACCACATGGGCCACCAACACAAAACACATGCACAAACACATATAGAAGAAAAAAAAAAAGAATGAAAACATGCCACACTGGGGGCTTTAGAAGGACATCCTAACGAGGATGCTAATGCATTTGCCTGGGATTTGGGGGAAGGGGGTTCAAGCCAAGCCGCTTGCAACGTGAGGTATCCCGGATGAACACAAACACAGGCCAATAACCAAGCTGGAGAGCAGTGGGGCTGGACCCAAGATCACCCAATGGGGGGTTGGGGGGGGGAGCACCGCCGATGGGAACAGGCGGCCGCTTGCCAGAGAGAGACAACACTTTTAAAGGCATGAAGCCCCGCTCAAGCAAAATGAAGGGGAAACAATGTCAACCCATTGAAATCAAAGGTGTGCCTAAAAAACAAGAGGTTGCTTCAAGAGAGAGGAAAGATCTCACATGGCCTCAATCCACGCTGTTTGCCATGCTCCCGAGTATACCTCACTTTGCTTCCTCTTCCTGGTGAAGATGTAACGGATGAAGGCGTCCCGCAGCAGTTCTTGCTTGACCAGGAAATGCCACAACCTTTTAGCCGGCAGTGCCGAATAATCTTTGGATCTGTTGGGAGCACAGAGGGGAAGGGAAGACGTGGTTTTACTGCAGCACTTTCCCCCCAGTTCACACACAGACACAAAAAGGGTGGGAGGGAAAAAAGGAAAGAAAAAAAATTAAAAAGAAAGGGGAAAAAGAAACAGAAAACAAGTATTTTGTCTGTCTGTGTCTATGTGAAATGCCAGACAAAAATAGTGAATAAACAAAAGGAAATGAGTAGGTCTATAAAGGAGGGTCTTCCAGGCACACAGGTCACATAGAAAGGTTGTGCATTCATAAATGATCAAGGTTCATCCAGCAAGTTCTACAGATTTGCAGAGAACAAGAGGGATTGATTCTCAAAACAAGGGTCTGCGATCAAAAGATGCCTTTCACGGAGGCTCCCTCAATGACCACCCACATAAAGCTGAACGGAAGAAAACGGCTGAAAGAGGCAGACCTTCGCGATAGGTGACCGTACGTCATACAGTCAACATCAAAGGCACCTGGAGCTATCCCTGGCTTGGAGCGCCAGATGTGTTCCCAGAAAGGAAGCACGGACCAGACTACGAGGGCTGAAAGCAAAGCGTGCTGCTTCTAGGTCGCCCCATAGCGCTTCATGCACTCTCTGGGTGTTTTGCGATCTCGAATGATGCAAGCTACACCTGGCCTCCCCCCACAGTGAGCTGGGCCCTCCATTTCCCAACTTCAGAAGGATGGAAAGCTGAGTCTAGCTCAAGCCAGCGACCTGAGCCCGCTTGGAATCAAACGCAGGTCGCGAGCTGGTTCTTGAGTGCAGAACGGGAGCTCAACCACCGCACCATGAGGTCCTTTTAACACGATCCCTTATGCCAGGCGTTCTGGAGGTCCAGTCTACCTCCAGGATGGAGCAGGCCCATCCGGCCTCCCAGCAGAGGTCCTGTCTACTCCGTGCAGAGCGGGTCGTCACAGGGCCCGGGGGACGCCAAGACAACCTCTCTGCCGAGACGGGTAGACAGATCTCCTGACTCCTGGGCCCCCATCTGCGGACCTCCAGCATGCAGTGGGGTAGACTGGGGCCCAGGATAGCTACATCCATATAACTGCACAGAGCAGGTTGACTGAGCCCCAGGGTGTCCAGAGGCCCTGTCTTCTCTCTTCTGGGGCAGATCGGGCCCCCACCGAGCATCACAAACTGGATGCCCAAGCGTGCAGGCGGAAACTAACCCGTGCTAAAGAGGCAGCACTAAGTGAAGTATTACTGTACCTCTCTAAAGGACACAATCACTTCTACTTGTAAGGTTTTGCTAACAGCTTTATGGATTGCCATCAGAATTGGAATTTTAAGTTGACCCTGTTCCGTCAAAGGAGGAGAAAGAAAAAGGAACAGCAAAACCAAATCTGTGCCAACTGATGTGCTATTAAGTCATGGCAATTTGCCGTGTGCGCAGCGTTCCCAAAAATCCAGGTGACACTGACTTGGTACAAATCATCCACTTATTAACAAAGCACAGAACACGATGCCTCCTCCTTCTGAAAGACAGCCCTCCTTTTCATACCTGAATGGGGTGTTCTCGGGGTCAACCATGGCTTTTATCCGGGCAGCAGCAGCTGCAGCTCCTCCTGCGGCAGATTCAGGGAAACAGGTATTGACGTAATTGGGAGGGGGCCCCTCAAACCGGTCCACCCTCTCTTGCAGGATCCGCTCCCAGTTTTCTAGGTTCCTGATGACGGCAATGCCCAGCGGCGATTTCACCGGGAGCTCTGGGAAAAAACAACAACACAATGATCAGCGACAAGAAGGTGTGTTTGGATGGGGATTTTTTTTTTTAAAAGTCACAGCAAAACAACAGCACTGTACAATTCTTGCAGAAATGACAACTCTATCCTGCTTATGCGTTTTACGGCAGGGAGCTTCTGATGCCGCTTTTCAAATACTTGAAAGGCTGCCCCACAGAGGGGCAGGGGAAGGGCTCAGTTCTCGAGCGTCGCAGAGGGCAGGATCCATAACAAGGGGCTCAAGTTAAAGAAAGCCAGATTTCAGGTGAATATGAGGGAAAAAAAACTTCTTAACTCTTACGAGCGGTACGAAAATGGAACCCGTGACCCCACGGGGAGACAGTGAGCGCTCCAACGCTGGAGGCCTTCAAGGGAAAATTAGACACCCCCCCTCTGTCACCTCTGCTTTGATGTTTATTCCTGCCTTGAGCAGGGGGTTGGATTCGACGGCCTTCGAGGCTTTTCCCAACTCTGTTATTCTGTGGTTCTATGATTATACTCTATAATTTTCTGGAAAGGGAAGGAGGGTCTGTTTTAATGTCATCCTTCTTTGCAGTTTTTTCGACGGCAGTCAGATGACATCAGTGAGGGGTGCTTTAGCCTCAGGTTCTTGCGGATGATCCTCGAGTTCCTTTTTAGCTCTACAATTCTTTATTCTCACTTTTTCTTTTCTTTTTTACATGTGTGCTTTTCTCTCTCCCCGCCCCCCCCCCCCGCATTAATAAACATCTAATTTTTGGTTAGCTTGAATGCAGCCTTTGTGACTTTATGTTCTGCACCTCAAATGCCATTTATGGGGTAATGGTGGCATAAATTCAGTGGGATTTATTTTTGCACGAACTGACTTCTGATGACACTGCTCGGGGTGCGTTCTTCTCAAACGCTCACTTATGATTAAAGAGTGTGCCACTTTCTCACCTGATATCTCTAACCCTGTAATGGGGAAAAAATTCTTCACGTTGTTCAGAGCGAGCTTGACCATCGCCAAGTGGATGAGCGCCCAGCTGCAAAGAAAAGGACAGTTTCGTTCAGCAAAAGAGAAACTCAAATTTAAATTGTGGCTCAAAGTTTATCACATTCTTGCAAGTTGGGTGTTTATCAAAAGAAGCGAGAAACCAATAAACAGCCCGGTCCTGCGGTTGTTCCCTTGGGAAGCCCACGGCGTTCCCCGGATTTACCTCCAGGTTGGTTGCCCCCCCCCCGCCCCTTCCCAGAAAGCCTTGAGCTCCATGACGGGAGAGCAACGAGATGCCAACAGAGTTAGCTGAACTCGGATCCATCCATGGAACCAATTCCCAAAGAGGGGCCCCATTCAAGAGGTAAAGGGCATGGCAGGAACCACTACCTGTAAGAGTTGGGGTCCTTGTGCTCCAGGATCTGCGTATCCGAGAGGAAAGCATCCTCATCATCCTCATCCTCACTATGGATGCTTTCATCAGAGTCGTAGATCACACCACTGTCTGAAAAAGGAAGGAATGGCTGTAAAGAAAGGACAGAATTAGACATCAACATGGTTTTTTTGCCAACAAGCGCCCTGCCATCATCATTTCTTATCCTCATTTAAAAAACAACAACTTTTCATGTGCAGGTAAAAAGAAAGCCGGTTTCAAACAGAAACCTCCGCCTGCATTCCTAAAATGCTTGGAAAGATGGACACGAAACCATTCCCTCTATGAGCACCCCTTTGGTGAGCGGCTGGTTCGGCAGGGGACGTCCAGGTCTTGGGGTCCAGGAGGAACCCCTGGCTCTAAATCCAGCTGTTCAAGCCACCAGCGGCAATCCTGTTGCCCAGTTGCGCAAGCCGTGCAACTCTGGGGAGCAAAGTAGCTGCGTAGCTTCGTGGCTGGGAGTTCGATTTCTGCCCCCCCCCGAGACGCCTTGACAAGGGCTGGACTCCACGATGCACAAGGTCTCTTCCAGCTCTGTGATATGAATCTATAAATCTCCATAGAGCTGCTCCACCCAAAGAGAGAAGAGCTGCGAAGGGGGGAATCCCGCCTCCAGAAGGTGGACCCTGGACCTAAAACGCTGCCTTCTTTCCAAGGAAGGGCAGGAGCCCCACCGCCCTCCAGATCCGTTCGTTCAGCAGGACTCTTCCTCTTGCCCCACCCGTCAATGAGACACGTTTACGACACAAAAAAACCCCCGATCTACCTTTGCGATGAAATAATCCAACATGCTGAGTTCGGGAGGGATGAATTTTTCTTTGTACGAAGGCCTCTCGGCTGGCACGGGCGGGGGGACGCTGTCCTTCACGGGCCTCCCCGGGACTAACATCCTCATGTTGAACCGACGGCGGTGTTTATCCATTTCCTCGGAAGGAACGGGAGGGGCTGCAAGGCAAAGCAAAAGGTTCAGCTGCGAGCCGGGATCGGCAGCTCCTGGCCGGTCCTTTCACGGGCCCCTTGCTCAGTATCTTTGGGTGAAAATGTCCGTGTTCTCTTTGGAAAAGTGTAAAAAACAAACCAACCAACAAACCAAAAAAATAAATAAATCTCATCAAAGTTGTTAGGTTGAAAAGGAAAAAAATTAAAAAAACACACTCAAGCTATTCAGAGCTACGACACCTAGAAGGCCACAGCAACTGTAATCTTCCGTCAGACCTTATTTAACAGGAGGAGCGGCACAATTTGTAACCAGAAGGAGAGCAGTCAACGGTGCCAGGAAGGTTTTCCAATGGGTCCACCAGTCAACGTCTTCTAGTCTTAGAATGACAACTCCTCACAACGTTTGGAAACGCTTACAATTATCCTGTGCCATTTCAGCCTTTGTTAGAACGGCCAACACAAGGGGATGCACAACCCCTAATGTTTTCTTTTTTTCTTTTTTTCTAGAAGTGTGTTTGGGAAAACAGGACCGAAGATTACAGTTACCAGGTTCACATAGATATATGTGCCAGGTACACAGATGAACTTCTCTTAACGTTGGTCAAATATTGCCAAATATTGGTCAAGCATCGTTAAAACCGTCTCCGAAACAATTAGAATAATAATTGCAATAGTAGGCAACACCTGTGTATTGCTTTTTTTAAAAAAATATTTTTGCAACAGATTTGCTGTCCTTTCAAGAAGAAAATTTATTCTTGTGAAAGAAGAAAGACTGTTTCCCCTCTTTTTAAATCTGACCTGTTAGTAAAGGCCAGCTTAGCTTATGCATTCCTAAGAGTTAAGAATCAGCAATGGTGTTCCGGCTTGGTCTTTCTAGTTCTAGAAAACGCCATTGAGAAACTGCTCACAGTGGCCACTGTCAACAAAGCAACAGCCAAATGCAAGCCCGTCAACCCGTTCCAGTTTACGTTGCAAAGAAAAAAAAGAGGGGTGTGTGTTTCGTTCTAGCCTTTTCCCTCTTGCTGAGCCTTTATAAAGCAGTCCACCTGCCGGCTCAGAGGTCAACTGGGGCAATATTAATCTGCAATTTTAAAGGGCAGGGGGAAGCTTCTTTCAGCCTGAGAAACCAAATGTCATTCCAGAGAAATCTCTCCAGAGCCACACACCTGATGTGGCCAGGGACAAAGGGAAAAACGAGAGAGCACACAACGTTTTGGTTGGAAGTGCTCGTTGGTGGCCCGACAGCCTTGAGAGAGAGGCAGTTCCCACTTTGGGAAGGGAAAAAGCCCTCGAGGGGAAGCCGAGGCGTGTGAGCTACCCAGGGAAAGTGGTGGGGCCACTTGGAGAAACTCAGGGATCCTACAAGGGCCCTGCGGGGGGGGGGGGTCCCTGGGCCTGAGGGGTCCCAGTCTTTCTGCAAGGACTGGCCGGGCTCCTTCAATGCTACACTCCTTGTTCAGGGTTCTCAAAGCTGGAGCAGAAAGGAGGCCAAGAGGTGGCCTATTGTTTTGCTTCATGGATTATCGGACAATATTTGACCACGGTGAAAAACAGGCTGTCACTGAATCTATTTCTCATCCCTACACACAAGGAACGGCTGGCTACGGGACGCATCTTTACAGACCTTCATTAATGTCCTTTGCATCATCAGAGACAGCATCTGCTACTAGGGTTAAAGAAATTTGTTTTCATTAGAAGGAAGGAAGGCAGGCATGATGGAACACGAGCACTGAAACCGGGGCCTCTTCAGGCAGAATTCCCGGGAAAACGAAAACCCCGGTCCTTCCCACTTCTTGCCGTATCACAGAAGGGCCTTGCCATCAACCAGAGAACCTCTGGCTGGGTTTGCGAGCCAGGATCAAACTCACTTAGTTCAATTCTAACCCTGCTTAGTGTCAAGACAGATGTAACGGTACACCATGAGCATGGAGGACGGGAGGTGTCGTTGAATAACACGGTGACGATTACAAGTTCCTGAAGGCTGATTTAAAGCTTCATGGTTTTGCAGAAATTTTATTTACCACCAGGACCAGAACAATGTTTGAGATAAGTTAACGGGTTTCGGTTTCAGTTAAGACTTAAAACCGTCCATCCGTAACTTATTTAACATCTATGGAGGGTGGTACGTATGTATACATGTACACTGTATATAAAATAGCATGCTGCTTATATAAAATAGAAAATAAGTTGAAGTAAGTAAGTAGCCAATTATCGTGATTTTTAAAATAAACTCCTCACCTCCTCCATTTGAAGGCTACTGCTATTCTGACTAATTTGCATGAAAATCTGTATGCAATTACACAGAAAGGACAAAGGAACAGATAAGGATAAAGAGTAACCACGGGGTGGGGGGGAAGCAGCAAAGAGAACAAACAAAAACCCATCACGCCACATGTCCTCTCAGGAATGCCGCTCGTCCAGGAAAACAAACCATTGCAATCAGCACCCACGGGCCTCACCACTGCGCTTTGAGTCCCGGCCAGCAGCTTTCTTGTTGCTGTCTGATAAAATAATGGGATCTGATGACTGTGGATGTTTTAAGGACCCTGCATCTTCTGTGCTAGTGAGTCAGCCTCGTGGCTGATCTGAATCGAACAAATGAGGAGGAGGAGGAGGAGGATTAGAGCCGTAACAGCTCTAAGCACAGAGGAAGTCAGCAGACCCAGTTGGCACTGGAGTGCAATCTGTTCCGTACAGCAACACCTCGCCTTGTGCTGCCTTGTTTGGTGTGGATTTCCACCCTCGAAAAGGGGTCGATGGGGCCCCTGAGAGAGCAGCAGACCTGTCTACCCATTCTGGATCCCCAGGAGCAGACCAGGCTGGGTCTCTGGAAGAGTGGACTACCTACCATGTGCCAAAGTGGAGCAGGCCACCAGAAGACGCAGCATTCTCTCAAGAAAACAGGAGTTCTGTCCCAAAATGTAAGTGAAGCTAAGTAGTGGATGTGTTGGTCCTCTGCATCATTAATCCAGTTTTGTTTCTATGGGAGTGCAAAGCTTATCTCCCCCAAAACTGTCATTCAGACTTTCCAGGTGTTTTACCAAGCACTCTCTACAGAAATTTAAGCTTCTCCTTTCTAATCCATGAGGTCTAGAAACTTTATTCCATTTGCTAAAACACTGATATGATCAAGACATAAATCCTGCTTGGAATCAAACCAGGGCTTTACACCACTGCAGCTACGCTGACTTCAGCAAAACCCTAGAATTGCTCAGCTTTCTGCAGGAAACTCCTCCTTGGCTTATTGGGACTATGGCTTAATGGTGGTTAAACTCTGGCTTAACGTACTGAACGACAACATAGCAACAGGAACAAAGCCAGACGTGTGTGCAGAGCAGTGCCTTTTGTAAAAAAAACATGACAGTTTTGTGCATTATGATGCACCTCTAGGGCAAAATTGCTAAATTGTTTATATAATCCTTTTAAAGGTAGAATTATGAAAACATACTGAGATCTGAAGCATTTTTATTCTTTCAAAAAAAAAAAAAAAAGGATGTCCCAGTTACCTGGAATACTTTCCGACTGCCGTCTGGGTTTGATCACCAGCTTGGCCCCACCCCCGAAGACGGCCGCCCACATCCGGCTGTTCAGAGGGTGAGCGGCCAGGCGGAAGAGCTCATTGCAGGCGTTCGTGGCGAGGGCCTGGATCAAGAGGCTCAGGTAGACGGCGACGACCGCTTCGCAGAGCAAGACGTTCAGCTTCGGCTGGTCCTCATCCTGCGCCGTGCTCAAGAGATTGATCAGGCAGCTCACCCCTGCAAGGACACCCAAGGGGAAAGACCGCTGAGGACCGGCCACCGCCACGGCTTCTCCGTGGAGGGGCAACAGGTCCCATAAGGGGGAAACTAGCAGAAGGCATGGTGGGGGATGATGGAATACATAGTCCTAGGACCCGCGGAGGACCTCAGTTGCCTGTCTTGACGTATCTCATGCAACTCTGCAAAAAGGACAGGAGAGATTTCGTTTTTAAAAAAATTATGTTGTAGCCTGTATGTCATCTGTTGCCACCATCCCAGGTTTTTAAGTATGTTTTTTTAAAAAATTATATTATATTTTATATTTGTGGGTTGGGTGGGATTTGACTGTGTTTTTTTTTAAAGTTCACTTTATCGCTGGAAACTGCCCAGACTAGTATAGCAAGGCCACTAGATGGCATGGTTTGAAAATTTAATAATTAAATCACTGAATCAAATAACCAAGAGCAAACTGAAGTCCTACTAGTTCTAAGGAGAAAGAGCTGAATATTATTGCCTACGTGCGGGCTTAACTAGCTCAGAAAGGGGACAGGGCATCGCTCTCTCTCCCCCAGGAAGAGCCCAGCATGTTTTCTCACCAGGCCACTGAGCAGGCAACGAATTCGGCGTTGCGTGTTCTTCGATGCTTTCTGTCCTCAGCCGGCGACGATCGCTCAGCAGCAGTCCTTGGTAAACCATCCCCGTAAACTGGTTGGCGTCTGTCTGGCTGTTAAAACCAAGTTTTCACACCTCTTAGTATGACGTGCTTAACAGTGGTTTTACGTCTAGTACAGATACCTGTTTTCAGGGGACACACCGACTTTTTCGGCAGTGGAGGAAGCTCTTCCCCCCTGGCCCCATTTCTCATTCACGGCTCATTCGGAATGGTTTTAATCACACAGAAAGGGGTCCCAAAATGGGCCACTGTGTTGAAAGAGTTTTTAAACCATCAGATCTCAATTGAAAACTATGTCCTTCGATCTGTTGGGAGGATCAAGCCCTCAATTACAAAAGAGGACAACACAGATTTGTAAAAAACCACCACCACCTGGTCAATGAATTACCTGTAGCTGTGACTGTCACACAAGGCTTGGTAGATAGAGGCAGAAAGGGAAGCAGCCAAGGAGTACAGAGTATGCACCTAAGGAGGGAGGGAGGGAGGGAACGTCAATTGAGTTTCAGAGAACTCCTCAACAAACTGGTGCTGGGCCAACTTTTTCAATGTGGTTTTTCAGAACAAAGTCTCTGGCTTGGAAAACTATGTGTCTGGGTACATACAGGTGCAGGGAAAAATAGGCCCATGGAAAATACACAAATTTTTGTTAGCTACTTCAGTGTTTGAACTAGATCAAAACTGTTACCCAATCTGTGGCTGCTTTGGCATCCACCCACCCACCCAACCAACCATCCACTCACCTACTCATCCATCCATCCATCCATCCATCCATCCATCCATCCATCCATCCATCCATCCATCCATCCATCCATCCATCCATCCATCCATCCATCCATCCATCCATCCATCCATCCATCCATCCATCCATCCATCCATCCATCCATCCATCCATCCATCCATCCATCCATCCATCCATCCATCCCAACCCCCACCCCACTCCCCAGCTAAATGGTGGGAGGTAAAATCCATCCCTACCTAGAAGGGTCACAAGCGGCCCACTCAGGGACGAAGCAAATGAAGGGTCCCTCATGTTAAGAGTCTACAACTCTTATGTCCCCCTTGTGCCTCCATCTGAACGTATCAAGTCAGGGAAGATGGCTCTATGCGACCGGATCTTCTGAGGGCTACAACCTCAACTGCATTAGGCGCACCCTATTCTTTGGCCCATCCTTTCTCCCCTCCTCGGTTACCTTGGCATCCTCAATGTGAGGATGGGGCGGGGTCTTCATCTGGACAATGGTATGAAGGATATCGTGGACGTGGTTGTTTAAGTAGAGGACCGGGTTGGCTATCACCGTTTTGGTGGATGCAATGCTTGCCGAGAGCAAAGGCAGGGTGGTGGGCAACGGAAGGGGGGACTGGAGCTGCTTGACGGTGGTTTCCTGGTGGGAGGGAGACAGAAGGGCCCAAGTGAGCCTGCAGGAGAGGGAGTGCGTGAGCGAGTCCCCAGAAAACATGCTAGGCACGGCTCCCAGTGTCCCTTTTTGCAGCGAAGCCCTGCCCTACTAAGGGACCTCTTTATTGGCCCAGGTGCCCTGGCTAAGAAATACAAGGCAACCCAAGTCCTGCCAGATCAGACCAGAGCAGGCCTCCTACGTCCCACCACCCGATTTCCACAAGGGTCAGCTTGCCACGACAGGGGGAGGCAGGGTCTCAGGAGTTCTCCAGCACCCTCTGGCTCATGTCGCCCCCACAGCTCACTTCCTCGGGCATGGGGGGGGAGGGGAAGCCTTACCTGCTGGGATTCTTGCAAGAGGAACTTCAGTTCCATCCGCACGGAGGCCAGCCCCCCACCTTGCGCCCCGTGGAGGCTGCAGTAGCTGAGGAAGACTCTCAGCAGAGCCTGGTTCTTCTGCAGCCACCACTTGCGCCGCTCGGCGTGCTCCCGCTTCGCTTGCAGCCGGCGCCGCTCCATCTGATGCCGCTCGTACGGGCCCACCTCGGGCTTGTCGGCCATTCCGTCGTGATCCAGCAGGTCTCCGTTGATCCGTCCGTCCGCCTTGCAGCCGTCTTTCCCCCGGGCTTCGTGGTTGCAGACTTCGTGCAGAGCCGCAATCTCCTTCTCCAGCCAGTTGTACAGCTGGAAGCGGAGCTTCCCACCGTCGACCTCGTAGCCGGTCGCCAACGTCCTAAGTTCGGTCATGAGGATTTTGAGGCAGGCTCGGAACTTCAGCTGCTCAGCAATCACGTCCACCTCGGTCTCTTCTGCCTCCAGGTCCTCGCCTTGACTGGCGTCCGGGCTTCTCTCGTCCTCTTTCCTACCTCCCGCTTCCAGTTTCGA
This sequence comes from Pogona vitticeps, assembly GCF_051106095.1. Classification (NCBI taxonomy): domain Eukaryota; kingdom Metazoa; phylum Chordata; class Lepidosauria; order Squamata; family Agamidae; genus Pogona; species Pogona vitticeps. The sequence goes on along the minus strand of NC_135794.1, from coordinate 25,451,684 downwards.
CTCCTTCATGACCAAGCCACCCTCCTCCTCCTCCTCGTCTTCCTGAGAGCCGCTCTTGTCGTCTCCCCAGTCGAGGGTCAGCGGCTCGTCCTCCAACACGATCGCCGGCTTACTCCAGTCAATTAAGGATGCAGAATCGGCCTGGTTTAGTGAATCCGATGCCGTCGCCGCCGGCTGCGCCCAGTCGACGGCACGGCTTTCGCCGAAAGACCCGGGCTCTGCCGCCACCCCATTCTGCAACGTGGGGCTCGGGGTGGCTCCCTCCTTCTTGAGGGAAACGTGGGACGGGCTGCTTATTCTGGGAAGCTTGGACAGGACCTCGAGAGCCAAAACTGGGCACCCCACTTTAAAGTGCGCATTGGCGGTCGTGAAAAAAAGCTTCCTCTCAATGAGGTTGATTTTGTCCACAAAGGCTTTCTCGGCTTGCAGCCCTAAGGTCGCCAGCGTCCCGTCGGGGAGGCAAAAATTCCTTCGGATGAGCAAGGGGTGGGTCCGGAGGTAGTTGTAGAAGCTGAACACCACCGGATTGCAGGATTTGACAATGACTAGAGAGGGGAGAGAGAGGGAGAGAGGCTCACTGAGACTCTTTAACACACACACACACACACACACACACACACACACACACACACACACACACAGTGAGTGAGCGAGAAGAAGAGAGAATAAGCCACAAGGGCCTATTAAAATGCTAGCGGCTTCAAAAGATTCTATCAAACTGATAGAACGGTGTAGTATAGATCCAAATAGGCTCCGAGCACAATCTGGGGGGGGGGCAGAGGATTCCCATCTCAACTCTCAACTCTGCCAGTTCTTTTGCTTTTTGCTCACAAAACTCACAGAAAAGAGGGTTATATATTTTTAAAAGGTTTCATATGTTTTGTTTTTGAACTACCTTAGAAGGGATGTTAAACCAATGAATTCCGGTTGCAAGTGCCTTGAGCAAGTAAACAGAGAGATTAAAAAGATCCTTCCAACACATCTCCCAAACGATTTGGTGTGTGGTGTGTTTTTTTTTTACCTGGGTTTTCATCTTCCTCCTTCGGCGTTTGCTCCAGTAACGTGTCCAGTGCCCTTGTGTACTCTTTCACGACCCAGTAGGCGAGACTTCGCAAGAAGGGGTCAGGGTGGAGTTTAGCACAGCTGAACCCGGTTCCATCTTTCTCACAGCCCAAAATCTTCTCATAAAGGATGGAAGTGTAAGTGGCGGAAATCTCAAATTCTGATTCGTATAACCGGGCAATAATCATAGCCAGCTGGATGTCCTCCATTTTCTCAAGGCACACCTGTGAAGCAACGCGTGGGGAAGGCCCCGCAAGGACCTCTTAGATTAGAAAGGAAAGGTGGGATAATAATAATGCGCCAAAGTAATCCAACTGGCAGCCCCAACTAGAGTAGACTTTCTAAATCAATGGGAATTGCACAAGTGCAGCCCCATCATTCAACAATGGTCTGACTCTTCTTAAAACTACAGATCGGATTTAAGGGGCTCACTGACAACGTTTAAATTTGTTCAGAGCCCTGCAAAATGGAACAGAGTAGTCTATGACTAGATGGGTGGGGTATAAGTATAATAAATAAATAAATAAATAAATAAATAAATAAATAAATAAATAAATAAATAAACAAACAAACAAACAAACAAATAAACAAACAAACAAACAAACAAACAAACAAACAAACAAACAAACAATAGGGTGTTGGTGTGCAATTAACCAGACAGCAACAGATAAACCTATCATTTATTAGCTTCAAAGCTTTCTCAAATCTTTCACCCCCGTGTCAAGCCTTACCATCTCCTACTAAAAGGAGACAATAAATAGCAATGTTGTTTTGTTTGACTTATTTTGTATTAGTTCAGATCCCTGCAAAAACTGATATAAATGGATATGCAATTTTAAAAAAATAAAAGCATTGTTGCCCATAAAAAAGATGGCTCCCTCAGGCATATCCTTCCTGCATTCTTCTATGGCTGGATCTATGAGACCCTGGAGCAAAACAACACATTCTGTTCATACCTCTATGGCATCCTTTAAAGAGCCCGCTAAGAGGAAGAAAGCTGCTGACTGTTCGAAGCGTTGCTTCCCCAGCAGAGAAAATGCATTTTTCAAAGCCGCTTTGCGCCATCTGTCTTCACTGAAATTATGGCTGAAGAACTGTGTCATTTTCTCATCATGCTGAGATCTGTGTATAAAGAAGGCAAATAGATTCTGCTGCATTAGCACTGCAGCCCTATATCCATTCATCTCAGAAGCCAGACTTAAAGGGGCTTCTTTCTGGGAAGACAGGACTAGATCTACTTCAGAAGGAGACCCCAAGAGGCAGAAATATGGCACTTCATTCTGTAACTCACCCTAACCTTATTTATATTCCAATCTTTTTTTTAAAAAAAAGCCAACAGTAATAGAACTTACCGGAACAGCCCCCACACAACGGCTTTTTTCTTCATTGCAAGGTAAAAAAGGGCCGCATCCAGGGCGTCACTGTTCCGCTGAAAGGCTGCTTTTGCCACCTGCAACATTGAACAGGAGAGGGTTTTTAAAAATGTCCCCCTCCAGCTTCTCCATGAGACTGCGGTATCATTAACAGTCTGGGCAGTAAAAGTTAAATTGTGGAAGTGATGTGATATCTGGAAGTCAGGATCAGCAAATGCTTTCCATTCTCAGAAGTGACCTGGCTTCAAATAAAGCTGAGCTGAACAGCCCCCGCCAATCCTTCTGCAGGACCCCTGATTCCTTGAGAGAGTCTGTGGGAATATTCACTTCTGCCAAGGTGGCAGGCTCTATGGATTAGGAGGGCAGCATGCATTCCTCCTCCTCACCCCTTTTTGCCCAGCTGGTTTCTAGGGCTAAACGCCCAAGAGAAGCCATTCTGCCTAGCCTTGCTCTGAAGGGGCCTTCCTGGGGCTGGTGGGGAAGGAGGCGGCTATTTGGATTCTATGGCACCTCCCCAACCCTACAGCGTCAGCTGTACTGAATGAGATGAGACGGCGCCTTCGCAGGCGTTAAGATTTTCCCATGCAATGGGAAGGTAAGCAAAGATGGGCTCCAGCTGACCTTTTCCATGCACCTCCGAAGAGTGTTAATGTTTCTGACCCACCAGCCGATCCCCATCGCTCTGAGCTCTGACCACTGTGGATCGCCTCTTTGAATCGCAGGGATCATGTTGATTAACTCTTCTTCTGCCTCAGAATGAAAAGCCCAGGCAAAGTGGCAAGTAGAAATACCTAAACAACAGTAGAGAAGCGTTTATTATTATTTTTAAAAACAACTGGTTCATTAGACAAAGTTCATCAGGATCTTGGCAGATGAACAACTATTAGGTCCAGAACTTTGCAATTTAGTAAGAGGGACAGAATAGTTTCTACAAGCGCTTGGGAATTAAGAACACGGTTTAGTGAAAACATTACTTACTTTGCTTAAAGAAGGAGTCAAAACATGCACCACACAGCACTATTCTGTAGGGACAATAGTTCATCTGCTTTAAATTACAGAAGCGTAGAAATAGAATCACCTATTACCTTGATGGAGGAGCTGAACACGATACAGAGGCGGAAGTGATGTCAGAAGGCATGTATGTAAACGCATAGCTAATAAATACCGCAAGCCACATTCATCTAAAGTCTCTCTCCCTGTAAAAATAAAATATTAAAATACAATACAAACAGATCTACATGCTGTTCCTTTAGAATATGTATGTACTGCTTTTCAATGAGAAATAGTTTGTACATACATGCACACACATGTCTGTGCGCGCGCGCACACACACACATACACACGTACATGCATATGTGTGCTAGGATTGCGATGGAAGCAAACAAACCAGAGAATTTTTGGCTACTTACAAAGTTCCGCTTTTCATTCAGACTTGGAAATGATGGTTAACAGCTTCCACACAAGCCATGATATTAAGCCAACATCAAACTATAGTTTAATATCCTGGCTTGTTCCAACGCTGTTCAGTATGGTTTCTTGTTTTGTCTGAATTGGGTAATTATAGTTTGGAGGCTTGTTGACTAGCTTGCATGAAGTTGCACAAAACTTGATCAAACAAAAATTAGAAAGCTATGTCTTGGGTTAATTGAGAGATATTTTTCCACTTTACAATCAATAAAATTATTGAAACATCAACCACAGCAGTCAAATACATAATGGAGGTACGATTTAAAAAAACAGTCTTCACCAGTTCTTAGACACTGCAATTAAACCCACGACAGTAAAGAAAGAAAGATCTTAAGGCACAAGTCAAGGTGAGAATTTTAGATTACTTGAAGGACACTGTACCAGAATTAGCTGGCTCACAGCTTCCTTGCCTGTTCACAAACAATATCTGTGCATTACTGTTATTAATGATGCCATTCTATTTTTATAAATTCGTTGCCAGTGGTACTGAGGAGCTATCAGAGCGCCTTGCTTACCTGAGTAATGCTTGTCTCTGTTTTCATCCAGCTCAGTGCTGGTGGTGGCCACCGTGTCGGCCAAGGCAACCAAGAACATCTGCTCGAGGCGCGTGAGCCCTGGCAAACTGGAGTGCATGAGATGGCTTGAAAGGACACTGGCGTGTTCTTGGCCGAAGTACGTCGGCCCGTATTGAGAGAGATTGATCACTTTGGATTTATGCTCTCTCTTCTCCAGCTCAAAATCCATGAAGTCATCCGTGGTCACCTGCTGGACCTGGAAAAGGTCCGAGTAATGATCCTCAGTCTTCCGCTGAGTGTGCTCTTCTGAACCTTGGGGCTTCTTGGTGGTTTCCTCGGTTTTGTACGTCGTATCGTGGTCTGCTGCCAGGAGGGCATATAAAGGCAATGGAGGAATGGAATCGATCTCCGTGTAGTCCCGGTTGCCGTCCTTTCCGGCAGTGACCACATCCTTGGCCGTGCTCCCGCTGACACTAATCGTCCGTGAAAGGTGGCGCTTGGAGCCGCCGTCGGCAGCTTCCGGGTCTTTCACCACGGCCACTTCCCCCGCAATGCATTTGACCAAGTGGGAAAGGATGGCTTTCGCTCGGCGGACTTTGCCTAAGTCCATCAGCTCCAACAGCTGGGTCGGGTGGTATTGTGGGAGGGTTGGCGAAAGGAAGTGAGCGGCTTCGAAAAGGCCTCCGTCTTGGACCACTGTGGGCGTCCCGAACACATCATCCACAATACCTGCTCCGTCAACGACACTGGTTTTTTTGGACAACAAACTAGCCTTCGCCGAGTCTTGAACGGGGGAAACATCTCCCAGAAAAGCACCGTTTTCACCGTCTCCCGATCTGGCGGCATGCTTCCACTGCGCATAGACGTGCATTTCGCAGTCCATCCCCACCACCAGAATCCCGTCTCTGACCCACGAAAGAGAGACGGGCAGCGAAGGGGTTCCGTCCACCGAAGAAACCAAGTCAATGGACCGAAGAAGGACCCATTTCGACTTGATGCCTTGCTTGATGCTGCCCCCTAGTGGTAAAGTAATGACAGCAACGCCATCTTTGCTGCTGGTTTGTTCCGTCACGATCCCCGAAAGCCGGCCGTACATGAATATATTTGCACCCACGCCGACTGTAAGGATATGGGAGCCGTCTTCTTTCGACACCCAGTCCAAGTGAACGAGGTGCTTGATATTGGGCAGGGCGTATCGGTCCCTGTTCAAAAAGACATCGGACTTGCTATATACAAATAAGTTACTGTCTACGCTAACTCTGGAGTCAAGGACGCTCCCAACTTTAACGAGATCGTCCAGATGGATCGTCTGTTCCAAAACCCATTCTGATCCTCCGGTAGATTCACACTCAAAAATACACACATGCATAGAAAATTCTTTGGAAACAAAGCCATTGTGGTGGACGGGCTGCTTGTAGGCCACGGCCAAGCGGCCCGTGTAGGAACAGCTGACGGCCACTGGCCGGCCCACGATGGAGACGGTGCTGCTGTCGTCCTCCCTCTCATCGTTCATCAAAGGCCATTTCTTCCAGTGGTAAGTCTCCTTCGCTTCCCCTCTGCTGCTCACGACGGTCTCGACTGAACACCTCCAGAACCGCACAGTGTTATCTGAGCAGGACGTCACCAGCAAGTAAGGCGCGAGGCAGACCGGGTAAATGGAGGAGGAGCTGAGGTGTCCTAAACAGATGCAAAGGACCCTTCAGTGTGGTGCAAGGGGAAACGCTTTCACAAAGGCCGCCTTCAGAACCAGCCCCCAAATCTTGCTTCTAATTTAGGTCACGTGAAATGGCAAAGAGGGGTCGGAAAAGCCAGGAGCAAGTTAGAGTTTAAGGGAATGGCCCTCTCTACCGCAGAATTCACTTTCCCCTCACATAATGGGATTTCATCAGAGAGACCTGCCGCTCAGCCGTCAAGAGTTGCAAACAGCCCTTATTTGCACTCCAATAATCAAGGTGGCTAAACAAATCACGCTGAATGCAAGATATTCAGGTGATGGAAATCATGTGTTATCACAACCAGAAATTGTTCACCCCCTTGCAGGAGCACCTCTTCCAGAAACATCCCTAACACAGAAACAAAAGCAGCCATTACCGTACCTAGGGCACAGTGAATAAACCCATGCCTAATTTGAAAAAAAGACTGGGTTGGGACACAAGCTTAACTAACCAGCTACCCATCTAAGTCCTCAACAATATTTTACCTGCAGAGGGAGTAGCTCGTATAACCTCTACCCCAGGTGGAAGATCCAATGGGTAACTATAAACCAGCTTAGAACTCAAAATAAGTTTGCTAGCGGTCTGAAGATTGGCAATGGACGCAGAACGAGGCATTGGAGATGTGCTGGGAGAGGTTTCTGGAGAGGAGTCCGCCGTTTGTTGCCCAGGTAAGCCCAGGTGAGGTCCAGAGGGTGGTGCTTCGAGAGGCTTTGCTTGAAAGAAGCACAATGGAGAGAAAAAACAAAAGCTTCAGTCTGTAATAACAGCAGAGTTTTCTCACGAAACATAAGCACAGACTTGTTTAGCTAAAATTTGCGAATACCCTTTCAAAGGTCTGGGGATGATTGAATTTATTTCCCTTCCACAGGTGGATGGGAGAAAAATATCCTAAGTAAGCCAAAACATTAAATGACTATTATTTTGGGAACAAGCAAACCCAGACAATCCAGGCACTCACCTAAACAGGCCTGCACGGATTTAAGGTGCAAATGCCACATGTGAAGGATGGAGCAGCCACTTGCGTCTTTTTCAATTACAACGAGATAAAACTTTTCGGAGAAAGGAGGTGGCCGATAGCCTGTTCAAAAATAATTGAAAGAAGAAAAACAAAGCAAAAGTATGGTGCCATGTTATTTCAATGAAAATGAAAGCAGGGCAACATTTAATTCCTAATCAAATCGCATAACCAGGAACATCCAGAAATCCCAAAGGGTGTGTTTCCTTTTAACACCTTTTAAAGTTACTCCTGGTACCTAGCAAACAAAGGCCTGGTTCAGACAAGAGGGTCAAGGTTTATGTGCCCGAACCCACATTTCTTTGCTCCAGCGTCGCACGAACAGAGGCCTAAACAAGGAAGCCCTTATGTTTCCTGGGGTATTACAATCAATGGCCCTTTGAGGCCAAGGTCTAAGGGAGACTGCTTCCCTCAGCAATACAATGGAAGTCATTTACTCCCAAGTAAATGTGCACACAGGGTGGCATGGCAAGGATGTAGTCCTGCACGCAAAGAGATTAAATCACCCCAGCGGGGACCAGGAGGAGCTCAACAAGACACCGATTTGGGATTTCGATTATGACATCCGAACCTAACAGGAGGTCTGCTCTCTCGCTGGTCACCCGGGGAATGAATCCAGAACAAACTTTGGCTTATTTCTTTGGCTGGTCGGTTGGCGCTCAAGTCCCAGAATCAAGATCTGTACGTGGCACAAAACCAGCCACCGACCCAGCGCCTCTGCTAGGGAGAGTCTTTAACTTCCAGCAGTTCCTTTCCACAGCATCATGGGGTCTGTAGTTTGGGACGAGGCTTAGAATGCACACCTAGGGAGCTCTAGAACATTCCCCTGAATCACAGTAGAGGTGGCTCACCAAACTACACGTCCCAGAATGCTGTAAGAAAGAACCATGGAAGTTGAAGTGGGATTGAACGGCTCCGACCGAGTCGTGTAAACACAGTGGTTTGTCTGGCTGCTCCCACTGCAAGCCAAACCGATCAACCAGCATTGTACCAAGGCCGCCTAGAGTGGACGAGTCGCCCAGATAGGCGGGGGTATCAATCAATCAATCAATCAATCAATCAATCAATCAATCAATCAATCAATCAATCAATCAATCAATCAATCCATCAATCCATCAAAAAAGAAAGAAAGAAAGAAAGAAAGAAAGAAAGAAAGAAAGAAAGAAAGAAAGAAAGAAAGAAAGAAAGAAAGAAAGAAAGAAAGAAAGAAAGAAAGAAAGAAAGAAAGAAAGAAAGAAAGAAAGAAAAGAAAAGAAAAGAAAAGAAAAGAAAAGAAAAGAAAGGGGCTGCCTTCCAGAAAAGCCAAGTTCAGAAGCCACCGTTCTGAATTCTTGATGGTTCAGCTGTTGTTTCACCGTAGTCTAGTTGCTTCACTGTACCTTTAGATGGCTGGAAAAATATCTCTGCTTCCTTCTGCCCCCCATCTTCCTTATGCGGTTTATATCCCAAAATGAAGTCCTCTTGGAAGACGTGAAGCAACTGTGTGTTCGACCCGCACTAGAAACAAAGAGGGAGAAACCAGCGTTCATGCCCGACTGTGCGCACACGTCAGCTTTAAGATCACCACCACAAAAGGCAGCTCAGAGTTCTGTGCAGGGCCTCGTGCCAGGAACTTCCTGTAGGTTTAGCTTTGTAAAAATAAAATAAAATAAAAAATACCGATTTAACCATGAGCTTTCTGGAGAGGGATCCCTCTGAGTTGGACGTAGCAGAAATCGCCAACGTTGAAAGGGCCACAAGACCCATAACTTTGAAGATGGTGTAAGCCTGGGTGCAACGAATGTCTCCTGATCCAAACAACGAGAGCCAATGGGACTCCCCACAAATGCAAACCTGCGCACACACCCTCTGTGAGTTCCAGAACGGGAAGCCGTGGCTCCACTTTAGCCCAGGCTTTATGGGGGAAAGCCTTGCATTTCCGGCGCTCAACCCAACGCAGGGACTTTCAAGTCAATGGCGGAAAAACCACGCAACAGGCTCGTTCCAGAAGAAGATACGGCGATCAAAGTCTTCCTTAATTAATCACAGAGGAAGTACTCCGTTGATTAATTCACCACAGTAGGGGATGAAATTAGGTTAATTTCCACCGGAGTTTGGGGAATTACATAACGCACACAGGACTTCCCTCCCAAAGCATTTCACAGGAGCTTGGATGGAGCAAAACCCTGCCTGCTTTTGCATATCGAAAACCCGGAACGCCTTGCTGTAGGAATTCCAGAAGGCGCTTGGAGCAACATTCTTGACGCCCCTTCCTGTGCCTCTCGATTGTCAGAATATAAGCCAAACCATGGCTCTGTTGACCCGGCAGCCAACCTCCTGCTGATGGGAAACCCAAATGCCCTACAGGAGCACAACAGTCCCTTCCTGGGGGGAAATGCAGCTGTACTGCAATTCCCACTAGCCACAGCCAATGTAGCCACTGGTGAGGATTATGGGACTTGTTGTCCATCAACGTACAGAAGGCCCAAATTCACTCTTTCCTAGTCTGGATGATGGTGCAAAATTTCATTCTCTTGAAGTCCCAACTCAGCCTCTGGGTCCCCCAGGATTTCTATGGGTTCTTCTCAGTGTGCAAGGCTTGGTTTCCTGTACCAACAACTTTAAGGTACCCTGCACAGCATGCTGGTATTTTTTTTTTGTCCCCACCCAGTACGAGAGACGGCTTTATACAACACATCTGAAGCTATATTCCCAACACGTAGGCTAACACCAGTTTTATCAGAGAACAAAATCTCTCCCCTCCCCCTGCCTCCTTTTTTTCCTGGAAAATTTGGTATAGCAATTATGGTCATTTTATGTGGAACTAAATTATCAGGATGATATAATAAATGCTACCTGCAAAATTATTATTTTGCTGCCTTTCCCCACCACAGTCATGCTCCACATAACAATTCACAGGCCATTTACCTGATCGGTTATGGCATCCAGTTCAATAATGCACCCCGGACGAGCCGTTGACTGCTGACTCACAATGTTAAACACTTCACCAATGAGCTTCTGAAACAGGAGGAAAATATATATATATAAAAACTCCCAACATATTTCTAAATTTAACCACATGGTCCAGCTGAGGCTCTGTGAGCATCCTTCTCGATGGATGTGATTTAAGTCCAGCCTCTTTTTCCAAAGCCGGGATTTGAGACTGCTGACAGCAGGGAACAATCTTATACTATATTTCAAATGATTATAGGTAGTCAGACCACCGGGTATGTAGAACACAAATGCAATGTGAAAACACAATTGCAACACAAGAAACTGTAAAAAAAAAAAAAAGAGATTACAATAGTAAAACAGGAGTCTAACTTCCTAGTTCCACCGGAATTGTAAAGAGTGAGGTTCTACTTGTTTAGAAAATCAGGCAGCAGCAGGTATGCCTTCCCTCGCCCCACCACGCTCCAATGTACTGGATCCACTGCCCACCACTTCAATGCTATATCTTCCGAGCCTGACCCTGCTTAGCTTCCGGAATCAAGGGAAACCAACCAGCGCATTCTGCCTGGCATTAAAGAAGGGAGTATTTCAAGACGAAGCCCAAATTTTAAATCTGGGGCCAATCTGCCAAGGGGACTTACAGAGGAGACAGGGTCACTCAGCTCATCCAGCAGCTTCCGGGCATCCACCACGGCTTGGTATAATCTCAGGTTTTTGCCATCCGATGCCACGAAGCAGGCGCTGGCAGAATTGCAGTACGTACCTAATTTGGGAACAAGTATCAGTATAACCTTTATTGCAAGTGAGAGGCTTTAGTAATTACAGGAGGACTGAAATATCCTCGGGGAATCTGTTCCAAGCCCTCCCAGCGGATGCTGGAAAATGCAGAAGGATCAAACTCTACACATTGCAGGGTCTGTGACTCCCTTTAATGGCCAGTCCTGGTAAATACACCTTGGAAATACATAAAAATAGGTATTTCTGAGGGCTTTTATTTAGAATTTTCAGCCAGGGGATAAGTGAATCATGGGGATATTGCTTCCATGGGCAGGTGGTCCTACTGTATCCACAGAAAGGCATTAAGTTACTGTATTTTTCCATGTATAAGACTAGACTTTTATCTAAAATCTTTAGACTAAACATTGAGGGTCATTTTATACACGGAAGTAAGCTGAGGAGAGAACAAAAACAAGTGGAGGGGAAAGCAGGGTTCAAAGCCATCCTGCAGTGCTTTGATCCCTTTCCCCCTCCACTTGCTAAGCCCCGCTTAGATTTCGGGTTAGAAAAGTGGGGGCTGTCTTATACATGGGGGCGTCTTATACACTGAAAAATACGGTATTTCATTATGCGCTATCAGGAGACAAACAGAAGGCGTTTTTGATGGTCCTCAAATGTAGACGTTCAGCTTGACACAGGGTTATCTCACAGCACATATTCCTTTCCTCCATAGAGTATTCCACACTTCCCAGCTTGAAAAAGATGATAACGGGGGTGGTGGTGATGATGTAGAACCGAAAAGACAGCACTATTCTCTCACTGAAACAGACCGAAATCTGACCAGAATAACCCCAATGAATCAGTGCCCAGAATCTTACCAGTGGTCACATGAGGGTTGCAAAACATGATGTGGAAAAACTGACAAGTTATGTTTCGGTCTCGTCCCTGCCCTGTGCCCAGTGGTGTAACCGAGACACATCTCAACACCTCAACCAATTAACCGCAATTAGCGGCAGGAAATGATGCAAAGCTTAAGGGAACACCAGCAGGTTTCCTGGGAGTGGGGTGAAGAGATGCGTTGACCCATTCTCAGTAGCCGATTCCATGGGTCTACCCTACTTGGGACTAAACATGGGTTTTAGACCTGAATCTAGAAGACTTCTCGCCCTCCATTCCAAGGGTAGCAAATCTTGGGAGCTGCCGTCCACGACGGCTGGGAAGGTTCCAGGAGCTGTAGTCTTTTCTAAGCTCCGAAGATACCTCCCATTTTTTAAAAAGCAGCAAAAATATTTGTGGAATGAGGCCCAATTCAGAAGATATGTTGAAAAAAAGGGGGGGGGGGAAAGGGAAAAACAACAATGACACCTGGCCTTGCTAACGGCCCAGGGTTTTTTTTAAAAGGCAAATGGTACTCACCAAGGCAATAGCTGGGAATCAGAGTCGGGAGCCAGGCCACGTTAGAGAAGGCTGAGGTATGGAGGGAATTGATGCGAGCCAGTTCCGAGACTCCCCCCGTGTAGGACAGAGGCCCGATTGGGTCTACGCGCCACAGAATCAGTTCACTGTAGATGGCGTTGGGGTCGTGGAAGGTGCGGGTCGCTGCGTTTCTGAGCTGCTGACAGGACGACCCTCTCAGGAGCCGCGCGGGATCCATCGTTTTCGTCAGAGAGTCCCACGGCCGGTCCGACTCTGGGGTCAGGAGGGCGTTATGGTGGGAGGAGGTCAGCAGGAGAGGCAGCACCGAATGGCAAGCCAGGTCGTTCAGGTGGAAGCGGTGCCCGCAATACCTGAACTTGTGGGTCACCGTCTGCACCGTGGTGAACGCCGATCGGTCGGCGAACGAAACTGCCCATTGGTTGAGGGAGCCGTCAATGTGCTTGGAAATCATCATGACGGTTGCGGTGGTGAGGTTCATGTTGAAGCTGTCTTGGGAGCAGCCCGGCCCCCACCCGGACAAGCTGCCCGAAAGGCTGGCTCTCTTCTGTCCCTGGGCATCGCCAACGTCTTGCGCCGAGGGGGTGCAAGCGTACATCATGATGTTCTTACTGAGAGAGCTTGCGTCGCCCGACGGAAACGCGACTGGAATCTGAGATGCAAATGAAACCTAGGAAAAAAAAGTGTGTGTGTGTGTGTGTGAAGAAGAAATAACAGGAGGGTGCCCAAATAAACAGCCCTCTCTCACAAAATGTACACAAATGTTCTCCTGTCAGAAAGTGTGTGGAAGAAACTAGACATGGCGTTACATAAAGGGCGAGTATCTCGAAGCCCAAAGCTTAGAGGCCGCCCTTGGCCCCGTCACCCAGGAGAGAGAAGGATGTGACCCACCTCTTCTGGGCTTCACCCCACATTCAACACACGGCCCTCATCCAGGTTAGGAAGCCGGAGAATTGGTATTCTATTTTTTTCTTTCCCTAACTGGAATGTCATTTTTCTCTTCACGCTAAGGATGGATATTCATTTCAAGCATTTTTACCCTGCTCTCAGGCAGAACACAGGCCCCCCAAAACAGCTTACAAACAGCAGCAATAACACTTGAAGCCATCTTTGAGGTTAAAATGGTGGAAGACACGACACAAAAGGAAAAAGGACGCGGAGGGAGAAGGGAGATTGAATGGGCCGGTCCTTCGGAGCAGAGTTCTTAAAAGAGGAAGCCTCTGAGAGAAGAGGAGCCAAAATGCGGTGGTTTCTCAGAAGAGCAGATGGGGAAGCCCTGTGCCCTTTCTCTCTTTTGTGACCCAGACAGACCAGCTCCTCTGACACACACACACACTCTTAAATCAAGGCACAGCTTGTCCCCCTTAAACATCCTACTTACCTGGACTTGCCGGAAGATCCCAGGGTTGTACTCGTCCAGGTACTTCACGTGCCACACCAGGAAGGTCCCGTCCACCGGATGGATGGTGAAGAGCATGTCCGGGTTCTTGTTCCACTCCTTCAGCAGCCACTCAATCTTCCGGTCAAGCAGGATGGTAGGAAGCGGCATGGGGGCACTGGCCGGCGTGAGGAGCTTGGGGCTGCCTTCTTGCTCCCCGTCTTCGTGCTCCGAGGACCCCGTTCCTGTGCCTGCCTCCGACTCCCTATCCAGAGACAGTTCTGCGTGATAAAAGCACAGGAAACAATTCACCGCACTGCTTTTTTTTTTGGTTGAAGAACAGGGTTTTTACAAAATAAACTTTAAATGTGGGATGGATGGATGGGCAAGTTTTAAGAGCAAATTCTTCCTAATCGCCAAAACAAAACACACACACACACACAAAACCAGAAGCAGCTTGTGGGAAGATTCCAGTTTTGCCTACTTTGGGGGCAGAGACAAGGCGGTGTGTACAGTATTGTGTGTATGTGTGGGTGTGTCCTGTGCAAATGATGGGGCATGGCTTCTGGAAGCTTCTAAGCAGTGGCATATCTTTTTTTTCCTCAGCAGGGCAGGGGTGGCCAAAACATCCAAGTCATCGTTGAACCACCAAAAGGGTTTTTTTAAAAAAAACAACCACCAGCCGCTCTTTATCAATTGCATTGCGACAGGTTTACTGGGAAAAGCTGCAGGGCCTTCAATGAACTGTATTTTGCCAGGGGGACAGTCTAACAATACATATTAAAGGAGAAATAAAGGAAAAAGCAAGTAACTTGCAGGAGCCTCATGATGATGATGATGATGATTTTCTAATCCATTCTAAATATGCAACTCACCGTGGTCAAGCTTCATGAGTAAACCCCTCTCTCTCTCTTTCTCTTTCTCTTTCTCGTCCTCCTTCTCCTCCCCGTCGGCCTCCTCGTCGGCCTCTCCTTCTGCCCTCTCCATCTGTTGATCCGTAAGTTCTCGGAGGTGTTGCATAAATATTTCAGTCGAGGAGGTAAAATGGAATTCCTTGTTATTCAGCCAATGGACCACAAAGCCCTCACTCCCTTCATCTAAATTAAAAGCCGTCTTCACCAAAGCCTCTGGAATGTCTGAGGAAACAAATACAGGATATTTTGCAATTTTGGGGGGGGGGGGGAAATGAAAGGAACTAAAGCTTGGTCTTGAATTACATATTTTAAGAGATTTTTTAATCCCCCCCCGAAGATGAGTGGATTTGCATAAAAGATACTAAAGAAGCCTATCTTAGATAATTTCAAGGTCAAATAAGTTATTTCTGATCCATTTCCCTTATTATTTCTTTAAAACTAGTGTGAATGAAAATGTGTGCTAAAAGGTGCATTTATACAAATATTTCAGCTTATTGTTTCATAAAATTATATATCTCTAAAGATATTTTGTTTCAAAGCACTCATTTAGTGCCAGGATGGTACAGTATAATGGTTAGTGGGCCAGACTAGAACTCTCCTGAGACCTGGGTTCAAATCCCCCCCCCCCGGCCATTAAACTCATCGGGTGGCTCATCGACAGGCATATTGTAGTGAAGATAAACAAGAAGAAGGGGGTTGTTCAAAGCAGGATATATGGCTAACCATGCAGGGTATAAACATAACAGATAAATAAGCCATGAAATGAATTTCTAATGACATTTGCATATTTTTTGAGCCAAGAATAGTAAGTAGGAAAGGTGACGGGAGGGCTACGCTCTGCTCTGCACACTTATGGGTCCAGGACGTGAAGACTGGGGTCGGAGAAGTCATCATTCATAAAGTGCCCCAAACCCTGTGAGAATTCTTCAGACAACGGCCGTCACGGATAGTGAGAAGCGGAGCCGCCCGACGTCACCTGTGTTGGGGTTAATGCTGGTCGCTATGTGGAAGTGGCAGAGGGCGTTCATATGGTGCGAAATGTGGCGCTGAACTTCATGTGTCCCTGGCTGATCTGGCAAATCCTCCGTGTGAGTAATGAGCACAGAAGACCTTCGTTGGCCTTTGCGCAGGTTTTTCAAATGATGGATGGTCTGAGAGATTTAAACAAGGAAAGAAAAAGAGAGGGGGGGGGGAGGAGAGAATGAGAGAGACGGGAAAAAAAACCCATTTAAGTATAAAGGAAAAAGAGCACCTCGTTGCCCGTAACCAAAATTCCCTTAAGCAAAACACCGGCAAGGGCTGGGTTGGGTCTCCTCTCAGCCTCATCCCACGTCGTCTGACGTCACTGGGTCCAGACCTCGCGTATCCTTTTCCCAAGTCACGCTTCCAGAGCAGCCCCTCCCAACCTGTCGGCCGTGGGAGGGACTACAGTTCCCAGATACCTCCAAGGAGCTGAGCCGGAACTCTAAACCTCGAGCAGGGCCCGAGGGTGAATTCTGCGGGTACCTCCAAAGCCTGCTGGACGTGGTCTTTGCGCCTCCCTGCGTAGGAGAAGCTGCTGCTGCTGCTGATGCTCGAGGTGCTGGTCTCGCAGATCTGCTCCCCGAGAAGAGCGTCTTCGGGAAGCAAGGTCTCGGCCCACAGCCGGCAAATCCCATCATGGCAGGAGGTGAGGAGCACGTTGCAGACGGACCCCCTTAAAGACGACGACGACAACAACACAACAACACCGGGGTGACTGGTTGTGGCTTAGGTGGGGGCTCCACCCAACTGTGGCAGAGCTAAGCACACCCCATCATCCTTCCACGGCCGTTTGTAAGAACGAAACCTGAGCAAACCCTCTTCTCTAGAAAGAAGCCGCGGGTGACCCTCTGCGAAAGCTTAGGCCGAGCTGCGCCGCAGAGGCAGCCGTGGGGTCTCGTAAGGAGGGTCCAAATCCAACTTTCACGGGACCTTATTAGTCCAGCTTAGGATAAAAAAAGAGAGTTGTGTGCAAAATCTTGGGGTCAATATCCCCTTCCTCAGGAATAAAGTAAGAAAAAAAAATAGGCAGGGGGAAAAGCAAGAGAGAAAAGAAAGGGTCAAACCCAGAAACTGGGACCAGAGTTCAAAGGTCTGCATGTCTCCAGCCTTCCTTCGTAGTGACAGGACAACCATGGTGAGGGGGATCCCATTGACAAGCTGGCCGAAGAAGACCCTTCCCTTTTTTAAAGGTGCCATCAGACTCCTTGGGGCTTTGGCTGCCAGAGACGCTCCCGGCCGCCCCCTCTGGCTTCGGGAGGATCGAGGCTGTTGCCATGTTTCCCTCCAAGGTCCTCCTCACCTGGGCATGTACTTGCTCGTTTTCCGCCACGAGAACCCCGTCACGGCTCGAGGATGTGCCAGGTAGACAAAGGCGAAACGGATGGGCGTGGCGGCCTTCCTGGGATCGCAGCTCTCTTGCGGAAGGAGGGAGGACTTCCAGCCCGTCATCGGATACCAGACTTTCAAAAGGCAATCATCCTAAAGGAGTCAATAGGGAGCAAACGGCCAGCCTTACATAGGCAATGAAAACGGTGCCTTAAAAGGGTGTAAGCAACCACAGAGCGGATCCATGTAGCAAAGCTAGGGGAGGGGGGAGCAGTTCGGTCACACACCCCTCCAGCTGCTATTCCCTCAATCAAAACCCTTACAAGCCCCCAAATTTCTACTAGCCTGGAAGGGTATCGCCAATTCTGTTTTTTTTTGTCCTGCATTAGACATTCCATATGGTGAAGAGGTCAACCTTGCCTAATCAACCACTGCTAACCCATTTTAACCAGTGGATCACCCAAAGCAGGGAGTTTGTGTATGCTTTGTTTCATGTATTTGAGTAAATAAATACACCAAACGCATCAGAATAAAATACTGGGTGGGGGGAGAAACTGTTTGAACACAAGGTTAACAGCGCCAGCCTTGTGTCTTGACCGGTCTCCCCTTCCCCTCCTTTCTCACGGGGATGAGCCAGAAAAACCTCGAGGCAAGGCAAGAAAGATGAGGAGCAAAACCAAGGAAAAAACTTGGCTTCACTTAAAAGTTTTGCAAGCATGAAGCTTGGACTGGAACCAACAGCAACAGGGGTGGCCACCCCTCTCTGAGGTCAGGTTTTAGTCTGGCCTTTCCAGAGCTCTCCAAGGTGCTGAACCATCTCTCTCTCTCTCTCTCTCTCTCTCTCTCTCTCTCTCTCTCTTCTCTTCTCTTTTCTCTTCCCTTCAAGAATGTTATAAACGCCTGCCAACCCTGAGGTCTGCTGAGAAGCTTTGCCCCACTCCGGCTCTTCCTCGTTGGGTTTCCCATTCACGACATCCTTCCAGGGCGAGAGAGGAATCTGCTCCCTCCCGCCTTTATCCCTGATTTCTGCCAGCAGGCTGGGAAGCCATTACATGGAGAATATTGAAAACGCGACCCTGGTTATGAAGTTTGGATAACAAACAATTAGGCAGGATGGCAAAGATGATAGCATGATCCAAAGATGATAGAGCCTGAAGGGAATTTAAAATGAAAAAGAAGGAAAAAGAAAAGAAAAGTAATTTCTGAAGAGGAAGACCAAAAGCACGTCCAAGAACAATAGCTACATTTCAGAGAGACGACAAGCCACGAGTGTCCACGCGAAGCTCACAGAGCTACCGGCAGTAACTAAAATGGAAACCTTCTCCGACAAAGGCAGAAAATGGTTCCCAAGACCATCTGCTTTCAGCTCTGCAGTCACAGAACTTTGGTGCTAAACACGAACATGCCTAACAGATGGAGATTGACGGGGGGGGGGGGGAGAGTGCTGTTGACAGCCTTCCTTTAGGCCTCTTACCAGTAACACGAATGCTGGTCGTGTTGCTGGGATCCTGGTTTGGCCCTCATGCTAAATGAATCCTAAATGCAGAGCTTCCTCCTGGTTTGCTTCACTGCTGCAGCAGGCCTGTTGCTCTCTCTCTCCCCCCCACCCCAAGCCGGACTCCTGCTTTCTCCCTCTTTCCTAGCCTGATCCTAGACGGACAGAGTTGCATCCCAGGGGAGCAGATTCCGGCGTGCTTTAAATCACCACCTTACAGGAGTAGCTCTTCTGAGAGCCACCACAAAGCACGCTTTATGGGACCAGTCCCATGGCACTTTATGGGATCTGGACATTCAAAGGATGTAGGGGGTAGAGATTTGGACCCCTAAGAAACCCTTTTAGCCTTGAAATCGGCCTGATCGGCCGGCCATGGTACATCGAAGGATGACCAATGTCGTGTGTCATTTAAGGTCGGGTAGATGTCACTCTTTTCTACTGAACCACCATTTATTGCTACGGATGTGGCTAATCTGGTGCCCCATCAGGCTGCCAAGGCCTGTTTCCAGCTCTGGCTGAGAGGCACGTCTCACGGTCTCTCTTTCTCAACCCCCCCCCCTCTATTTCAAGGGTGACAATGAACAGCTATTGTATAAATCTCTAACCAGGACGTTTCTGGCAATGGCTGGCATGGAGATTGGCGAAGGGGCCCCAGGGGACCCTTAATTAGAAAAATGGTAAAGACAGAATCTGGGAGCTTGCATCGGGAACGGAACTGACTCATAACTTACATAACTCAATAGGTATTGAATACAGAGGTCCCTTTGTTCATCTGCAATTCCTGTTTTACTAGGAAATGTATTTTCTTCTTCTTCATGCAACTCCCGTGAAGATCAACTGTTGCTGTGGAGGGATTTTTTTCTGAGCCTTTAATGGTCACCTTTGGAGGCAGGTCTTGTCAAACTGTGAGGCATATTTAATACCAAACGATCTCTGGCAACCAGCCTGATTTTCAAGCTTGGTTTGCATGAATGTCTCTGTTTAAATGTTGCATTTAATGCTGGGTAGCCAAGAATTCTATTTCCTCAAACACAGGCTCTGTCTTATCCTTGGGAGCAATGATACAGGTTCAAGCATACCCCAAAAGGGTCATTATATCCTTCTTTTCCTTACCTTCCCGGCCGTTGCAAAATATTCACCATCCGGAGACCATTCCATGAGATGGACTGAAACGGCAGTCCTAGAAGCAGGGAAGCAAAGGCACAGCATTCCATTTAAGGAGAAACCTCAAATGTAATGAAAACATACAGCATTACAAAAAGTCAGCTACAGCTGACCCAGGTTATTTTCCCAGACTCTTTGCTGCTGAACTAAATAGGTCAATGTGATTTAATTGCTGCCGGGCATTATGAAATGTTAACTAATGATGTTGTCAATCCAGGACTGGAAATAAATTGAGAGATTGCTCACGTCCTGATTTTGCTCGCTCTAAACCTCAGTTTTTAATTGAACACTTTAAAATAAACCATAGTGTGTTACAATGCTGGATGTCAAACTACAGTTTGTGTCTTCTACTTCCCTTCTTTGAAACCATAAGTGGAAAACAGTATCTAACTCTCTGGTTTTCAACTCTGGTTTGGAGGGCAAGCATAAACCACAGCTTGCCAACATGGCTATCACAGCAAACTATGGTTTGTGCTAAGCAGGAAGAAAATCACAGGGATGAGAGAGAAGGAAGAGGAAAAGCTAATCCTTGTTTTCCATCTTCTCATGTCTGGACCAGCCAGAATTTTGCTATATCCAGTCCTGTGTTTCCTGAGAACAAACACAGCCTACCGGGTGCCCTCCTCCTGTTTTGGACCACAACCCCCTCCATCGGTTCTAGACAGGCTGGTCAATTGGCAGACATTGCTACAGCTGCAGCCCAAAAACATTAAATAAAAGTACTCAGTCGGGTAGCCCTGCTCTATGAGAAGAACTCTTCATGGCTTGTGGAACAATGGGAATGTGGGGCTCAGTAAGCTTATATACCAGTGGTTCCCAACTAGTGTCCCCCAGATGTTCCTGAAGCCTTCGCCACTCGCTGTGCTGGGCAGGATTTCTAGGAGTTGTAGTCCAAGAACATCTGGGGAGCCGAGGCTGGGAACCACTGCTATATACACAAACACAAGGCTGTTATTACTCCACAGTGGACATCCCAACCACTTGCTCAAAACTCATGGTGAGGCCTGGATGGATTTTGTGGTGGACTCCACTCTGTGCAATGGTTTGAGGTTCACCAAAGCTACGAATGACCCAATTTTCTTCCCATCACGACTCCTCGCTCCAGCTTCCAACTTACTTGCACTGCCAGATGCATTTCCAGTCGCTGAGAACAGGATGGGCTTTATCCTCTTTGACATCCATGTCACTGTCACCTTCCTCCTCCTTCTCTCCCTCCTCCTCCTCCTCCTCCTTTTCTTCTTCTAGGACATCACTGGATGGAGGGGCCCACAGCTGCAAATAATCTGTTGCAGTCAGCAGCCGATTACCTGAAAGTAGCGTTTACATCAAGGAAAGCCAAAAAAATAAACAAACAAAAATTGAAGAATGAAGATAGTTTCACCTCATTCATAATCAAATGCAAATCTCATGTAGCCTTGGATGGGAAACACATGTGCAGAAATACTGGGGGCAATAATGCCACTAGACACATACAGTTATGCCCCGCTTAACAATTACCTCGCATTATGACGAATCAGCTTGCGATCGCAAAATGATCTTTTAAATGGGTTTTTTTAACTTTGTGAAGATCAGTTCCCTGCTTCGGGAACCGATTCTTCGCATTACGACGATCAAAACAGCTGGTCGTCGGGTTTTCAAAATGGCCACTGGGTGCTCAAAATGGCTCCCTGCTGTGCTTAGGGACGGGTTTCCCCGCTATACAGGCACCGAAAATGGCCGCTGTATGGAGGATCTTCGCTGGACAGTGAGTTTTTAGCCCACTGGAATGCATTAACCGGGTTTTAATGCGTTTCAATGGGTTTTTAATTTTCGCTTTACGACATTTTCGCTCTACAGCGATTTCGCTGGAACGAATTAATGTTGTTAAGTGAGGCACCACTGTATAACTGCAACCAGTTATATTTAAGACATAGCAAGAGCAGGGCCAGTGAATCATTCTCATTTTAGCAATGACCCATGGCATTGTGGCTCATATCTAAGTGTTAGTCTGAAGCAGCCTCAATGGGAACATCCTTAGCCAATGCTTCGGGACCTCCCCATCAGACTAACCATAACACGCTCTGTATGGGGCTGCCCTTGAAACGCGCTCAGAAGTTGACATCTAAGACAAAGTGGAACAGGCAGATCACAGTCTGGTGTGCGCTCTAGAAAGATCCTCTGAATACTCGTCTTGAATCGACCAGGTTTGACTCCCACTTGGCTTTCTAAGCTCCAGTCGCTGATTTGATCTGCAAAGGCCTTGCCAGCTTGGGACCACGATATCCGAGAGATTGCTTCCTTCTGTGCTCACCAAGAATCTAGAATCATCCCCACAGGTCCCACATCTGAAACCTCACACCCCAAGATGCTCACAAGATGGGGCCTTCTCTGTGGTGGCCTCCGGATTGTGGAGCACTGTGGTGGCCTCCGGATTGTGGAGCACCTTCCCACAAGGACTCAGGTTGGCTTCCTCTTTGATGAGCTTCTGGCAGGCAATCCAGGCTGTACTACGCTGCATAGATTTCACTTTGCACCAGTTCTTTTAAAGGTGAATCTTAGAGTGAGTGGTCTGTTTTCAAAGAATGCTGACTTAAAAGTTTAAAATGGCTGCACTCTTTCCTTGCCATGCACTATTTCTGGTGCCCTCCTGGGCTGAGAAGGGATAACAAAGGGATAATAAAGAAAGGATGAACCTATTTCCCTACAAAATCCCAACCCCAGCTGTACTTTGCTCCGACTTGCAGGAACCAAAGGTTTTCCCCTACAGAGTTATACCTATTGAGAACCGACTTAACCAACTCAAACTCACATTACCTTGAGGATCCCATGCTAAGTTGAAGGTCATAGAGCTGAGGAAAAACTGTCCTGTTTTCAGCCACTGACACTTCAGTTGCTGTAATGAAAATGCTGAGAATTAATTCTTTTAGAGACAAAAAGCAATATAAGGGACAAAATGTTATTCTTTTTTTTTTTTGGCACAAAGTCATTAACACATGCTTCACATTCTACTCCTTCCCACAAATTTATCTGACACGATTAAGCAGCAATGCTGCTGTTCAGTAGCATCTTTCAACAAGAACCATTGACACCCCCAGAATCTCCAAATTAAGCCGCTTTCCAAGTGGTACTCGCACTTCCTTAGTAGCTAATTCGTTACAGAGGAGGGGAAAATTAGCCGATGCCCCATAACTTTGTGAGGAAGGACAGAGTTAAAGAGCTGTAAAAGGGCAGAGGCTTTCCCCTTCAAAATTTACAACAAAATCCATAAAAAAAATCCCTGTCCCAGTGGAGAACTTTATGGCCAAACAAACTAAACTAAGCTGATTGTGCATAGAAATGCCACTCTACTCCAGTTCCCTGTCCTTCTAAAAAAAAAGAAAAAAAGAAAAAAAAAGAGGAAAAACAGCGCAAGCTGAGTTTGTGAATTCATCAGAAAAGGCATAGTGACGGTTCTGGGAACGACCACCAGAAAAGACTAAGACTAGCAATCCTGGTACCAAGACAAATACATAGAAATAGGGGAAAAATAATAACAATCCTGTAAAAAAAAATACTTACACAATTCCTCTTGTGAGAATTCACCCCAATGGGCTCAAAAATACACACTGCATTTCCATATGAGGCTGCAATCTGGAGAGAAGCGAGGGAACGAGACGTTGAACACGCCTTTTGAAACTGAACAGCAAACATTCGACTATTTATAGACACAAAATGCACATCCAATACAGATGATCATTTCCGACAGAAAGTAAATTCGTACAAACGCCATTTGACGGCTGAACCAATGGCGAGATTTCAAGGGGACGTGTTACACTCAGCCCCGCCCTTTACCCATTCAGGAGCAGATCGTGGCCAAACAGACAATACTTCCCCTGCAGTCCACTTTCTGTCTCCTTTTCCTGTCTCTTTCCCCCCACCCCCGAATCTCTGGGGCATCTTACCCGTCCTTGTTGTGAGCACTCCACGCAGCTGACCTGGATGTTCCCATGCTTAGCACCAGGAATTATTTGCACACATTCAAAATCGTCCGCCAGAATCACAATATCGCATCCCGAACCGTACGCCTGCAGGAAATTGGTCAAGAAAAAACAACAATGATCAAGCTTTTTTGGGGGGGGGGGAAATGGCTTTAGAAAAGCAACACCAATGCAAAAACGATACCCTGAACAAGCGCAGATTTCATTTTTAACACCATTCCTTCCCCAGAGGAGTCTCACGCTGAAGGTCCATCAGTTTTGGGAGGGCAGCCGCAGGGCCCGAAATGTGCAAAGCCTTTCCGCATGACACGGGGGGGGGGAGCTCGCTCAAGACCTCTGCTTCATCCAAAAGTCCAGACCAACACTCCTGCAATGCAGCCAGGGCCTGGCCTATGCAAAGACACTTGCTCTGCCTTCCCGGGGGAATAAAAAGGACCACCACCAGGTAGCTACACTTTCTAAACAAAACATTTTGTTTTTATTACACAAGGCTTCACACATTTTAGGCATGCGCTGGGATAAACTGAAGCTGCCACAACATGTGGCCTAGTAATGCACCTGGCGCTATTTCTAAAGCTGCCGTGAGGTCTAAGCATTTAGTCACACAGGCTTTGCCTTTGAAAAACCAATTTCCAGCACAATGACCTCTAATATTACAGAGGAAGACGAAATACATTCCAGACCCGTGGGGGGGGGGGAATCTTGGAAAGGTTCCCGAAATACAGACTGTCGTCTAAGCTCTGCTGTCTTTTGGAACCGCTCCGATGGCCGTCTGCTAGCTCTGCAGATTAAAACGCTTGACAGCCGCAAGAAGCAAGGAGGGAGCGTTAAGCGCCGCCCACACAAGGGAGTCTGGACCGCCTTCAGTCACGCTGCTTACTTGCAGGAGGCAACGAGCCGGAGTTCACAAGCAGCCGGCGGCAGCAGGAAGAATGACTTGCAGGATGGGTCATTCTTAAAACTACCTTATGCTTTGCAAAATCATGGTCTGATATAAAGTTGGCATTAAGAGCCCCCATTTGTCATCCCAGCCCTCCACTCCACCTCCAGCCATGACAAAGACTTAGTTGCATTTAGTAGGCAGCCTCCGAAGAAAGCCCCCCCCCCGAGACTCTCCCCCCATCAATAAAAAGGCTGGGCAGGGGGGCCTTTTCAGTCGCTGCAGGCATGCAATTTCTCTCTCTCTCTCTCTCTCTCTCTCTCTCTCTCTCTCTCTCACACACACACACACACACACCACACACACACACACACACACACACACACACACACACACACACTGCATTTCGTGCACAGCAAACAGGGGTGCGAAACACAGCCAACCACCATGCCGGCTGTGAGGAAAGTTCTAAAACCCATCCTGCGAGGAGGCCTTTCTTAGGTCCCACTTTAAAAACACAGTGGCCAAGTTTTCGGCACCACCGATTTCTCCACTGGTCTTTGGCCATCACAGACCTATATTTTGGGGGCTCCTGAAGCTTGAACTGTTACAGGTCCCCCTTCACAATCAGTAATGAGATCTGTGATCATCTTCAATGGGGTTGCTCCATAACAGATCGCCAAAATATGGGTGAAGGTCCCTTCTGGGCCCCTTCTAGGTTTCGGGGGCCTTCAGCTTCCTTTCTTTCTTAGGCGACCTCCCCCCCCCCCAGCTTTGGGGTACAAATAGCTGCCGGATGAGAGGCTTGAGGTTAAAGTCATGTGCCCTTTGGAGGCAATTCTACGAGGAAATGAGGAAGAGGTTGTGGTCCCTTCCATAGGGACTCCTCCGGCGCTAGGTTCCAGGAGTGTGATGATGGCAGCATTGGCCACCCCCTTTGAGGTTCTCATCTCTTTCTGCCATCCCTTGGCCTCAAGGACTGCTGGCCTTTGAAAGCCACCCCCACCCACCCCCAGGGAATCAGGGGCACATCCCAGTCCACGCCAGTGCGTCCATCCTTACTCTCGTCTCACCGTCGCTGTCGGGATCCTGTCAGACCCCGCTTCGGCCACGGCCTTTCCATAGCAGATCTCAAGAACCCAAACCAATGGGCCAGCCTTCATGGCATGACAGGTCCTTCACAAAACGACAAACTGGAAGGCTGGATGACAAACTCAGACCACAACACACTCGTCCTCAATTACGGCACTTTAAAGTTTGTCTGGGAGCAACAAGCCCTGGTTCACAAAACCTGCGAAACACGCCACTGGTGCAAAGGGGAAGAGAAGGTGCTGGATCTCGGCAGAAACAGAAGGTTCCGCACCGATCTGAGCTGCATAAATCTTTGCTTCTGTCCTACTCACAGGGGCAGAGGAGAAACTGCAAATCGACGTTTGTTTTCCCCTGAGAAGGCCCAGAGCATGGTGCCACTCTCAACAAGGAGACAGAACCAGTTTTGCCCAAATGGATAACACTTTAACACAAACAATGCTTTCCTGTGATGAATAACACAAATGGCACAAAATTACAACAGCTGACGCTTGGTTGTACTAATGCTAGCTTTTGGAATCAGAAGCAGGGGAGTGGGTACTTGTATCCTTTTACCCCATCAGCCAGTCCTTGCCTGCTTTCTCGTGTGCATCTGCTCTGCTCCTCAAAGGCAAAGCACACCAGTTTTGCACTGACACAGTCTGTGCAAAGTATGCTGGCCAACACAGGACAAACAAGTGCTTCTTCTTGTCCCACTTTTGCTTGGAGGTGAGGAATCCTGTAGGGCTTCAAATTTCCTCCCTGGAGTATCTCGCTGAGCTGAGAGAGCCCAAACGGACGCGCATTCTTCCTACTTACTACCACTGGACCAGCCCTTTCCAAAGAACTCAGAAAGTAGTTTACCAACCTAATGACGCAGCGACTGGAGCAAACGTTTCACGATTTTGGAGCCGTTCGGGGGCCATATAGAACTGAACCAGAGAAGGCTGCGTTATTCCAAGGGCAAATATAATTTACCTTGGCCCCTCATTCCAGCAAACCTCGGGAGTGACCGACCCACAACGCCAGTCTTTAAAAGCTGCCCCGGCATGCCATTCAACTCTTTTCTTTTGGCAACAATCAGACCCTGAGCTCCTTTCCAAGCGGCCCCCTTCACTGCACACGTTGGTGACACTTCTGCCTGGCAGAAACACACAGGCCAGGTTCACATGCCGTGGTCAAGCGGGCACCTGGCCAAACTTTGGCAGGGCACACAAGGATCTTTGGCGTGTCCGTCCCTGAACATGTCAGCCTTAACGGCGAAGACACAACCATGGCCTTCTGAGTGGGCCAGAATCTTAAGGACTCTGGCTTTGGATCATGTCTCGATGTGTCTGGAGGAAGAGGAGGTGGAGGGGGGGGGAAATCCAGACAAGCCAGATTACAAAATGCCTTTGTATAGAAAGCATTGATCCTGTTAACATCAAGCAAAATGGCCTGACTCATCTGCAGAGGATGATGCCACGGTTCGTCGGGTTCCCAACTGGTGTGTCTGTGTGAGAGTGTGGGTCTGGGGCCCCCCAGGAGGTACAAAGACCTTCCAAGGGGAGTCAGACGTTCGCCAGAGGAAGGAGCAGCAGCCGGAATGGCCAGATTCGGAAGCCCACCAGCATTTCCCAACGGATTTAAAGGCTGCCGGAGGTTCCCCAGGCGCTTCCGGTTCTGAGCGACACCTTGTTGGCAAGGGCTGAGCCACCGGTTGCTCTCCTGGATGAAAAGCTGCGGAAGACACCTGTCGCCTTCTGCGTAGGTGACAAGCCACAGTTGGCAGAAGACCAAACCGAAACACATTCTCCACACACCTTCTGCATGTCACCATCTGTGAGGCTCAGGTAGGCATCCATAATAATCAGAGGAAACCCACAAGGCAGCCGCTGCAAATCCTGTCACTTAACGGTCAGCTCCTCGTGAGCTTTAGTCCATACATGGCTGGAACTTTTAACCTACGTTTTAATTTGTTGGCTGTGCACCGTTTCCAAAGACCCAACGATATTTTTCTTATCACCTTGCACAAACGAGGAAAGGCTAGAGTTATAACAGAGCAGGAGCTCAGAAAACAATAAAGCATCCTGCTTGATCCTCGATATCTCCCGGTAGTTCTGGGAAGAACGAATGTCTGAAGCTCAGTAGATCTACTGCTAGACAACCATCACCGGTTTCCTATGTTGTTCATTTAGAGCCTTTTGTTTTGTCACATAAAAACCTAGCCAGTTTGGTAAGCCACGGTGCATCAGGACCCCACCTGCTCCGTGGTTTGGGCCTCTGGCTGAGGAACCAGAAGTTGAGAATTCGAGTCCCCCACCGGGCCTCCTTGTCAGGGCCAAGACGTGATGATTCACTGGACGCCCCCCCACACTTCCAGCTCTGCAGTTCTAAGATCCACTCGCATGCTCAGTTTTAGAGAAGGTGTCTTAGGTTCTTCAACTAGCTTTTCATTCAGATGGTCTGGGAACTGTAGGTGTGAGACGCTAGAACAATGAAAGTGGAGGCAACCCCTTCACCCGGAGACTTTAACACAAAGCTTGACCAGCGCTAACAGTTCAGATCATGAATGGTCCTTGAGCCGTGGCCATCTGCCCCATGCGGGCAGGAGAGAAGTTAAATGGTTACACGACAAAGTGTGGATCCTCAAAACTTGTTTTTCCAGCAGTTTTAGGGTGTGTGTGGTTTTTTTTTTTTTTTTTGGGTAGGGATCCCTTTTTTCCCCTGCCAGAAAAATCTGAGTTGCTGATTCACTGTGCACTATTTAATACCCTACAAACATCATTAAAAAAACCTGAGAGTCGACCTCTGGCCACATCTGCCTGACTTTCTGGGGGAGCTTCCAAAGGATCCCGCAACAAAAACCTGACTTCAGAGACACTAAAGTTTCACACTGGGCTTTAAATGCAGCGCCTTCAAGGCCACAGAAAAGCCGGTCCTCTCGGCCACCAGGCAGCTCCCTGGACTGGAATAAAAACAAAATAAGAGAAGCAAACAAACCCAGACCAAGCAAGGAGAAAGATTAGACTGTCAGAGGAAAGGAATCACAACAACAGGGGAAAAGACCTTGAGGTTTATTGTCATTTTTCAACCTGGGCTCCTGTAGACTATATAAAACAGCCCTCTCGCTCTCTCTCAGACAATGAATCTACACCTGTTGCTTTTTCTTTTTCCAATCCAGACTATATATATATATATAAAACATCACTGCCAAAACGTGATCTCAGAAATAATTTGTCTTTCTTTTGCTTTCACTCCTAATTTCCAGGCCTGGTTTTGTGCTATTAAGAACTGCCGCTAAGAAAATAGAGAAATACTGTACGCCCCCACAGCTACTTCCTTCTTTTTAGCCCGGAAATGCAGCCAAAAATGCAGAAAGTCTTCTCTACACTTAACGGTTTATAATGCAGGCAGATTATTAAGGCTAATTTTGACCAAAAATTGACTGAGGTCTGTATTATTGTGTCTGTAATATCCAGCATTTCTCTGCTTGTCTCCAAATGCCAGTCATTTTATAGCTAAACTATAGAACTAAAACCAACCCCCAAAACAAACAAAGAAGAAACATCACACATGTTTTTGTGAGTTTTCTCTCCTTTCCTTTATTTTTAGCACTGGGATTTTTTTTTTAATCAATGGGACACAATAATGGAGCTCCTCAATGACCAGAAAAGGACACTTCTAAGGAGAGGGAGAGAAGCATTCCCCCCTCCCCAAATCTTTCTCTCCCTTCAACATTTTGCCATTTGCTCCTTTAAATCAAATTTTAAAAGTACAAAGACCACTTTTTAAGGCAAGCCCCGGATGTCAAACCAAGGAATGAGAAGTAACTAGGATCAGTCACTGGCCCCTTCCTTTCTGCCAAGGGTATTATGACCAAGACAAGCATCCTGCCTTTTTTTTACCCGTCTCCTACCACAAGGCCTACCACAGTCACTGGTGTTTCATCCCAGAATATGCACAGTCCCCCTCCAACAAGCCATTGCTGTTCTCTTCAATGCATCTCAATCTACATGCTTCACACACACACACACACACACACACACACACACACACAGAGAGAGAGAGAGAGAGAGAGAGAGAGAGAGAGAGAGAGAGAGAGAGAGAGACAGAAAGCTGGAGTGATGCTTTTGAACCATCCAACCGCTCTTGACAGAGGCCTCTCCCGGAACCCCGAAAGGAAGCAGCGAGCCATTTAAAACATACACTGTATCGACACAATGTTTAAGGAAAACCACAACATGGAAACAGCGAATGTTGCCTTCTTTGGTGGGTCTGAAGGGCGGGGGACGGGAGGGGCGCCCAGAGCGTGGGGCTCAAAGACGCTGCTGGGATAATAGGGCCGTGTGTCTGTCCTTCTGTCCGTCGCCAAGCCAGGCGCCCTCCGCCTCCAGCTGCGAAAGCCCAACAACGCCCAGGAAGGTCCCGCACCCGCCCGGGGACGCCCGCCTGCCTCCGGGTTGCGGGCGCAGAGGGGGCCCTGCCTGTCTAGAGGCAGGCGGGCGCCCCCCCTCCCCGCGCGCAGAAAGAGACGAGAGACGCAGGTGGGGGTGGAAGGGGGGGCGCCGCAGGACCGACCAGGCGGGGCCCCCCCTTCTCCCCCCCGGGTCCCTTCAAGGGAAGGGCCTCCCCCCTCCCGCCCGCCCCCGCCCGGCGCGCCGCTGCATCCCGGGTGGCGCGGGGCGAGGGCCCGGCCGAGGCGCCCCCGGGGCTCCCCCTGGTCCCGGCCGCCCCCCCCCGCTGCCTTTCTTCCGAGGGAGGGCTGGGGCGGAGGGCAGGGGGGCCCGTTTTGGAGCCTCCAAGGCCCGCTTGGGCGACGGGCCCGGTGGCGCCTCACCTGGAGCCGAGAGGATGCGGGGACCGGGAGGATGATGCCGCCGCCGCTCAGGCCCTCCCTCCCCTTCCTCCCCTTCCTCCCCCCGCCCGAGCGCCCCTCTCCTCACCCACCGTGAAGGGGGCGCCGGCGACGCTCCCCACCGCGTAGCAGCTGTCGCCCGGGTTGACGGCCCCGGTGAGCACCTGGTGCGGATGCATCGCGGCCTGCCGGCGCTCCCTCTTGGCCGCCGCCGGGAGGAGGGCGCCCAGGCAGGCAGGCAGGCAGCGAGGGGACCCCCCCGGGGCCCCCCAGAAGGAGGGGGCGGGCAGCGGGAGCCTCGCCTCGCCTCGCCTCGCCTCCACTGCGGGCGCCCGGGCTCCGGGTCCTGGGGCGCCGCCGCCGCCGCCGCTGCTGCTGCCGCGCTCTCGGCTCAGGGAGGACGCGCGCGCTCCCGCTCGCTGGCTCGCTCTCCGGGCACGCGCGGCGCGGGGACCCGAGGCCAGCAGGAAAGGGGCCAGTGGGCATGCGCCTCGGCCCGGCGCGGAGTCGCGTGCGCGCCGCCGCGAAAGTGAAAGCGGAGGCATGTGAAGGGGCGGCGGCGAGCGCGCGCGTGTCCCCCCCCTTTTTTGCGCCCGAGCCGCGGGCAAGGGGGGGGGCTTTTTTCTTCTTGTTCTTCTTCTTCTTCTTTTTGCCAACGTGTGGATGGGCCTCGAGTGACACCTGCCGGGCCGCCCTTCCGTGTCCCGTCCCCCCCCCCGCCGCCCCCAACACGCCCCCGCGCCCCCCCCTCGCCCAGGTTGCCCGGCGTCATTCCCGGTGGCCCTCCTGGCTTTTCCCAAACACCGCCGCCCGAGAGGGGCCACCCCCCGCCGGGACCGAGCCCCCCCCCCCGCCCCAGGCCGCCCCTGGCGGGAATGGCGGGCCCGGAACCGCATCTCCCCTGCCAGGAGGACGAGAGGGAGGTCTGGGGAGACGATGAAAGGAGGAGTTCTTTGTGGAGACAGTTTAAATTGTATTTAAACAAACAAACAAGAAAAAGGTACAGAAAAACCTGCCGTCTTACAAGACGCTGCGCGATCTCCACTGATCGCCGGACCCCCCCCTTCTCCGCCCCCCTTCCCTTCCCCCCCCCCACTAGCTCCACGTTCGCCCCTCTCATCGTTCCCACCTCCCCATTTCACTCCAGCGATGCATGGCTTCTTCTCCCGGTGTAGACCTCTTCCCTCTCTGAAACACGTGCGCCAAAAAGGAGTTCCGTATTTGTTGGGAAACCATGACCTTCCATCCTTCCCCTTCTAATCTTTGTACAGTATCACAAGGTAGCTCATCATCAGTTGCCATATTCCACATGTCTCTATACCACTCCTCCCTACCACGTTGATTATCACTTTTATATATATATATATTTGCAGTTATTAACCTTGCCACTGTCACCATGAGGCTCATTAACTCATTTTCTTGTATTGAAGGCCTCAAGGATGACTGTTTCCTTGTTTCCCCCGATGAGAGGACAGCCGGAGCCAAAGCAGCACCATTTTCCTTTTGCTTAGGAGTGGGACTGTGGGCAATAATATGGGGTGGGGTGGGGTTTGCTTGCCTCTCCTCCGATTTGGACTCATGCACCATGAGTCACCGTCACTTTGGCCTGTCTGGCTTCTGTTAATGACGAGGATGTGCGTTTCATGTGGGTTGCTAGTTTTCCAGAGACGCCTTAACTCTGTTATTAAAAAAAGAAAAGAAAAGAAAATCAACGCCAAACTCCAGGGCCATATACTGTATATAAAACAATCCCCCTTGACCAACCAGTCTTTGGAAGGAAAGCCTGTTTTTACTCCAGACTGTAACAGACTCAAGCAGCCCCCTGGGTTAACCATTGCAAAGGTTGGCTTCTGTTGACAAGGGACTCTGTCTCCTGCTGAAAACCGGCGCCCCTCCCCCGTGTTTGGACAGGAGCAAAAATTAGGGAACCCATCAAGATAACAATCACGAGGTAAGGCTGAGTCAACAACCAGAGTGCCCGGCTGTGATCTTTAGAGGATCTGCTGTTCATTGCAAAAGAGAATGAAGTTCCCATGACTTTCCTTGAGTTCTGAGCCATTATTTTTAATGATAATTTAAAGCAAAGTTTGTGTCTTCTCCGTGCGCCGGCAATAATGCGCTTGTTGGAAAACACCACTCTTCCTTTCTTTTAACATTCCCAGTCTTTTCAGTTTTTGAAACCCATGGGCCGTTTTGCCTTGGGCACCCAGTCACTCGTCTCCCGGTGAGTTCCAGCACTTTCATCGGGTGCCGAGTATCTCTAATACATTCACAACAAATCTTTTGCCTCTCCTTTCCGGCAATCTAAGGTTTCTCTTTGCATTTCTGGGCATGTTGGAGACTCAGCCTCTCGGAAAATTGGTGAACAACAGCAGCAGGAGCAGCAGCAGCAGCCTTGTGTATGGCTCCTGAAAGGACAACGAGTTTTGCTTGGCCTTTTCTTGGGAAACTTGAATTAACCAATGGTTCTGTGGGGATATGTGTATATATATATATATATATATATAGAGAGAGAGAGGATAGGTATCCACACGTCTTGTGTCTGAAGAAGTGGATTTGAATCCATGGAAGCCCACATGGAAACAGATCTCTTAGGCTTCAAAATGCCACAATATTTTGCCTCCTCTTTCCCTTCCCCCTTTATTTTGGCCAACACACTGAGACAGACTAACACAGCTGCCCCCTTTGGAAATGGCCCTAGGATCTGGGTGAGAGGCTGCCCATAAAAAAATCAACACCTCCAAGCTCTGGAGGGTCACCCTCACTCACGGAAATGTGCTTCTTTGGGTCAAGGGAGCGGCGCAGACAAAGGTGTCCCCGGCTGAGATTAAAATCTTGGCAAGCCTATCTCGCCTTCGGTAAACATTGTTTTCCACTTAGTTAGCAAAAGTGCTCTTGATAATGAATTGCATCTCTCTCTCTCTCTCTCTTTCTTTCTCAATCTCTTTCTTGGCATTCAAGCATTCCATTTGCAAGGGAACCCAATGGATTGAGTCACCTCTTCCTGCCCACGCAGGGACAGCAAAGACTCTGGTGACAAGCCCAGTCTTCTCTTATCAAATGAAATTCCTGCATGTCGCTTATTCTCCTTCTTGAGCCAGCCACAAGGTAATCATCACAACTGAAGCAATGGGCAAGATCGCTCACCATTTGAAAAAATCTTGCGTTTCAGACAAGAGGTCCCTCGGAGACTGGAAGTCTTTCATCCTTGGACAACACATCCCAGAATCCCCTTGTGTAGCTAGAGGGTTCTGGGAGTTGTAATCCAGGCTCAGAATGTTTCCCAGCTCTGGGGTGTGTGTGTGTCAACATCTTTGACATGACCTTTCCAGCCAGTTTAAAAAATATTTCCTGAGCAACTGCCTTGACCCTGACAGAAGCAGCATGGTGTGGGTATGGAGGGTGAACATGGATGGTTAGGAGACATAGATGTGCAGAACCCAGAAACAGATAAGAGGGCCAGAGCCTGTTAGCCAGGCATCCACCTTAAGATCAAGGATCTCAAACGGGATTTACCCCTGGAGATGTTCTCTTTTGATTCAGGTTGCCCTGAAATACAGCCTTTCTGTCCCTTTACATCAGGAAACTTCCATTTACCAGCAGTAGGCCTCAGCTTCTGACCTTCCAAATGTTCTGGAGGTCATTTCCCAGGAACCCCAACCAGCCTGGTCGATGGAGTGTTGACGTCCAACACTAGCTCCTGGACCCAAAATTGAGACCTTCTGTCTGACTCAAAGGGGGGAAGAAAATGCTGCCATTGAACTTCAGCCCTTGTGGGCTGGGAGCTGTCCATGGTCCTGCAGCCTATCTGAGGAGGGTATTTCCGGCGCCCAGAGGGCCCAGTGGACTCTCAGGTCAGGAAAGCCACATCTCCTGCCATTTCGCCCTGCGTCTCAAGCACTGCAGAGCAGAAGGCCACCCACGGCATTCTCTCTCCGTTCAGAGAAGGAAGGGAGGCGGGTGGTGCCTGGCCCCAAGGGGGAAAGGCCTGTGGCAGGCGAAGGACCACTTTCTCCTTTCTCTGATGAGAATGTCCAAGGAATCCAGAGGTGTCAGAAGGAAAGTGACGGACTGGGTGCGGAAGAGGATTTTCAGGAAAAAAAACCTCCTGTCCTCTCAACTTTTAGCTGTGATGGGAGCATGCAGAGTGCCCAGCGTGGGACGCCCCGGCCCTGTTAACCCAGTGGCTAAAGAGCGGGGACGCATTCCCTGGGATGCTATAAAGCAAGTTACAACACCAGGGTTTGATGTGTTCTCTTTTCGGCTGTGTAAAATATAAATAGGTTCTGATCCACACATTTTTCTGGGAAATGCAAATCGGGCCGCTTAAAAACTCCCAAGACTTGCATTTAGGGTGTAGACACCCAATGCATGTCCTTTTTTCCTCGGCAAATGAGCCCAAAACTTTGCCCCCCCAAAAAGCAGGGGAAGAAACATTAACATTTCGCACATCATTTCTCGATGGATGGATCTGTTTGTCTCTTTGCTTGGGCTGTTTTGGGGTGGGAGGATTCCCCCCCCCCTTTTCAGATAAATGTAACTTGTAGGTGACTAATATCATTCTACTGTGGGGAGTTGCTGTCTACCTCATGGAAAGACAGGGATTTTCTGTCCTTAAGGAGCTAAAGCTGCGGCAAAGGTATATTTATAGCTCCGGCCCCTCCAGGAAACGAATGGCAACAGAAGATGTCTCCCTGCTGTCAGATCCTGACGACAGGATTTTGAAGCTCCTGGTTTCATGAGTAATTCCTTTCTAAAGCCAGGCTCCTCTGGAGGCTTTCAACGGCTTCCTGCTTGCTTTACAAATGGACATTTTGACCCAGGGATCTCCCCCATTAAAAAAATGATGACAATAACATGGATGCACCTACAATTTTGACCTCATGTATTCCCCCCCCCCCGGTTGAAAACAAGCCCTGCTATGTCTTTCTCTCCCTCAAAAGTGATGACAATTCTCACAAATTCTGACAACTCGTAACCCGCAGTGGATTTAGATTTGGGTATCTTGGTGTGTTTTTTTTTTAATTTTGGATTGAAACCTGCCACCAAATTAGATCTTCCTCATGTTTTATCTTCGTATCATGTTGGAATAAACCTATTTTAGGTTATGGTACAGTTATAGGACTGAAGGAGCAGATTGGGAGACATCCCCCTTCCCTCGCTCCGTGTTGAATTCTCATGCTCGCTGGTGGAGTGGGTTGAAGATTTTTTAAAAAATAATCAGGCATATTTGTTTGGAAAAGGCGGGGATGTCTTAGTGGTCCCTAAAGTCAAGAGGGTGTCGCTCGGACGTTTTCTAGGCCACCCGCAGAGGGACAGTAGGGGACAGTGGTTTGTGGCTCCGACTTGGGATGCAGAGACCGGGTGGGAGAGGCTTGGGTTCAAACTAAGTTCTCCTGCAGCTGGAGAGGGTGGTTGAAGGAGGGTGTTGATGGAAGGAGCGGCAGGAATCATTTTCCATTCCCTTTGCTGCAGTTGCTGCCACTATTTCTGCTTCTATGGCAGCAGAAATCCTGTTGAAATTCCATGCTAAAGCTTCTGCTGCCCCCTTGTGGACCAAGGTGAACATTGCAAGCAACTTTCTCCTGAATTTCTGCTTTTTTAGGGGTGATGCCAGAGTCCTCTCTCTCTCTCTCTCTCTCTCTCCACACACACACACACCTCTGCTGGTTCTTCTTCTACAACTTTGCTCTCCCTGTGAGTAAGGTGTTTTACAAGATGGTGAGTGGCCCAGTACACTGTTTTTTTTTTTTAAAAAAAAACCCTTTAAAAAAAGTCAGCACACCTCATAAAACGTAGATATCTGCTCCATATGTAAATCAAGGTGCTTTTTGGCTCTCTCCTGAGGTTGCCCTGTGAATTTCATAGGATGGATGGTGATGGGGGAAGCAGAGCCAGGATCCCTCTGGACCAGCCCTCAGTTTAGGGAGACCCATCTAAATCCCACCAAATCCTTATATCTTCCTTCCTTTTAAAAATAAACATGTGCCCCTGAGATACTCAAAGGGAGGAGGGTCATTAAATGCAAAAACAAAAACACGGAGGCTGGCAAATCTTAATTTTTGGAAGCATTTCTTTCTACTTTTGTGGCCAAATCTCCAGAACTGTAAAAAAACAGAAATCACAAGAACTGGATGAAGGACAGTAGCAGCTCCTTAATACAGGGCAGTCCAGTCTGTATCCAAGGTAAGTCCCCTTGTTTTGACTTGGGGTTACTCTCAGGTAAGTGTGCTTGACTCAGTAGCTAGAAATAAAAGAGGATTGATCCCCAGCACCTTAACAACCACTAGCAATTGGCTACATATGGGAAATTGTATAAGGTTTGCTGCCCACCAAATGTATAGCCTAATGAATGGTTCATTACTGGCATTCCATTATCACCAGAATGCCCATTATCCTTGTTATGCATACAGTAGGCATCAGTTCCCTTGGGTCCTTACTAGGAGATGGGCCTTCTTGTGATGTGCAGGAGCTGCTCCTTAAAGCTGAAAGCTTTTCTGATTTTCTGATGCTACCTTCTTCCAAGTCCACAAAGTTGGACCTGAATTGCCAATTAAAAAAATTAATGCTAGGTTCCCGTAGGTACCCTTGGCTCAGAACGAACGGCCTCCTTCCCCCACTAGATGGGCTATAAAATAATTGCCGTGACAATTCTCCTTGAAAAAAATCTAATGCGATGACATGGCGGGAGAGAAATGTAATTAAAATCCATCCATCGCCAAGAAGGGTCCTCGGGGAGAGGGTTCCGGATGGGGAGGCCTCGTTGTTTACCGCAGAGGAGAGCAATGGGGAAAGGCTGGTCTGTTATTCCCCCACCCACCCATCACAAGAACTTGTTCATCACAGCCAGTTGGCCGGGCGGTGGCGAAAAGGCCTGGTTTTTCCACCTGTTTTGCAGCTGGTTGGTCTGCTCTGTTGCTGCCTTGGAGGGGGCAGAAGGTCCTGGACCCCTGCTGTGTATGGACTGCCCACTCCAAACCCCCCCACCTCCGTTGACCTGGCCGGTGGTGGTCTTGCATTTATGGGGTGCCTTGGGGAGGAATGGACTACTTCCGTGAGGTTCTCCGGGTCATGGAAAACCAACACGAGGAATGACTGACCAAAAAATTAATTTGACATGGAGTGGTTTCCCTTGGTCACGCAAACGGTCTCTGCCTCAAAGGGGTGTTTGTGTCCCTTTTTGAGAAGCCAAGCAGGCGCACCACGAGAACAGACTGTCCGTTGCTTAGAAAAACACAGACACCTGCACCCCCACACCCCCAATTGCATCTCCTCCCCAGACGTCCAGATAACAAAGCAGCCACCGTGGATTGTTTGGAGCAGTCCAGACTATTTGCCTCATGGAGCCCTTGGGGTCTGTGACTCCCCCCCCCCATCCATCCAGGAGTTCCTCTGGCTGGAAATCCTGGCTCCCTCCTCACAGGCCAGCAGGAGGATGGCCGGGTCTTGTGTGGGGCTCTCAAAAAGGAAAGTAATGGAAATCTTTTTGCATGCCTGGTGCAGAATTGCAGGGGTAATGATTTGGTGCCCTCCCCTGCCAATTTTGGGAGGCTGCACGGCATTTCTCTTGGCTGGGTGGGGAATGACAGTTCTGCCCTCTTAAAAAAAATATCCTAGGGATGTTTAAATAATAATAGCACAGGAGGGATCTACAGAAGAAAAGCGGCTGCATTTCCTAAAGCACTCCTGTGCCCAAGACACAAGTCAGGGTTAGTCAGGAAAACTGCAGGCCTCCCAAGGCAATCGAACTCCAGCTTCTATCATCCCCTGCCACGAGCCAGGTTGCCCAGGATGGATGGGAGTCAGAGTCCAGCAACCTCTGGAAGGCCACAAGTTGCCCACCTCTGCTTTAGTTTATAACATTGCATAAGAAGACCCTATTTTTCTGTTAAGCGCTTGACATGAGCTAGGGTATTATCTTGGTTATACAGTAGTTGCTGCCCCAACAGTCCTGGTTTGGTTTTTACTT
Source organism: Pogona vitticeps (assembly GCF_051106095.1). Lineage (NCBI taxonomy): Eukaryota > Metazoa > Chordata > Lepidosauria > Squamata > Agamidae > Pogona > Pogona vitticeps. The sequence goes on along the minus strand of NC_135794.1, from coordinate 25,413,445 downwards.
TTTGTTTTGGCAAACTGATTCTTAAAGGGTTTTTTTTTAAAAAAAGTTTCTTATTTGGACTGTGTTGCAGGAAAAACGTAATTGTGAAAAGTAAAGAGATATTTCCCCCTTTCTTTCTTGAAACAGCCATGCCAGCTTCCAAGTGGCTTTCTCTCGTGGATGAAGAGTGACATCCAGTGGCTGTCTTGCATTATTACTCAGAAACCAAACTTTTCCAGGAGAAAATGCTTCTTCATCACTTCCAGAGCCAGCCTGGAAGGAAGGCGTCTGGACTTTTACGGTCCCCTGGTCACACCGTCTCTAGCAAGAGCCTGTAGCCTTTCTGTTGACCTGACAACTATGCTTTCTAAATCAGCAGCTGTATGTTCCTTTCCCTTCTGTTAAGGGCTGGACTTAAAACCTGCTTTTTAAAACTGAATTCAGCTCAGCCTGAAAGTTGACTTGTAATCCGTGATGTGGTTGCGTCCTGTGGGTCCTCACGAGCACCAGGGGCATCTTGGCTATCCGTGGCTGATGTCCAGCCCGGAAACTTGTCCTTAGCTTGTGGTGGGTTGGGCAGATCTTACGTAAAGACCAGCAGGATTCTGGCCAGAGGGCTTGATTTTCTGGCCACTGGTGACATTTCTCTGCCCTTTTTTTGCCCCTTTGCTCTCCTGTGTTCTGCTGATTTACCAGTCATGAAATGCAGCATTGGTGTTATTTTACTTAAGCATATACTGTATGTGCTTTAACTTAAGCATATATGTGCTTTAACTTGTTTTCTCCCCTTTTTCCTTTTTAAATGTAAGAGGCAGGAAATTGTCTCTGTCTGTCTGTCTGTCTGTCTGTCTGTCTGTCTGTCTGTCTGTCTGTCTGTCTGTCTGTCTGTCTGTCTGTCTGTCTGTCTGTCTGCCCTCCTTTTTCCTTAAAAAGGACCCAAAGGTGGCATTTTCACCCCTCCTGCACAATTCGCTGGCAGGTTCTTGTCGGACGCCGAGCACGAACCTCCCCTAAAGTCTGGGGGGGGTCTCTGGAGCCTGCTTGTTCATTCCTTTTCTGTTAGTGTGCCACTAGTATATAAAAACTAGATGTGCAAAGAAGTTCCACCAATGGCTCAAGGAAGCGTCAGCCTGGCTGCTGCTGGAGCATCGGTACAGGAGGGCTGGATCAAGTGCTGTGAGGAGTTGCCATGATCAACTCCAGCCGCCAGAGGGTGCGCCGACACTCCGGCACATGTCACCTGTTTTATTTTTCTGCTCCTTCCCCTCCATTGGCGAGACAGAGTCTGCATGCTCCCATTTGTTTGCTATCCTGTGAATCTTAACCATCGCCATAAACGAGTCTGGGAACACTTCTCTAGAGCATCATCCAGAAGGAGCCTCACCATTGGGTCAGCTGGGTCTTAGTGACAGCAGAAACCAGAGTGAGAGACCAGGTCTCAAGATGTAGAAAAATGAAAATCATATTTACTCTGATTTTAAAATGCTCAATGCGTTTCGGCACACGGCCTTCTTCAGCACTAAGGTTGCAGAATCAAAACTTCAATGAGTGCCTTTGGTCTGTGCCAGCTCTGAATACTATGGAGTAGAATAAATGCCGAAACACGTTGAGCATTTTCAAATCAGAATCAAGATCATAGGCATTTTTCTCCATCCTGAGACCTAGTCTCTCGTCCTGGTTTCTGATACCAGTGGATGTATCACGATGCACCCGTTCCTTGTGCCTTTGTTTAGTGACAGCTCCTCTGCTTTGCACAAAACGCCTTCCAGGATGAGTCCCCCCCCCCACCTGTCTTTAAGCAGGTGAGCAAGAGAGGGACCCCCTTCCTGCAGGCCTGGGCAATCAATGCCTGGCCTGGGCCGTGCAGCGTGAGGTCGAGGGGCAGGGTGGGGTTGATTTAATGGGAAGGAACTTTCAAGGTCATCCCTATATTTCATACTGAGTCTGGAAACAATTCCTTAAAGTTAATGGGTTCCCAAAATGTATCCCAACTCTCAGCAAGAAATTTAAAATAAATGACCAAGACCTGCTTCCAGAAAGGGTAGCCCTTTTTTACTCAATGACTGAAAGCTAAGTCAACACTTTTGGGGAGCCCATTAATTCAAAAGGTCTGCTCTAGTTGAGATTAGTAAATGGATTCAGGCCAGTAATTTTAATTACAAAAACATCAAATTGAGCTAATTTATTGCTTCTCGTTATGTTAATATGACGTTATGTGTTTGTAGAAATCCTGAGTGCTGTAGGTTGCAGAACTTTACAAATTAATAAATGAATATGCTTATATTTAAGTGTTTATATTCTTGAAATGTGACTTTTCTTTACACCGCTATGCAACAGTGTAACTGGTTACAAATTACTACACTACTTGTACATTATTCTTTCTGAGTTACGCTTTAGCTTGTGTGTGTGTGCATGTACGTGCATACATGCATGCATGTGTGTGTGTGTAAGGATGAGGGCTTGAAAAGGTTTCTGATGCATTTATGTTAGCAAATTCTAGATTTTAATATATACACTCTTAAACATGCAAGAGAAAATGCTTTGGACAGAATAGGGAGAAGCGAAGGTTAACTTTGGGATTAGGGGCCTAACGAATGTAAAAACTATTCATGCATGCAAAATCTCCTGCTGGAATTAATAATTATGTGTGGAGCCGTGCTGCGTCAGTGTTTGCTGCGCACACAGTCTGGGAAAAAAAAGAGATTAATGATTACGACGGGCGCATGCTTGAATTTTCACAGCATGGATGAGAGGACGACGACCAAGGAGCTGTTCTATACTTGGAGCATCAGATTTAATTCCTGGTTTCAGAATGACAATGTCAGAACAGGAGGCAGCAACAAATGCAGAGAACATTCACAAAGGTGTGAGTTTAAAAAAAAACAACCTAGCCGTCACAGCCGTCCCGTGCCTTCTTACAACTTTCTGCTACCGTGACAGACTGTGTGGGTTAAGAAAACGCTTCAGCATATTCCTTGCTGCTTTGCTCAGTTTAATTCTCCTGCCCTGAAGTCCAGCATTCCATGAAGGTGCTTCTTGAGCTTCTCGTCGCAAAAAGGGTCACCTTCCTTTCTTGAACATGTCGGCAGAGGACACACGGGTCGGCTCCCTCTGCCATTGCTCCCCCTGAGATGAAGAGGAGAGGCCCATCGAGAAGGTTTTGGCTCAGCTTCCATGGAGAGTTGACTCTCTCTCTTCTTTGGCCCCACTATTCTCAACGCAAGCAAAGTGACCGCGAATGAGACCAACACCAACCTCTGCCTCCAGGCCGCATTTGTGTTCTAGCCACCAAGATTTCAGAAGTCTGTGATGCCCTTCACCTGAGGTGTTCAGAAATGACTTTGCATCCTGACTTTTAATGGGCAGGAAGAAGCCACGTGTCTGAAAGAGTGCCACGTGGCCTCCACGCCAAGAAGCGGTGGCTGCTGTCACGTCACGGGGGGGGGGGCAGGAATTAGCCAGCAAACATGTCCTCTGCATTAAAGCTGGTTTTCAAAGAAAAGGAGTGTGGCCTTTTAAAAAAACCTTCTCTGGCAGGGTATGCATCTTTGCATCGACTACTCTTTAGCTCGGTCGGTGGCTAATTCGCTTTCCCACCGACCGTGCGGCTGACCACAGAAACGATAAAAAAAATACGCAGTGGGCCACAGGGACGACGAGGCTGTGCGTTTGATTTACTATTCCTCCCGTGTCTGAGCTCCGGCAGGCCATTTCCGCCGACAGCACCCCATTAAAGACATAATTTTCTCATCTTCTGCATCATTTAAGTTCCTGCAAAGACGGACCAGAATTTTTCTGCTGGATAAGGTAGATCTGTAGGAATCCATTTTTAAATCATTAAGAAGTTAAGGATGCCTGGACTTCATTAAGATTCAACTTCATTTCTCTCAAGATTTTCCCCCTAGTTTGAGCAAGGAAATGAAACAAGAGGCAGCTCCTGTCACTCCCTCTCACCCCCTTTCGGCTCAAATATATGGCTTTAGCCATCGATGGAGAGATTCTTTTTTTATTGTCTGTAGTTGTTTGCTCCCTCAAGCAGCTAAAGCAGCCTCTTGTGTCTTTTTTTTTTTAATCCCTCAAGGTCCTAAATGTAGCACAAGAATGAATTAAGAAGTGATTGATTCATCAGTTCTAACAAGCATGGAAAAAGCTGACCCTTGATTTCAAAGATGCTAGCCCTCTAGGAGGTTTGTGATTGAGGTGGAGCTCAGAAAAGCAACTCAGAGGTGGGAATGTTCGCCTTTTTGGAATGACACCTCCCAGGTTGCCCTGTTCTGGCTGGCTCGGCAGCGCATTAGGAGCGCAGGCACTCCAGTGCCAAGCATCCAGCAGAGACTCGTTCTGCGTCAGATCTGCTCAACCCTCTGACTTCCAGTTACACCATTCCATCAGAGGTATCATTTCAATGGGTGACGTTGCCTGTCTCTGGTAGAACTTTCCGGGCCCAGAGTGGAAGCGGGAGAGAGAACCAGGGTGGTGCAAACAGGTGGCGGGGGGTCCAAAGAGGCTGGGAAGGGTGGATATGACTTGTTTCAAAGCCTCCTCCAGGGCAGATCCCTCTGGGCAATCTGTGGGGGGGGGGGGAGGTCGGCCACTGTAAAATACATGAAATAAATATCTCAATGTGCTCCACATCATGGCGGTCACGCTGCCTTTTGCTTCTTGTAGTGAGACTCGCTTGGAACCCAAGATGCTTTTAATTACATTTTTATTAATGTGGAAAATGTGTGTCTCTCTCGGGGAAATACGATGGAATCATGCAAATTTCCAACTGACCTTTTTTGAAAAGTTAGCATCGACTGTGAAATTTTAAACACGGAACTGTTTATAATCCCCAGGCTGCAACTTGTAAGAAATTTTCTAAAGCAAGGCGGGAGCCCAAAAGCAGGGATTTAATTAACTGGTGAGATTCTGCACTGGTTCATTAGGAGAGCGTTCAGCTCTGGCGGGGTTAAGAAGTCATGGCCTCTGTCTGGAAGGGGCACCACGAAACCCTTTTTGAGCTCACCGCCCACCATGGATGGATTTCAGCCATGGGTGGAAAGGATACTCACCATGTTTAGGTGACGAATACTGTAATTTTCAGAAAATTCCCTCTTGAAAGTTGGGCACTCTGGAATTAAGGCATTAAGAAGTCTTGTGCGTTATCTTTGGGCTTTTTCTTTTGAGATCTCTGCATTGAACATAAGAGTTCTTCTCCCTTGAACAAATGTGATAGCAAGAAAAAAAACACCAACCAACCCAGGCTGATCGTCAGAAAGAGGTGAACCACCAAATGCAAGGCTTCGAATGGCCAAACATCCCTGAAACTCAGAAGTGCTTCCTTTTATTTGGGACAGTTTTTGTGTGTGTGTGTGTGGAAATCACTGGGCTTTTCATGAAAGCCCAGCCCTTCCGTTGCAAACACAGCTCAAGAGCAGCTGGACATTTTGGCTCGTCATTAGAGGACAGAAGAAGGGTTTCTGGTGACTCTTTCACTTGTGTGCAATGAGACAAGGGTAGCAATAAAGAACAGTTTGGGATTACAACACGCACTTCAGGTTTGAATGCTCCGCCTTCCCCTTGTGCAGAGAATTTGGGGGGCATCCACGACCAAGGGAGCCCCTTAGTATGATGGCAGGTGTGTGGACCGTTCCAGCCCTTAGATTATCAGACACAAGCTATCGTTAGTCCTTATTTTTTGGTATGTGCTGAAGATACACCTGCAGCCTTCTTGACGTAGTGTTGCATAACCCATCATGGATGCTCTTTGCAGGAAACTCTACGTTGTCACAGTGCTGTATGATAAGAGTATAACTTGATCGTGTCCATTTTTTTTTAAAAAGTTGCATTTTTGATGGTTTGTGTCTTTATTTTCTGTTGTACATTTTGCTGTTTTTATGAATTATGCTTTGAATCTCCAGATGTAAGCCATTTATAAATGCCTAATAGTAGCTCTGGTAATGACCGATGATGATAGTGATGGTGATCATCATCATAATGGTGAGAATACTATGCTTTCTTATATACCTGGAGCTGCTTTTTACTGCTTTTGTGTTCTTGACCTCATACGATGTCACAGTAATTTTGCTGGCCAAATTGCCACCCGTCCTGTTGGGTAATTTTTTTATATTATGGTTACTTTGATAATGGGGTGTGTGTGGGGGGGGGGACCTTAATCAAATGACTGAGAGCATATTTAGTAGTTCTCTTCAAAGTCAGAATAATCAGGTCTAATGAGAAGCACTTTTCTCTAACTGCCTGGACAGGTTCCACTCTCCCCTCCCTTTAAATCCGTAATGATGCTATAAAGAGAGAAGCTTTAATGGTGAGCTGATATCTGTCTGGAATAAGGCACACCTGGCCATCACTCTTAAAAAATGAGAGCAGGACATGGGATGGATGGATGGATGGATTTCTATGATCTAAGAGGGCAGCAGGACACTCGGATGTTCTGCACACGACCGCCGAGTCCCTGTTGATTCCCAGGAATTGTTTCTGGGGGAGCAGCCCTAATGTGGGGAGGGAATTCATAGCCAAATCTCCAAATTATGAGCAGTGCAATAACGCTAACTGTTATAGAGCGCCAAGGTAGCAATTTCTTCAGAAAGTGCGGAAATTGTGAGTTACACCTACTGTGTTTGTAGCAAACCATTTCTCTCTCTCTCTCTCTCTCTCTCTCTCTGTGTGTGTGTGTGTGTGTGTGTGTGTGTACTATCAGGAGGACACTCACATTGCCGCTAGTTATCTGTATTGTGGGTGGGTGTGGGAAGTGAAAGCTGTGTGTGAGTGCAGGTGGAGAGGCAGTGTGGTGCAGTGCTTAAAGAGCTGGACTTCGAAGACGCAAGAGCTCCAGGCTGGGGGATTCTGGAAGTTGTAGTCCAGCCAAAGGGATGATGCGCACCTCTGGTTCACACACACACACACACACACACACACACCCCAAGCCTAATAGGAAGGGATAAAAATAGCGAAGAGGAAGCAAAAATCAATGCTGGGGTCCCTGTAGAGTCAGTCAACCCATTATCATCACTTTCTGAGTAATGGCTGAGGTTACAGGTAACAGCCAGGGCTTTTTTAAAAAAACCCTCATTTTTGCCTTCTGTGAAAATGTCTGTCGAGAAGACTTCTTGTAACTATTTTTGGAGATTTGCTAGCGCACCCCAGCCTTGATTGTTGCACAATCATTTAAACCTCATTAAAGGAGATTTTGCTGGAATAAATTTAGGAGTTATTTCCTGGGCTTTCTCCCAGAAAAGTGTGTGTGTGTGTGTGTGTGGGGGGTTTGTTGGCTTTACTTATCAGAGCCAAGTAGAGATTTTTCCTGAGCAGTATTTAATGGCTTCATAACTTGATTGGCTTGCCCAGTTTTTTAAAAAATGCTTAAATAATCGCCGTGTAGCCTCAGACGGTTTCTTCTTTTCCCTTCTTTGAGCTGCTTGTAAATACCCGCTCTGGCTTGCCTGTTTTATTCCTCATTTTATGCAAATATATACGTAATTTGGCAATTGTTACACAAGGTCCGGCGGTGAGGGACCTTTGTGTAATCTGCTCTGAGGTTTTAGCTCTGAAGCACCAGGGGGGCCTGTGGTTGCTGATGACCTGGAAACGATGTCTTCAGAATGAATACACAAACACAGAAGGCACTGATTTCACACTTTTGTCTTATTTTCTTCATCTCCAGATGTTTCTCAGCTCACCTACGGTTGCAATGCATCTCTCTCCCACCCCCAACCCCAAATTGCAGACATTAGCAGAAATTGTGTATAAAAGCGTAAACATTAGAGAAAACGATGTACAGATAAGGCTTGCATAAGAGAAAATTGGTAGCCCAAGATGAGTGAGTTGGGAGGAAATATGCGCACATTTTTGTGAGCACAGTCGTAGGCAAGGCAAAGTTGAAGATGGAGTTTTGTGCGCAGTTAAAAAAGATACATGTGGACAAACTGTTCCTGAAATGGAACAGAGCCATCTGGGGGGGGGGACACCCCACAAACAATATAGGGAGCAAAGCAGGTGGGGCCCATCTCCGAGCTAGACGTGGATTGTTATCATCACCCATGAAAGGGAGACGAAGAGGCAGAGCTGAAAAACACCTTCTGTAGCAAAAAGTGGCCAGGATTTCCATCTGGAGAGCAAGCCTCGTGTCCTGCGTTCACCACAAGCCCGGCCTCTGATCCTTACCTCTTGACACCCAACGCTTCGGGCAGAGCACTTCCTGACATGAAGATAATTCTCGGGGGCCAATTAGCAAGATGGGTCATTGCCTCACTGACTAATTTACTGTCTGACTAAAATGACTTCCCAGGTCAGTGAGTGGGAGACCCTCAGAGTGGTTCTTTCCCTGTTTGACGAGATAGTTAAAGGCCTGGGAATGAGCAACCTTGTGATTAACGAGAGGAGACCTGAGGGAGACCAGAAGCAATGGCAACTCTGAGTGAGGAGGGAATGACTTTGTTACAGTAAATGGGCCGCCAGCCTCCAGCTGGTGACGAACTCTTCGTATCATCTGTGCCTCGTCCTTGAAGGGTCTCTTTTCGGGGAAACTCCTGTCTCCAAGAAGGTCAATTCAACGCCACAAGCTTTGAATAGCAATTCAGGAGGATGTGAGCCTCCATGACACTTGGCCATTACCACCTGGGCAGAGTAATTCGGTGCTTTCCCCTGTCTGGAACTTTCCAAAATAACAATTTAAAGAGCAAACTTGAGCACCTTCATTTACAGCAGGTTGAAGGGAATTTAAGACTTGTTCACGGGAGTAGGAAGGAAGAGAACATCCATTTGTGTGTGTGTGACTGGGAGGAGAAAGGTCTCTTTAATATCTCAGCAGGATTTCATATGGCACCATATGCATAAATAGTGCCTTGCGAAGTGTGACAGGGTTCACATATTGGGAAGAAAATGGCATCAAGGGGAGGCACCAGGGGGTGGGGTGGAGACATTGTGCATGCATTTGGGTTACAGAGATTCCAACCTGTTGCAACAGAATGCATGTAGCAAGTGATCTGAACCAAGAAGACAGCTGGTGTGTGTGTGTGTCCTCCCTTTTCTGGATCTGCATGCAGTTTGGTACTCTTAGGCATCCTTCCTTCTTTTTCTGATGCTACTATCTGTTCATTCTTCCTCCTCCCTCAGGCAGAGCAAGCAGACATACATATAGGGAAGCTAGCTTTGAAGGCTTCCGTAACTCATAGGCTTACAATCCAAAAGATGCAACACAAGAGGAACAAAAAGATGAGGAGGGTAGAGGAAAACAAAGACATTCAGGCATCAGTTTGAATGTGTTTATAGCAACCATCTGGAACAGAAGAAGATGAAGGAGGGAGGAATCTCCCAACACAGGGAACATGCAGCCTGATAGATCATATTTCAAAGTAGGGGGTGTGCCAAGATCAGCCCACCCTGAATTGCAGCTCCCAGCTTTTCTCATTGTTTGCAGTGATGTAAGTGTGGTCTTTGATTGAAATGCAGAGCAGAAATCCAAGGTACCATAAAATAAACACACAAGTACCTGCTTCTTTCACTGACCAATTGACTAAAAAGGCAGAACGTCCTTTTAAAACCTCACTTAAGAGCTCCGTACAGAGGTGCAAACCACAGAATGCAGGTGGGATGGGGCTGCTGCTGGATGGATGAACTCAGCCGAAGAGGGGCCAGAATGAAAAGCGACCTCTTTGTTTTCCAGGAAATGCTCCAGTTGCTCAAACCCTCTCAAATTCCTCCTGTGATCTGGGTAGCAGGGATTAAACCTTCCAGCAACCCAGCGGATGTCAAATCAGAGCACCCACCGCCTGACCCAAAAACATCTGAATACCTCTTGTTGATGTTGTCGTCTAGCCGCTTAGCTGCCACTGGAGCCAAATGAAATATTCATCTTGACCTAGTTTACTTCTAGTAACAAATACAAGGAGCTACAAGTTCCTAGAAGCATCTCCTTGAGCTGAGGTCAAAACACAGTGGCATCAGACCCTTGGATCGTAGCCATGTGACCCTTACGGCCACCACCCAAAACATTTCCCGGAGGCCTCGTCCTCCTCAAAAACAGATTCGGGGCCTCTAATAATGAAGATGCACTAAAACAGAGGAGGCGATAAATAAATTGAGACAAATGCCTTTCCATAACGACAAATCTTTGAGATCATGGATGGGCCTCCAGATCAAGCATGGCAAATCTCATCTCATCAAATGCCTGAATACTGGGGCATCTTTTAAAGATAAGCGTTTTAAAGATGATGATGATGTTAGAGCCAGGTGTGTCTCTCTGAAGAGAGCCTTGGCCGAGAGGAGATGAACCATCTCACCTGTAGGACGAAAGCTCTTTTCAAAGGAAACTTAGATATTTTGAGATGTGTTTGAAATGGTTTAATATCTGGATTAATGTTTTATTGTTTTAAAATACAGTTTTATATAGTATTTTTAATACGTTGTTATGGTTTGAATTGTTTTGAGCCACCTTGGTTCCCTGTGGGGAGGAAGGCAGCCTATACAGGATCAGAACAATGAACGAACAAACAAATAAACCAACGAAAAGATAAATATCAATCCAGAGACAGTTTGGGTTGAGAGATGATTTCAGAGGGAAATCCCTTCTATTGTTCTGCATGCAATGTAGTTCTTTGCTGTTTGCATAACCCACTGACAAATAACCGCTTTGGCTTTCTTATCACCTGCACACCCACCTGCTCCTTCTCCTTTTAGCAACGAATAACTCCCAGCCTGTTTTGACAAACGCCACCTTGTCACCCTGCTCGCTCGCTCGCTCAGGTTTTAAATGTTTGCCTCCGATGTAGATCCCCTTTCCTTTCATCCTGGCTGTCCTTGGGTGACGGGAGGAACACTACAAATAATGGCCAGCATCCGTCCTTTCATCAGCACTTCTTTCCCCCCAACATCCCAAGATTTGTTACAAAAATCTGCCCGGTTGGCAAAAGCAGGGGGCATGAGCTGGGCTCGGATTTATGGCTCTCTATCTCAGCAAAGCAGGTTTTGGCCTTTCCTCTTCTTTCGGCAGCTCCTTCCCCAAATGAACTCAAGGCGAGGAGCTTCTTGACTCAAAGGGAACTGTCCGGGGTGCATCTGTCAGGCTGTCAACGCCTTCTTGTGACGGCTACAGACAAGCGCTGAGGCATGTCCACCAAAGAGGGACAGGACGTGACCCCCCCCTTCTCCAAACAATCCCTTAAGCTGTGAAGGAGCTTCTCGGTCCAAATGGGGAACAGTCTTTCTGCAAAGCATTTTGATGTCTGCCTCTTTCCTGGATGTGAAGACTGGTCCGTCAGCTCCTGGTCCTCCTCCATTCAGGTTGTTTTAATGGGACACCTTGACGAGGAATCTGAACGCCCCATCAAGAGGCCTCCCCTCTGGCCAAGAGCAAGACAAGGAACTGCCGACTGTATCTACATGGAAATTGTCTCCTTTCTCCTTGGGAAGGACAGGCTGCAATCCAATTGCTAGTCTACCCACTGCAAAAATCGGGTTTATGTAAATGTTGTCTTCCATTTGGGCAGTCAATTCAGGCCGTTGGCACTAGCTGAGATGACCCGCTGGGTGAGGCCATAGAATTGGGATTGAGAGTAGGAAGCCACCTCAGTGGTCACCCAGATCACTGCTGCTTAGTGCTCTAGATAGTTGACCTTCAGCTGTTGAAAGCCTACGCCCAGTGCAGCGGAGGGTCAGTCCAAAGACCTCAGGAACTGCCCGTTGATCACCACGGCTCTTGTTCAACCACCTGCTCAATGCAGGCTCTCCAACCGAAAGCAAAAATGCTGGATCTCCAAGAGACGGCCGCTCAGGCTCTGCTTTACATTGCTCTCTTTTGTTGCTCTGTGCCGTCAGTCCATCCTCCGTTCAGGGTGACACCCCCCCCGCCCGTGAATGAGCAGTCCCTAGCATGTTCTGTCCTCGACCGCCCGGCTCAGCTCTTGTAAACTGAAGCCTGTGGCTTCTTTTAGGGAGCCGATCTGTCTCGTATGCACTCTTCCTCTTTTAAAGCTTTAGCTCTCTACATGACTACCCCCCCCCCCAATCCTTGCTGATTTTCTCAGTCGCTCGGCTCCAGGGAGAAATTGTGGCTAGCTTGAGTTTATCAACTGAGCTTTGTGGCCATGGGCTGAGGGATCCCGACATTGTGTTCTTTAAAAAGGTAACCTTTCTAAGCCTTGGTAGGATTTCTTGAGAAGAAATACTCAAAAATACTCAAATCCATTGGGTGACTGCAATTCGAAGTTCTCTTTGGCACTTGCTGCCTGGCCAGGAAAAAATAATAATCTTTCTTTCTTGCTTTCTTTCTTTGCTGTAAAACTGAGGACCATTTTATTTTGTCCCTCTGGCAAACTCACACAGGCTCCATCCCCCATTTTAATCGGTTTCTGCGGTTCCCACTCCTTTATCTCTTAACCCTCAATATATTGGCCTCAGATAAACAAGGACTGAATTAAATCTGTCATTCCAGCTCATAAATAACAAATGCCCCATATGTTTAATTATTTATCCCTTTCAATCTTGGCTGAGGGGGTGGGTGGTTGGGTGGGAAGGACCGGCCGACCCAAAAGGGTGATCCACATTTTTTAATGTTGCTCTTCGTAATTCGGTGCTGCCTGGAATGATCCGATATTCAGAGAACCCCAATGGGCAAACATGACGGACCCCCCCTACCCCTTTCCCTCTCTATATAAACAAAAAACTTTGACTGCCTTATCTTGTGTGACTGCTGCTCAGTTCCCCTGTGACTTCTTTTTTGAAATTAAAATTTAAGTGAAATGTAATCATAACAAAATGGTGCTCCTACTTGCCTGTTAATAATTTATCACCCCGAGATCACAGTGCAGGTAATACAGACGCTGGAGAGTCATTGTCCTGGGGGGGTGGGGGAGGGAGGGAGGGAGGGAGAGAGAGAAAATCAATGTGTTTTCTTATCTCTTTTTTGTTGGATCCATCTTTCCGTCTCACGAGTACCGCGCTTGGAGAGACCACAAACAAGCCTGAAATATTAATGCTTGAGGATATTGATAGAAAGTGTGCCAAAATGCCCCCCCCCCAAAAAAACCTTCCCCATATTCCTCTGGCACTGATAAAACCCTGTCATCGGGCGTAATGACTTACTCTGCTTCTATAGGCTCAGTCAATCTAATGAAAATTGGAATTAGCTGCATAAAAGATTCATCGATGGAAATACCTATGGGGTGTTGCTAATCCGATATTTAATGGGGAAAAGCTCTTACACATACATCAAAGGCTGCTTCAGTTAAAGATCTCACCAACGGACCGACTTGAGCCACTTGAACAAGTCCTGTTATGGCTTTGCAAATGGGCGGGGTGGGATTTTGACCCAACTCAAAGCCAAAGTGGAGAACTGATGGACGAAAACAACGGGCCTATGCTGTTCCTGAGGGTGACTTTAGATATGGATTCACAAGCAGGGAGGAACGGGAGAAGGAAGAATCGATGCCTCTCCACCTCCTCCTTCATCCCAGGGCAGTCCGGAGGAAAGACGTTCAAGAGTTCTTCCGCCCTTCTATGTCTGCAGAGAGCCGTCTGGCGGAGCTCTTTTGATGGGTCAAGGGCCGGCCCGCCGGAAGGAAAGGCAAACCACATGGTAGCTCGATGTGAAGGATTTGCACAGCACTTTGTAGGCAGGATCGCTGCTCCCAGGCTCTGGAACTCCCACCGGGCGTATTGGGTTCTGGGGTTACATGTACACAGTGGCCAAGGAAATTGGGCTCCTCCCGAGGCACAGGCTTCCTTCCTCCCCAGCAGTTTTTTGTGTCCACCTGCAGGATTAGGTGTCTGGCCATATCTGTCCATTCAGGACATGGGCTCTAACGCCATTCCCCTGAAGGTTTTGCCTTGTGGGGCGGCCACGCCATGCCATCAGGCGATCATCTTAACCCAGCGACTAAAGAAAAAAAATGTGGAAAGGAAACTGGGTGGACCTATTTCAGCTCCTTAATAGAGAAGTGGATAAGAAGGGCATATATTCTCTTAATAAGGAAGTTGATAAGGAGGGTGAGGAGGAGAAAGGAAGATGTAGGAGGCGCAGACACCAGACAGGAACCGGGCCAATGAGTTGCCAGGTTTCTTGACTTACGCTGGGGGTAATTGTGAGAGCCCAGCCTTGTTGGGCCCAGCATTTAGATTTCTTCTACAGGGCTCTTAGGTGACCTTGCAGGGAAGGCTTGGCTCACTGTCAGAGGTGACGAAATCCAGCGAAGGGGGAAAGAAGGCCCAGGGCATCCCTGAGCCATGATCCACCTGATCAGCACACCGGTGGCCAACAAGCAAATGAGGATCTTGAAACCCCACAAGTGAGGCAAGCGGTGGAATGGTTGGCATCGATCCATCTCATGGCACTTCCCATTGATGCAGAGTTTTGAACTTACACAACAAAAATGTAGAAGAATGTGACACCTTTATTAGACCCCTTTAAAACAAGGAAACAAGCATCAATACGAGAATTTGTGAATTAAAAACCACTCCTTTGGGCATGCCACCAGGACTTGGTGGCTAGTGCAGAGAAGTTATAAATGAATATTCCAATAATTCACGGCAAACGTTTGCCAAGCATCGTCTTCAGATGAGTAGAAAGCTGATCACAGGCAGGCTGGTGTGGTGGTGTTGGAGGCAGAAAAGGATGGGCTTTTTGCTGAGCTGCAGACAGTCTGGCTTTCCACGTGCACCAAGGCATCCTTTAACGTGGGACCAGAATAAAAGGATCCCCACCCTAATCATGCCCCCCACAATTGAACAGCAGCTAACTCACCGGTTGTCCCCACCTCACTCATCCAGAAAGTGTTTCAGGCTTGTGGTGCACACTGCCCTCCTTGCTTACATATAGTGCAGAATAGCCGACCCAATTTGAGAGAGGAAAAACAGGGCAAAAACTGAGAAAGTGAAGAGGCAGGTGAGAAATGGTGGCTGGAGTCAGATTTTCTTTCCTTCTTTTTTTTTAAAAAAGAGGCTGCTTCAAGGCAAACATTCATTCTTTCCTCATGCTAAGGCAAACATCCCCAGGTTCCCGCTTTTGAATCAATATGTAGAAGCGAAATTCTGTTATTTCTGTATTTGCCTTTCTCAAAATCTTGCGGGGGAGTTCTCTATTTTTAGAAAACACATACTGAATTCCCCACATTGCAGCAGAGGGCCCGGAGAAATGTCTACATTAGTATAAATGACATTCAAAAATACATTATGTTAGGGGGAAAAAAAGGGACAGGGAACTCATGGTTGTGGGGGGGGAATGATTTTTTTAAAAAGACCACTCACCATGAGCTTTATTTCTCCACGTAGAGAGGCGGAGGAGAAAATCTGTTTGCAGAGAGTCCAGCTGTCAACCGCCCGGGGACTTGGCCCTTTGAAAAGACGCACCCTGATGAACAGAGAGACACTCACGGCACATGCGTGTCAGCCCATGGACCCCAACACACACCGACCGAGCCCGTATTGGACTAAGAGACCACCAAGGTCCCATTGATTCACGTCTCCTGTTTGAAGAAAAGATAAAATCCTTTTTGCAAGTGGCATAAGGTTAGGTTGCTCCCTGTGGGCCTCTCTATCATGCGAAGGATGTCATGTCTCAGAGATCCAAATTCACCCACTATTGGGGGACCGGTGGCCTTTTCACTGCTCCCCCCTCCCCTTTGCCGTCCTTTTTGGGCCAAAAAGCATCCACTCCGGTCTCACCCTTAACTGAAATAACTACTAGAGAGTCAGTCCTGTCATTTGATAAACCCAGACCGGCTTAAGCGACCCGTCTTGGAACCCTTTTGGGATTCACTCAAATGCCCAGACCTGAGAGGAGAGACCTTCGTAATGTGAATGCACTTTCATAGCCGATGTGGATCGTTTGTTTGCAGGACAAAGGGGTTGAGGCGCAAGGCGGTTTAGCCTTCATAGGTTTGCAAGTCTCGCTCTCTGGTGGGGTGGCAACCCTGGAATAGGAGGCGGTTGTAGAAATGAAACCATTTACTGTTAAGTGATCAGGAGAAATGGAAAGGAATTTTACGGAATGGAGTATGACAGCGAGGGGCAGGGCTGGCGGGCTGGCGGGTCCACAGAAAAAAGAACCCCCTGCACGGCACCAGTTTCTTGCAGGCCTGTAAATGCAACATCCAGTGAGGACCCAGAAGAAGCCTGTGGTGCCCTCAACAAATTTTCCTGCCATGATTGCATCAAAAGATTGCAGTTCAGCCTCCCAATGACCCTGAAAACAAGGCAGGGAAGCCCAGTTCAGCCAGCACAGGCCATATCCCAGGGCAAAGTCCTGGATGCGTCCGGTGTGAAAGGGATGGCCTGGGGTGGGCAGCCTCATCTCACCCGGCCGAAGCGAGGGGTGAAGTCCACCGGACGCGTTTATCTCTTTCTTACCGCCGATGGAATTGGTTGTGCTTTGCCCCAGTAAATTATTCACGGCGCATTCCATAGGATTAAATATTTGTAGAGACTTCAGCGTGGCGTTTCCATTGTGAGGGATGAATATGCATGGGCCAAGGCCAAAGGGAAAAGTACACACCGCTTTTCACTTTAAAATATTTGCAAGAATTTAAAAGTGAATTTTAATATTTGCAGAAGGTGCCGGATAGGGGACCCAGAAGGATTCCTCGATATTTATCCTTGAGCAGCGGCCATCAACGGGGGACCTTCCGCAACTGGACGTGCAACGTTAGGGTTCATCCCTGGGAGTATTTGAGTGTTGGGGCCCTTTTGGATCCAGAGCGAGGGACTCGGCTTCTGTTGCCGTCCACCCAAGTGTCCGTTCTTGTCAGGCAGAGAAAGGCGGGGAGGAGGGGGGCTGAATCACACTGCGGACATCACCAGGCTTCAGCGGGGGGATTTGTAGGGCTATTCAGTGCCCAGTAGGATTGGGGCAGGATATTCTGGAAGGAGACCTCCGAGGAAAAGAACAGGCTCCCAAATCCCGAAATGTAATAGGGCCAGTTCTGAAACAGCACCTTGAAAATAATGACCGCAATGTAAAAAGGGGGTGGGGGTGGGGGAACATAATATTCCGAAGAGGCAGGAAACACAAATAATGCTTAGGCAATACCTTTAAGAAAGGAAGCAGCACGTTTCTTACGTTACTGCTCTGGTTCTTGAATGGCCTATAGCCTAACCATTGGGTGAGTAAATGCTGTACATCCATAATGTCATGATGGCATTCCCATCCATGGCTGGGGTGTATCTATGCAAGGACCATAGGTCATATTAAGCATGCAGAATAACTTGATTCTGCCACCAGCATTTCTCCCTGCACATCATGAGCATCATTATTCTCCACAGATCTTTCCATCTTCTCTAAAAATGGCTCCTCCAGCAATTAGGAGATTACTGTGTCCCACCACAGGTATTTGCTGAATATTATTAACTATCAACATCATCTTTCTCTCCCCGCCCCCCGGGAGATCAGCAGCCTCACAGCCTCTTTATGACCCCCTCTCAGGTACCGTTTCCAGAAGACTGCAGAGTGTGGCTTATTTTGGCCAATGCCAGAAGGTGTCAAGGTAGTTCTGTTGACTTTTACTAAGCCCTACTCCTTCCCTCCCCATCATTCAAGTACAGTGAACGGTAAATCCTCTCCGTTAGGAGTTTGATAAACTGATTGTCTTTTAACCTCAGCCATTCTTTTAAGTTTGAGGTCCAGGAGAAAGAATTTGGGGGTGTGGAGAAAAGAAATTGCCATTTAGATAGAGAAGCGGGACATGAAAACCGAACTCGGTGCTCCGGAGAATAACAGTCAAGATGAGTGAAGTTTAAAAGAAAAAGAGCCAAGTAGATGAGGCTGAAGCACAGAGATGCATCTTAATTATGCAGAGGGAGAAAGTGTGTGTGTGTGTGTGTGTGTGTGTGAGAGAGAGAGAGACCTATAAAGCAGGGCAGGGAAAGTCGGTGCGATAAAATATAGCTGTTAAGCAGATCCATTCAAAACAGGGGGGAAAAGTCACGGAGCGTTTCCCCCCCCCCCACTTTCAATCCTCACCAGTTGCGCAAAAAGCATAGGCTAAGATATGGGGAATCTCCCAGTTGGTGAAAAACTGAGCGTGCCATCTCTTCCCTTGGCTTTCCTTGTGGTTGTCAAAGTAAAAAAGGCACCTGAGCCCGTATTTTGTGCTCTGCCCTGTGGATTGACGTGGCCAAGGAGTCTCTCCGGTGGCCACCAGATGTCAAAAGCTGTGGCAGAAATAACTGCCTGGCAATTAAGGCTGACTGAAGATGGAAGGCACCTTGCCTTTTCTTTTTGACGCTCTGCCTTCAGCCAGAGTTTACATCATCACACCTTGGGTCCCGTCTGGGGAAAGAGGCCACTGTGACACAATTACACATTGGGGTATTGAAAAGCAGTCCTGACCGAAGTGAAGACTGCCAATGAAATGGCAACGGATCCTGTCCTAAATGATGGTTTCTCTTCTTCTTCTTCTTCTTCTTCTTCTTCTTCTGGCGCCCTAGCAACTGAAAACCGAAGCTAATCACAATCTGAAAGGAAGGAGTAACTCTTCGTTTATGTTGAAATGGGAGTTCCTTAAGAGTATTAACGGACCCTCCTGCCTACTCAACGGGATTTAGTTGAAATGATGCCCTCTTTTAAATGCTTCTGGCCATGCCTGGCTGCCTAGCAGTCTCGTTTTCTGCATCTTCCCAATGGAAGTGAATTCTGACTAAACAGACGGACTTGCCATATTATTTGCTGGGATAATAGATGTCACCTACATGGGAGCTACTTAACATTTCCCCCAAATGGTTGTTGTGGGTTTTTCAGGCTCTTTGGCCGTGTTCTGAAGTTTCCCCCAAATGTTAGGGCTTAGGATCTGAAGGCAGGAGGAAGAAAAGGAAGGTGAGGGGAGGAACTGTTTTCTGAGAGGGTGCCATAGGGCAGACTATTCCATGGCTAGGAAACCATGTGGGTGTGGGATCACTGGTTTCTCAAAAAATAATTAATTAATTAATTAATCACATCTGAAATATCGTCCCAAAAGCAACTTTAGCAAGCTCTGATGGAGACAAGATTGACATATCTTGGAGCAGGGCCTTCTCTGTTGTGGGCCCAGCAAATGTCATTCTTGAAGACCTCTCTAGTGCCCTCTAATGTCTTTCCGGGAGCAAGTTCAGACTTTTTTTCCCCTCCAACAGCCGACCTGTTTTAATGTTCTTCTTTCTGCTTTGCCTTTGTCTCCATTTTCTTTACTGGTTTATTATCAGCTATTTTTAAAATTGCTTTGAAACTTCTTCTTAAAAGGTGAAGTGTAAGTATGTATACACACAAACATACACACATACTCCCCTTGAATTTACTCTTCCCAGCTGCAACTCACGAGTTTTGGGATGTTCATAAAATTTGTCTGAGATTGTCAACATTCGTAAGTGAATCTGAACATCCATTCTAGCATACTGTTCCTTCACCCTCATTTTGTCTCCATAAGAGTTTTCTCCCCCATCCCTCCTCTCCTTTGTTATTGCTCTTAGAGTGGCAGCTTTGCTTGAAATGTAAATTAGATGCAAAAGGCAAGCAGGGTAATTTTGAAATCTCTGACAAAGTGGAAAGATCACACCGTGGCTAAAAGGTTCTGATGAGCGTCATGACACTGGCGGTCTTTGGGGATGTCAGTGCTTCCTGCTTTTGGCTGATATGTTTGGAAGGGGGAAGGGGGAAAAGACCTGGTCTTTTCCATTTGTGAGAAGAACAAAAAGACTGCAGAGTAATTTATATTCTCCTTTTTCGACAACTTTCCTATTCCACCATTATAAGATTGCCAGGAGGAGTCTGTCAGATGGAGAAAGCAATCCATCTCGATGGGAGAATGACCTTTCAAGTGGAAAACAGGGAGCCTAGAATCTAGGTCCAACGAGGCACTAAAAAGAGTATGGGTTTCCTCCAACTCATCCATTTCTAATCCTACCTTTGGATTTCCTCTGGGACTGATGGCTCGCTCACAGATCAAGCTTTTCTTCACCCTCCAATGACTAATCAAAAAACAAAGTATGCTATATACAAGACCCATAAGAAAAGAAAATCATGCACATTGTGACAAAGAAATGTTTTTCACTACTTGAAAGAGCACTTCTTCTGCAAACGTGCTAAATGTATCCTCTAATCTGACCCTTAGTGATGTTGGACATGTAGGACAATCCTCAGAGGCAGATCAGAACGAGAAAGTGCATGTGTGTGTGTTTGTGTGTGTCTGAAAATTTCATGGCTCAGGTGGGGCTGCTGCATTATTCAATCCTCTGCCATGGAGCTGAAGCCAGTTAGGATCTAAAGCCATGGATGGGTTGTTTCTATCTTCCTTAACCATCAGCCAGTCCTATGTGCCTTGCATGCCTAAAATAAATGATGTTTAAGGGGCTTTAACATTCCCGTTGAGCTGTCACTTTCTCATGTGTCATGGCATCTGAGATCAATGAAGACGAGACATTCAGTGACTCTCCTTTCAACCCTTTGGCCTTTGTAATTTTGTACATTAGAATGAGGGCTAAATAAATATCTCCCTCCCTAATAGCTTCTTCAGTTTGGCAGAGTGGCCTGAAAGAAACGCCTGCCCACAGTGCTTCTGGAGCAGCTCCATTCATTGCCTCCAAGCATGTGAGGAGCAGCACAGAAAGGCAGATTGAATGAAGCCGAGGAACCCAAACCCCCTTTCGACTGATTTGAAAAGCGGCAGAAAGGAAAAGGGGAAACTCACTCCATATGGTGAAAGCTTGCACTGGCACCCTTCCATTGTGGGGGAAAGAGGAGATTAAGCCGGCCGGACAGAAAGGCCCCCGGTTCTTCAAGCGGAGCTTTTTTTCAGCCCGTCAGTGTCACCTTTATTCATTATTAGAGGGGAAATGCCCGATGCCCAGTTAAGAAAACAGGCAATGATTGTAATTAACAATCAGCGTGGAGACGTTCTGCTAGAGATGATGATCTCTTCAGTCTGTGAGTGTGTGTGTGGGGTGTGGAAGGAAGAGAAAAATCAATCAAACCAGTTAATCGAAGGATGCCTTGATAAGGCAGGGGAAAAAATGATCTCATGACTGCGTAACAAAGAACAAAGGCTTTTAAAGGCTCTGGAATGACAAGAGCAAACGGATCATTTCCCAAAGAAGATCCTGTCAATGTAGAAGAACGTCCATGGAACCTGGAAGCTTTGCAGTTCCGGGATCGCTCCTTCCTTGGACTTCCTGGCTTGTGTGCGTGAAGGTTACGAACAACAGACGCAAATCTAATTGAAGCAGTTTTTCACTGGTGGTGCTGTGGTGGCGCTGTGGTGGCGCTGCGGGCTAAACCGCAGAAGCCTGTGCTGCAGGGTCAGAAGACCAAGCAGTCATAAGATCGAATCCATGCTACGGAGTGAGCGCCTGTCGCCTGTCCCAGCTCCCGCCAACCTAGCGGTTTGAAAGCATGCGAATGCAAGTAGATAAATAGGGACCACCTCAGTGGGAAGGTAACAGCATTCCGTGTCTAAGTCGCACTGGCCATGTGACCACGGAAGATTGTCTTCGGACAAAACGCTGGCTCTATGGCTTGGAAACGGGGATGAGCACCGCCCCCTAAAGTCGAACACGACTGGACAAAAATTGTCAAGGGGAACTTTTACCTTTACCTTTACCTTCACAACAAACCTTCTCCTTGCTGGGAAAGTTTCGCCTGTTGAATCCATTGCTATCATGAGACTGGTAAAGGTTTTGGAGTCCTGCAAAAGGGGGGGGGAGAGTGCTGTAGGATCACACTTAAGGCAGTGTTTCTGAAACAATGATGCTCGGGAAGGTAAACGATGGGAAGTAAACGATGGGCCCGTTTAGAAATTCTAGGGATGACCCTCAATGTGAAGGCATCACATGAACCTCAAGCTGTCACAAAACGCACTCCTTTCTCTCATTCTAAACTGGGACCGTCTTAATCTCTGCATGGGAAGGGGGAGAGAGGGGCTTCTCCAAATGGAACTGCAGAAATCAGAACTTCACTCACACCAAGAAAGAACCCAAGAAGCCCCTAAGCGGAGACGAACAAGCACGCAGTCTTAAAGGACGCAGGAAGTGAGCAATGCAAAATGGGGGGGGGCAGGAGCATGGGCTACCTCAGAAGGCTCCTCTGGGCACGGATCCCCATCCACCCAACGGTGCACGGTCAAAGTGGCACACACACTGCCTGTCCCAGGGGAGAAGAAAGCCAGAAGGTTGACAGTGGGGTCATCTCCTCCTCGAGGGAGCTCCGAGAAGCCTAGGAGGGGAGGGATGGGAGAAGAGCCCCCTCAGGCAGGGAGGGGGCAGAAGGGTTTCCCTGCATGACTGTGTCGGTGGCGCCTGGCTCTTCTGAGACCAAAGCAAAGACCTCCAGCCCTCGTTACAGGGTCTGGCCTCAAGGAGCCCCAGCCGGGGCAAGGTCACGTGCTTGCATTTCCCCTTGTCTTAAATGGGGAGCCATGCGTGGCACCTGCGGTGGTTCCAGACGTCCTGAAGCCTCTGTCGGTGCTTTGATGAACTGGGTGTCATTCCCTCAGTCGGGTGGCTGGCTGTGGTTCTGCTGATTGCGCAGCTCAGCCCCTCACCGGAAGGGTCTGTCGATAACCATGGCGGTGACATTCCGGACCATGTCGCCCATGGCCCCCAGCGAGCGTGGCCTATGGCAGTGCCGGGGTGGTGGTGGCATGAGCTGTGATCCGGGGCATCTAAAAAGCAGCAGCTGGGGGAAGGTTACTGCTCTTTGACGTGGCCTCTCGCTGGCATGGCAGCAGTTCTGCTGAACGTGTGGCTCAGGTCCAGTCGCTCGAGCCGACATCCTTAAGGTCCCCTGGGAAAATGGGCTTTAACGTTCTCATTTAAGGAAAACATGTGCTGTCGGCAGAACGAGAGAAGTACAGGAGCTTGGTGGAGACTGTTGCGGTGTTTCAAAAGGCAACACCCTCCAAGCCTTTGCTAACAACTCTTAAGACATTAAAAGGGAATAATGCTGTCAGCTGTTCCTGAGCTACCTCTTTGAAAGGATTTGTGCTGATATTTATTTTATGAACGCCAGCAGAGCAAATGGCCCACCACTGAAAATAGATTGGAATGAGAGTCACCAGCCTGTCAATGTTTTAAGTATTGCAAGAGAGGTTCCCTCTACCCGAAATCCAAGGGAGAGGTTGAAGAGAGAGAGAGAGAGAGAGAGAGAGAGAGACTCCGGAAACTGGTATGTTTGATATTGCTTTCTTTTTCCTGGGGTGGAATGGCAGGAATAAGATGCTCAGAAGATTTTCTTTTCTTTTTTAAGCATATGTTGACAGTTGATGACTTCAGAGTTTATTGGAATTTCCAAAGTGCCTCGGAAGGAATCTGTTACCATATCGTACCTGCTGACTCAATGTGTGGCTTTAAAAAAGAAGAAGAGGAAAAAAAAAGGTGAAAGGCATCTCAAATGAGATCTTGAAAGATTAAAAAAAAATCTCAGTTAAGGTTTCAATGCGTGTTAAATATTCATAAGAATTATCCCATGATGTGTGCAATTAAAACTTTAGTGTCTGGCCATCCTTTGGCTGACTGCTATTTCATTTTATCCAAAAGGTGGAAGCATAACAGGGAATAAGACACTCCACATTTGCCCACTTATTTTATTTTATGATTTGGTGCAGGAAAGAAAAGAAAGTTTGTCAAAAGGGTGACAAGGGAGAGCAGAGGATTCCGTAACTGAGGAGTTACCACCACACTAGAGGTTCTCTTGTTCATCATCCCCCCCCCCCCAATTCAGATGCCCGGAGCAGCCGGGGAGTGAGATGACGGTGCACAGAGGGATCAAGGGGGTTCGGGTTTCTTCCACATACATGTTCTCAACCCTGGGTCGCCAGATGTTCTTGGCCTGCGACTCTCAGAAATCTTGACCAGCACAGCAAGTTGCAAAGGCTTCTGGGAACTGCAGTCCAGGAACATCTGGGAACCCAAGGATGGGAACCACTGATCTAAACCACTGGCCGTGCTCCTGTTGATCACAATACCCCTGGCTCTCTAGGAACTGCCGTGATGTCATCAGTGACCAGCCAATCGCTGCTGACCAATTCTCGACTCAAACCGTTGACTTTGAGTATGTTTCATCAGGCACAACAAGATGATTTCTTTCTTTCTTTCTTTCTTTTTTAATTGAAAGTTCCCTTCTTAACAAACTTGGGTGAGTGTGTGTTCTTTTTGCTTGCTTCTGCACCATTCAGCACATTTCTGCCGGGGAATGGCTTTGTTCAGGGATCGTGAGCTCCTGCAATGGGTGAGATAAAGGCAACGGAATAAATGTTATCAAAGCCGTGCCACAGCTGTGAGTAAACTGATTTACATGCAGCGGAGATGGGGCAATCCGGAATAGTAATTGACCCGGTCGCCCTCTCCTGATTATTCAAGGCGGAGCCCAAAGTCTCAAGAGAAAACATCCATCTCCATGCCACCGTCTTGGCTGAGGGAGGAATAATTACAGGGGAATTCAAGGTAAGACTTCACAAAGATTTGTCACTGGCCACTGGCTCTCGTTGGGCTCCATAACATCCAACTGCTTATAATTAGTCCGAGCTATCTTCTGGCAACCTAATTTAAAAATGCAAATAATGGAAACATTTTTTCTCTTCCTCCCTTTTTATTTTTTGGAAAAAAAGACAAGAAGGGAACTCTTCAGGATTCTGATCACAGCCCTGTGTGTGGATCTTGAAAACCTGGGTGCCAATTATGGGCTTCACTGCATTAAAATGAATTTGCTCTTATTAAGGAAGGTGGAAAAGATCAAAGCCAGCAGAACGTCCTAGCGTTTGCCACCTCCCATTTTCATTAGATATTAACTTTTCAATTACTGGTCTCCCAAAATTGAGGCCTATCCATAAAATACTTCTACTATGACTAATAATAATACTGATAATAATACAGATACTTCTGACCTGCGGTGTGCTGAAATCAGTTCAAAGCAATGTTTTTTCAAGTATCTAATCATGGAAGAATTGCTTTTTATTTCGCTTTAAAATGAAAGGCCCACTTTATGTTTGTTTTACCATACAAATGTATTTTTATGGGTGTTGTCCACATAATATTTGTTTAGGAGACAGTGCGGGGAAATCCTCCTTCTCCCTCCCGCCCGCCCGCCCCCCTCACACACATGCGCACACACACACAGTTCTGAAACCGCTACCTTAATGAATCCCACCGCATAATCCCTTGGTCTTAACTTTGACTTTTGGCCAATGCAGTTCTACAAAAACCAGAACATTACTTGTAAAAAAACCCCCCTCATTTGTAAGAAATGACAAATGCATGAATTGAAGAAGCGTTTATTCCTCTTGTGAGGTTTCGTTCAAAGGCATGACCTCTGTTCGAGGAACAGGTCAGCCACCTGAATAGGGAGACGCCCAACCTGCTAAAAGCACAGGCCTCCGTAATGGAAGCTACGCCAACCTGGTAGTCATTGACCTAATGAACTTCTGTATGGATTAAGCACCGAATTGTTCGTGTCATTCTTCCAGACCACTGGATTGTGAAAGGAAATAATGGGTGGGTGAATGTTATTAATGGCCTGGCAGTAAAACATTCAATAATAATAATAATAATAATAATAATAATAATAATAATAATAATAATAATAATAATAATAATAATAATAATAATAATAATAATAATAATAATGAGTGGTGGGTTCCCCCCCCCTTATTATTGCATTAAATTAAAACATTTCTGTGTCTACAAGCAGAACTTGTCACCTTCCAGATATTGCTGGATTGCAGTCTCCATTATCCATTATCAATGGATATTGTCTAGGAGTGATGGGAATTGTAGTCCAACAACAATTTGGCTTCCCATCGTTAGAGTTGAGGAAAGTGACCCAGGCAGCAGAAAAGCCGGGCAAAACTTTAATATGAAATAACTTTAAAAGAGAAATCCTTTGTCCTCCAAGCAGCAGTGCATGTGGAAGCTCAGCTGGTCAGAAGAAGGACACTTCTGTCAAAATCTGCTGGTTGGCCTCGACATTTGAAATCCAGCCTGGCATCCTTTCAAGACAGCTGGTGGAAAAGAAGCCCTCTTTTGCATGGCATGGGGTGGAATTTCAGCTCCAGGGGTGGTAACTTTGACCAGCATGTTGGCTTCTGCAGTTTGGAAGTGGAAGGATGGGCCAGGGGGTCAGATCATGAGGCTGCTTTACCTGGGAAGAAGACTGCTCATATATCAATAGAAACATGGAACAGAAAAAGGTTAGGATATGGCATTTGTAGAAAAAAAAAATCCTAATGTTAACCATGAGCCTAACCTTGATCCTAGCCTTGACCTTAACCCCTCATCCAGTCAAGCTGGTGGGAGGTTGGCCAAGTACCCTGTGATGCAGTTGGTTGTAATTTCATCCCTTACCTTAGAAAAAGACACATTTTAGCCCTTAGCATTTGAAAACGTGGACATGGTTTTGTGAGCACTTTATTTCTGTGAAGAACCTCGCAAGCTGCAAAAAGCAGTGCCTTTTCGAGGTGTGGCGTGTTTCTTCTCAGGGCGAATCTCAGGCAGTGTGAAAAATCGATGTTGGTTGACAGCGTTCAATCCTGTGAAACTCTTTCCCATCTGGAGGTCTAAGACAGGTTCCATGTTGTGAAAGAAGTTACAGAAAGTTTAGCTGGGCTGAGAAAGCTTGGCTTTTGAAACTCGGTTAAATGTGTGCTTCTTATAGGATGCCCATCACAACACAGTAAGTTGCTGAGTACTTTTTTTCTGTTTCCACCTGCTCACCCCACTTCCAGACTATGAAGTTCTCATCCCAGAATCTATTTTTAAGGTTGGTTGAGTCCTTCTCCTTTTGCTCTTTCCCTTGGCTTGGTTTTCCATTCCTGGAAAAAGCTCTAGCTGAGTATGAAGCATTTTGAAGCAACAGAAGCAGATTGAACCCTCTTGGTACTAGTGGTCCTGGTAACAATTTCTGGCAGAATGCAGGGAATTTGAGACAGATTCACTGTCCCTGCCTTTGCCCAGAAGTAACACCCAGCAAGATCTAGCTTGTGAAAAAACAGCTCTTCCAAATTTGCTGTCCTCCGAGCTCCATCAGCCCTTTGGGTTCTCCTGGAAAGGAGTGGTTGTAAAAGTTTCCTCTTTGTTCTGGGGACTCCCTCAGCCCGATAGATCTTGGTTCCTCCTTTTGCTTTCCCTTCCTTCTGGCATGACCCAGGAGCACTGGTTAAACTGCAGTCCTGCAGCCAAAACTCTGCTCACAACCTGGGCTCAATCCCAGGTAGCCAGCTCAAGGTTCACTCAGCCTTCCGTCCTTCCGAGGCTGGTAAAGCTTGCTGGGGCAAGAGGGACAATGTGCAGCCTGCATAATTCAACAGTAAACTGCCCAGAGAGTGCTTTAAGTGTAGCGGGGCTGCATATAAGCAGCACACTGAGTAATAATGGCTCCCAAAATAGGCGACCCAATGCTTGCAGGCTTCCTGAGTCGAGGGTCCTCCCCGCACCTCTTTCTGGCGACCATTGTGTTTTGGTCATGGCTGATTAAGCTGTGGATGGAGCCACAGGCGCTCAAGCCATTACTCCGCGCCTGGGTAACCTGTTCTGATTTATCTCCCTTTCTACAATCCTTTGAAAAGTCTTTACTCGGTTTACATTTCACGGCTGTTCCATTACAACCATCATCACCACAAGGCTATTGTTGTCCAGGTGGAATGTGTTTTCTCCTCGCTGTTAATATCTTTGAAATATAAATAGGTGCAGAATTATTAGACCACAGTAAAAGGATTTCTCCTACCTTTACTTTTATATTTCCAGGTTTGTTGCATGTGGAGGAAGTGGAGGCTAACGGGCAAACAACGGTAACTCACGTTAAGTACTTTCTCCGCGCTCATGTAAAACTATATAAATGCTGTGTATCTGAAAAGGGTGGCCGGTTGCACTGGCAGGCTACAGCTCGTAGATTAATTCCTTCTTTTCTCCAAAGTCATGCTTCTAATATATTTCAGTGCCTGCTCTCTGTAACATTAGGAGGTTCTGTCCATGCTTCTACCTTTTTTTAAAAAAAATCTGCCTCATTATTTTAGTGTACCAATAAATAAAAGCCAGGCGACACTTACAGCTGCTTTAGCATTTGAAAAGAAAGTTCAATGTGCTCGTGTAAAGCTGTATTTTTGGACAGCTGGTGCAATTTCCCCTTGTCCTTATGCAAATTTCCAACAGTAAAGATGACATTTCCTTTAAATAAATGAGATTAATTATGAGGTTAATGCTCTGATTTTTGTTTTTAAAAAAATCAGGTTCAGATATGGGTTAGGTGAAACCGTACTCTGCCTAAGCCATACGCAATAAGAGCGTCTGTTGGGAGGGATATGGTGTGATCATTCAATGCTATCCCTGTGGGGCTTCTGGGAAACAAAATGGCACCCGCTTAGGCCCCATGGGAAGGCAATCTTTGATGGGGATGTTTAAGCTGAGACGGGTGACTGGACATCTGTCAGGGACAGAGGTGACCGGCTCTCGGGGTGGGGGAATGAAGTCTCAGGGAACTGCTTGATCTCCCTATGGATCTCCAGAAGGAGAGAAGGTGAGTAGCATTAAAGGAGGAGAAGATATGGCTTTATTGTGTGGCTTAAAGGCTTGGGTGGTCATCTCATTCCATTCCTGGCTGGTACCACAAGTCACCCTTCAAGCTGTTGGTGTGTGGGTCACAACGCTGGCACACAAAAATGCTGGTGAGAGGAGAGGATGGGGAGAGATCGGGGTGGATCCGAGCACTTGGGCTCCCACTTCCATATGGAGCAAGGCAGTCGGTGGAGCACAAGCCTCGGGACTCCCGAGTCTCCTTTGGCCATAAGCCACAGCAGCAGGGGTGTTGAGCCTGAAGAAGGAGCTACAGAGGTTTCCAAATGCCTGGAATCCTCCCACCACCGTGGGCATGCACGAGGAGCATGCTGTTTTATGAACACGATGGGAATGGATGCGCCTGATGGTTCTTTCCTGCTTTAAGTTTTCTGATTCTGAAATGTGCATAGAAGTGCTATGAATCCCACCCTAAGCAACATAGTGTAAGGAGGTTGTGGGTGCTGCAACACACAAGGACTTGAAACACCATCATTTCTACATAAAGTGCCTTGGAAAGCAATCTCCCTTAATGCTGCTTGAAGTGGATTTCAGCCTCCTGATTTACACCAGTGTCAAAACAAGACAACTTCTTTTGAACAACAGTGAATATTTACCAGCCACAAACGTGCTTGGTTTTGAAGCTCTGCGGGGTGCCCAGTTCGAGTTCTAGAAGAGCCTGCCTCCCATATAATTAGTCTAACTTTATTCATTTACTCCCCACAGGATGGTGCCTTTCCCCAGAGAAGCTGGATCACTTGACAACATTTGCATAGGCAACATATGCCAGCAAAATCAGAAGTGACAAGGTTGCAGATTAAATTCTTAATGATTTATATCAAGGCCCCTGTGTTCTAGAAAGAGAATGAGCTTTCCATTAAGCAACAGTCTCGTTGCCTTCCCTCGGAAACTCTCTTCTCTTGTCCATGAGGGGAGAAGGAGGGGCAAACCGCCTGTAGGTCTCCACCGTCCCCCGAAAAAAACCACTTGGGGTTGATAAAAAGGCTGGACATTGCACCCCCCACAGGCATTTACAAGCATGCCAGAAATAGCCGTTGCTGGGAGGTGAGAGCAGGGAGGAGCTCATTGGACAAAGGATGGAAGAGAAAGGCAATGGGTTTATCATCCCCATCATCATGTGAGGTTGGGCCAGTGTGGACCACCATTACTGAGTACATACAAGAACTGCTGTTGAAGCAGTTAAAAAGAAGAAGGCCCCTCCCTGTTGGGCCTGCTGTGGCAATGGCCAGTTATTTTCATCATCATTGTGGTCATCATCCTCATCTTAGAACTGCAGAGCTGGAAGGGACCCTCTGGGTTGCAGAGTCCAGCCCTTGTCAAGGAGGCCCAGTCTTGGGGGGGGGGATTGAACTCCCAGCCTCTGGCTCCGCAACCAGAGGCCGAAACCCCTGAGCTATCTAGCATGGAATAAAGCACACTTACAGTGGGAAGGTCACGGCGTTCCGTGTCTTGTCGCGCCAGCCACGTGACCACGGAAGATTGTCTTCTGACAAAACGCTGGCTGTATGGGTTGGAAACGGGGATGAGCAGCACCGCCCCCTAGAGTCGGACACGACTGGACAAAAATTGCCAAGGGAAACCTTTCCCTTTCCCTTACTATGCCCAGAATGCCAAATTAAAATGCAGTATTGATATTGCTCAGGTAATGGATGGTGTGGTGAACTTTACAAACGGCCGTGGAGATTACCTGAAGCTGGAGAAGAGGTACGGACCTGAAAAGGCTCCTTGAAGAGTCTCATGATTGTCAGGTTGGTGAGGGCACCTTGTTGTTTTGTCAGCCTGAATTACCGGCACAGGTGGATCCTCCTGCAGTTCCTCCATTAAAGTCGTTGAGCTTTAATGTCAAGCGAGTTCTCCTGACAGGCCACCCGGGGTAGCTGCGTGTGCCTGATCTCCCTGGAAAACAGCTCACGAAGGAGACGGAAACTGCCACCACCCACGAGGGTGCTGCCAAGGTGCGGTCTTTCTCTTGAAATGGACCCCTCCTTCCGGGGTGGAAAGATGGACCTGGAGGGCACAAATTAGGGGTGGGGTGGGGACACAACCTTCCCTGTCGTGGCTCATGGGTAGGCTGGTAACTGAAGGGTCTGAAGAAAGCGATGCTGACATCGGGCAGAAGCGGAGGAGGTGACAACTCTGCCGTTAGGTGGGAGCCCTCCGTAGACACCATCCTTCGAATCTGCCATGTCTGGCTCATCAAAGGGCAAATGGAAGTCCTCTGCTTACTTTCTGGTGACCAGTTGCCAAACCAAAGAAGGGCAATTTGCAACTCCCAGCCTGCACAGCCCTTGCCAAAGTCAACCAGCTGTCCTTTCGCTCTGAAGGCAACTCCCCTCCTGGCTGTGAAGGCGCCATCTTGTTTGCCTCATCCCCTCTTCTTGCTCTTGTCAGGATCAACCGGAGCTGCTTTTAGGGGACAACAACTCCCCTAATCCTTGGCTCAACTGAAGTGTGAGGTGCAGACAAAGGGAAGTGATAGCAGGACTCCCTCAGGCTCTGGCCTTGTGGTGCCAAATCGAGATACTCCAGGTGAAGGAAGCTATTGACAGACAGGAAGGTCTCCAGAGGAGGGCGACCAAGGTGTTAAGGGGCCTGGAGGAGTGGGCGTCTTTAGCCTAGAGAAGAGACGATGGAGGGACAAGGCAACAGCTCGTTTGAAATATCCAACGTACCCTTCGGCATGAAATGAGATTTCTTCAGACCCAGAGGGAGGGGCTCATGGAAACCAGTGGCCTCAATTGACAAGAAAGGGAGTGGTGATTAAACCTGAGGAAGACCCCCTTGGCAATCAAAGCCGAGGGACAGTCTGGAAAGTTTCAAAACAGAGATTTGGAGGCTTGCCTCTTGGAGACAGATGCAGGCTGTGCTCTGACCCTCTAAGGAACCTTTCTGTATGGCTTATCGTTAATATACCCCAAACCTCCATTCTTGCATATCCATTTATGAAAAATCCTCTTGGCCTTTTCCTGTTGGTGAGCATGTTCTGCCATTGAGAGACTTCGCTGGGTTCGTCTACTTCACTCTGCTGATTCCCCACCTCTCGTTGCGAGCCGTTTATCTGAACTGCCATCATCTCGTCGGCTCTTGAAAAGCAACCAAATGGCAACACACCAGCTTCTCTGTTTGGGGGGAAGATGTTCCCGCATTATTTTTGGCAGGGCTAATGCCTTACAACATTTGTCCTCCGTAATGGGCTGTTTGCCTTTGAAAGCGCTGACAGTCTCTGCCGGGTTTCCACCTACCCAGGCACCGAAGGCTGATCTTTCTTCTCTCTGCTCTGTGTGCCATTTGAATAGGTCACGTCTTGATGAGCTATGTTTGATTTCCTGACTGTGAAACATCAGCGTAACTCTTCCCGCTTGTTTGCATATTTCTCCAGAAGCCAAGTCTGGAAAGCAAATACCTAATTAACACCTCCATATTATTATTTCTCGTTTGCAGTGCTCTGGGGTGGCATCTATCAGCGGATGGTGAGCCTTCACACACAGCAATGCTAATGGGATAGGATAAGTCTCTCTCTCTCTCTCCCCCCCCCCCCCCCCACTTTAGCTGAGAGTGATCAAGTTCTGGACTGGAACTGAAAGCAAATCCTATTTACTCCCAGATAGGTTTAACCTCTGGATAACCAGGATACATTGCATTTCATGCATGGAGTGGATAGATGTTTTCTGATCCCGTGTGGATTCCGGGGTGTTGATTGTTAGCAGTGATAAGGTTGAGGTCGGGGTTTAAGCTAGAGAAAGAGATAAGTGTGTTGGGCCTGGGTTCAAATCCCCACTTTGGTTAGGAATCTCACTGGGTTCAAGGAGATTTATGAACTATATATATATCATACTTGAGAATTAGTGGTGTTGGGTCCCCCACAGATGCTGGGAACACCTCGTGGTGTTCATGGGTTGCTCTTTGCCACCCGTCTATGGGGCAGGGGACACCAAATACTGTGGAAGAGAGGGGCAGGTTGATTGCAAGTGGGTGATATTGCCTTTTGGTAAGGCAAATTACAACACAGATTCCCAATGCTGGCATGTGGAGAAAGCATCAACCCTCCCAAGGTTGTTAAGCAAGCCACTTCCAGCATCCAAGCCATGGGGAAAAGTTGGTTTTGTCTTCTCCCCGTGTGAGATCCTAGCATTACCTCCCAGTGTTGTTTTCTATTCCTTCCTTTCTTGACTGTTCTCCATGATCTTGTGGTTCTCTTCCACTCAACCCACCCTCCTTCTTAACCGCCTTATCAAAAGATATTGGTGTGTTCAGCTGCCCTCCTGTCATGGGCATCACCTTCACAGACTGTGGGGGAAAGAGGGGTCTCAGCTTGTGTGTCTAGAACATGTCCCAGGGGTATTAAACATTTCAAACTGTGCCCAAGTCAGGGCCTGGGTCCTGGCTGAGGAGCCACTTAGTCGCTTTTGGATAATTAGCCAGTCATTCATCACCGCTGAGCCTCTGGACCAGCTAACCTGACTTAATGACTGACTGACTTGCCCTGGGGAGTGGATGATATTATCTCGGCTTCTAGCATTGGCCTCAACATCTTCAACTAATGGTGTCTTTTTGTTCATTTCTCAGCCTTCTCTCCTGTTAGTTCAGCATCCGGTTGTGTGGAAAGAGAAACCTGCCTCCACCTTTCTCCTTAGTGCCTCCTTTGACAGAATCAGAACAGCACCAAGCAGACAAATGAATTGAGGGAGGGAGGGAATGTGTCAATCAGCACCTGTAGGTACACTGCCTTCCCTGGGAAGAAGGTCATGTGGAAAACAGAAGACAACAGAGCATCTGTCCAGAGAGCACTTCAGGAACTGATTGGATTAAGGAGGGCCAAAGGGGTGGGTCTGCCATCTTCCAGGTGTCCAACAGGAGCAAGCATGGATTCAGAGTCGGAGGAGCCAACAGAAGAGATCCCTGGCCTAGCGCCTCTCTCTCAGCTGCCCGGACCAAAAGCTGAAGACTCCATGCCTGTGACGATCCCCCCCAAGTTGCTCTTGAACCCTAGCCCTGATGCTGGGAGGGGCTGCCCTGCTCCTCCAGGAGCTCCACGATCCCATGACCACCACCTGCTTTGCCTTGCAGGACCTTCTGGAGAGACAACGAAATGTCTGGCTTTAAGCTGTAAAGTGGCCCCTTGAAGGCTCATGGGAAGGGGCGGAGCCTGGAAAGGATAGTCCTGAGCCAGCGGCATAAGAGGCCTCAGTTCAGCTCCAGTCGGGCTTAGGGAAAGGTGTTCCCTGGGAGCTGTTTGTGGTCCTGCAGAGTTTGGCTTTCCTGGTTCTCTGGGTTTTTTTTTTTTTTTTTTTAGCCTAGTTGGAACCAGAAAGTCTTCGCTCTCTGACCCTTCCTGAGTCCTTTAATTCAGACTTTTTTGAAGTTTGGCGAAGTATTCCCCCTCACCCAGCTTTGTTCAGTGTGTACAAGAAGGGCAGGAAGGCACCTGAATAGGTCCTTAAGCACTGGGGCAGAGGTTGTGCCTCCGACTAGGTAGGAAGCCGTGGGCTTAGCTTGAGTTCTTCTTCTTCTTCTTCTTCTTCTTCTTCTTCTTCTTCTTCTTCTTCTTCTTCTTCTTCTTCTTCTTCTTCTTCTTCTTCTTCTTCTTCTTCTTCTTCTTCTTCTTCTTCTTCTTCTTCTTCTTCTTCTTCTTCTTCTTCTTCTTCTTCTTCTTCTTCTTCTTCTTCTTCTTCTTCTTCTTCTTCTTCTTCTTCTTCTTCTTCTTCTTCTTCTTCTTCTTCTTCTTCTTCTTCTTCTTCTTCTTCTTCTTCTTCTTCTTCTTCTTCTTCTTCTTCTTCTTCTTCTTCTTCTTCTTCTTCTTCTTCTTCTTCTTCTTCTTCTTCTTCTATAAAGTCATGCTGAGTCTGCATCGGCTTGATCTGTACACCTCGGCCATGGAGAGGAAACAACGCAACTAGCAAATGGCATGGCTGATTGCTTTTGAAATTTCCATCTATTGTATTGTATGCAGTGCCTTATTACAGATAAGAAAGCACGCCGAGTCAGCACTTTCCCCGCTTCCTCTTGCTGCCGAGGTGTGCTGCATAAATTTTCACTGTGTCGCATGACGCGGAGGCTGGAAGAAACAGCATGAGGTGAGGACTTCATAATGTGTCCATTTGCTGCCGCAGGAAGACGAGGGAGGAGGAGAGAGAGCCAAGATGGGGCAGCCCCAAATGTCAACACTGGTTATTGTGGGCCTCAGCAAGCCTAGTGGGACTTACAAGATAGATGAGCCTTCCAGTTAATTTATGGAATGGATGGGCTATTGAGGACAACTGTGCTGTCATCTTCCAACACTGTATCCCTTGTGATTATAATTACTTTGTACATGTGACAATGCCTCTGTCATTGATGGACAGGGTGTTGGGTTGGCTATTTAATTTGCACTCCCCAGTAATTATTTGTTTTGCTGATAGTTCTGGGGCAAATGCAAGAAGTGAGATTGTTTGATGGGATGCTCAGTCTCATTGTTACGGTGGTGTCAGAATCCACAGGACAAACAAAATGTCTTCCTTCCAAGGATGTCAGTAGGTTTTAGTAATGCTGAAGCATGAGAAGCATCTCATATCCTCTACGAAGCTTGTCATATCAGCTGGCCTAACCCCCAAGTGGATAGAAGAAGCCTTGTGAAGACATCTAGTGGTGGAAAGCTGACTCAACTGTTGCCATCACACTGTTTCCCTTCGGAAGTTCAGTTGAAGTCTACCCTTCTATAAAAACAAGCCTAGCAGGTCTAGTTTAGCTCCCTGGGCAAAATTCAGGAGAGTGCAGACCTTTGCTTTCTCTTGCCTGAAAGCCCTTCAGCTAGATCTAGAGAGGAGTATGCCTCCTTACAGTGACCCTGATTTCCCTTCCTCAAGACCTTAGAAATGCAACCCTCAGCAACCAGACTTGTGAACTAAGACAACGTTTTCCTTCCAAGGATTGTCAAAAAAACAAAGGATGAGGAATCAAAGAGAGGGAATGATCACGTGTTATGGCAGAGATGGCTTTTGCTATTTGAAGTCAGCACCTCTTCTGAAAGCTTGCTTTGTTTGGCTTCACCACATAGCCTTTCCTTCTCCAGGGGAAACATAACAATTTATGGCACCTGTTCCTCTTAGAAGCCTAGTTATATCACTCAGCTCCAGAGTACTTTCCATTTAGGGCACGATTATATCCTTATTAGAAAAATGAGTAGAATATTAGAGTGTGGAAATACCTACCATAAAACCATACTTCTCACTCACTCACTCACTCACTTGCTCTCACACTCACTCATTTTGGCAAGGTAGCAAGGCCCCCACATGATATCCCAATTTCTATTTAAATGCTAATTGGGCTGTGTATTCACAATATAGTGAAGCACTAGGAAATAAATATTGGGTATATGGAAGATGCTTATGAAAATGCATTAAATGTCATTGTGGATTATTACAGGCAAAATCCTTTATTCCCTGTATAGTTGTTTATCCAATTCATTAGGAATCGGTGTCCTTCATTAATTCAATGGTATTTTTAAGGCCAGGTAAAGGTCATATTAATCATAAAATGACATACGTATGGTAATCATTCATGCATACAAGGGAATCTTCCCCCGACAAGGAAAGCTTTCTTCCTCTGTTCTCTATATCAACCTGATTGTTTGTCAAAGGATTTAGAAGCTTGGGCATATCCTCATGTCTTAAGATTTTAGCACCATTTTTCATTCCTGCTCACCTCCATTCCTTTAATGGGAAATAATATAAAGGCTGTTGGCACAGCATTTCTGTCTGTCTGTCTCCCTTTCCCTTATTCCATTTTACCCTATCAGTTCACTGATTGGTTCCCAAAATGGCTAACAACAGACATTTATTCTGTTCTTCTGGGACCTGAGACTTAGGGAAGGAAAGTCGAGCTTTTTCTGGGAATGCCAACATTAAGGCTGATCGTTCAGGACCATGGACAGCTCTCTGGACATCCTTACTGCTGAGCGATGGAGAGGTGGTGCTTCACTGCTAGAAGCTTATAGATATTAACTAGACCTGCGGTGAAATTATTAAACCCATCTCCTTGGAGAACTCGACTGTGGCTTTTAAAAGATCTTCAGCCACTGCTGGGAGACCGTTGAGGAAGGAAACCACGGTAGGACCACATTTTTCAAGCTCAGCAACAGGGCCTTCTTCGTGGCACACCTCTTGTACATGACCCTCCTTTTGACTCTTCCTCAAGATATTGCAATACTCCGAGATCAAGGATCACAAAGGAAGACACCTATAATAAATTTAAACCAAACAGCAATTTAAAAAATGAAGTTGGGCAGGGAATCAACCGTGGGAACAAAAGCCATAAAACACCTCTAAGATCAACAAAAAGAAACCAGTTAAAAATCAGTTGCATTGTATTTCAAAGACAGCTTATTGCCCAAAATGTAAACCAAACTGTATTTGTTTGCCAACAGCAGAGAATTAGAAACAGGACAGGATGTTTTTTTTTTTTTTCATCCCCTGGGCACAAAGTCTGAGAGTCTCAGAAAACCACTTCAAAAGTTTTAAGGGAGATTTGGGAAATTAATGGAAAAATAAACAATTGTTGGCTATCAGCCATGGTAATTATGTGCCACCTCCTGAGTCAGAGACGGTTTGTATTAGTTGACAAGTTGTTGGCGAAAAAAAGCAGAACTGATCTATTGCTCCCCTAAATTTAGTATTTTATCCAGATCAAAGGTCAGGCTATAAAGGTCTATTGACCATCGTGATCAAGCTCTCCTGATGTCCCCAGATCTAGAGGACAACATCTCCTCTCTTTTTCTTTCCCGCCTGAAACCACTGACCATTGGCAAGAGCCCTTCAACCACATGCATTAGACCAACCTCCAGAGCCGTAAAGCTGATGGATTTCCCAGTTCTGAACGTGGCTTTGAACTCTGCAGTGCCTTCCTATCTCTGCCCTGGTGCAAGAATTTTTGTATCTGCAGGTAGAAATTGTTTTTTATTTTCCTTGTCCTCCTCCTTCCCATAAATCATAATTGTCCGAGGGACTTGGCTGGGTTGTCAGGTCAAAAGGGGACTAATTCAGAAAGTTTGCAAGCGAACAAATGGGAGTTATAATGGAAAATTGTTCTGAAGCCATAGATACAGTTAAAATATATTGCCATTTTCAAGCTTGATGTTTTACAAGAAGCAATAGAGTGCAAATAACAACATTGCCCATGGGTATGTCGGCTTTAGAGGTGTCAGGGAATTCTACCTTAATGGGAAGCCACAATAGAACTGTGGCTTCTGGTTGAGGTGGAAACATATCCAGCATAGCTCTGGAGCCTGTAATATTTTTATTTCTGAAGGGCTGATTGTGTCATCATGTAGGGATGCGGGGAAAAAAATCTCACTGTTCCTGAGATTCTGTTTGAGACTGGCTGCCTGTAATGGCAAGACAGTTTAAGAGTTATCCAGTCAGCTGGCGAAATCTTGACTCTAGGGAAAGAGCATGATGCTAACTTTTAAATCTCTCTCTCTCTCTCTCATTCACTCACACACACACACACACACACACACTGTCACTGTCACTCTCACTCTCACTGTGTAATTTGCTTAAAACATAATTTATGCAAACCTTCTGTTACTGGATAAAACCAGTAATTCCCTTCCCCTTTGTGAAGCTGAGCACACACAAACTGCCAACTGAACTGCAATAGGACATGTTATTGATGACAAAGACTTGTGCAACCCATCGAGTGCTTCATGCAACAAGGCAACAGTTATACCACTCTGCAGTGCTTTCCATTGAGTTAGCCATATTAGTCTGTTTGTTGCGGTGGTGAGAAAAAACAACAAACAGCCTCGTGGCTAGGAAAACACATGCACTTATTTTTTAAGACTTGAAGAGAAGACGCCAGTCTTTCACATCAACTTGTATCAAGAACCATTCTGAAGGTTTCTTGTTTCGCATCACAATTGCTGGCATAATGATGCAGCCAGCTAAGGAGAGTGATGCTAGAAGTGGGGGTGCCATGCCAATATATGGGGATGGATGGAGGATCTGGCTAGGCCCCCTAAGTGAACATGCTGAATGTAGGTGCAGCAAAAAAAATGTTTGTTGAACTAAGAGTTTTCTGTTCATCTGAACAAGGCAAAGAGGGGAAGAAAGCTCAGAAATAGTTCACTAAAAGAATTTGTTCTACTGAATTCATTAAAATTATCAACAATTTTAAAACACATTTTGATAGAGACATTGCCCCACTCTGCCCAATGTTAGGGCTGGTCCCAAATCTTTTCCACTCCATACCAGTATTTATGAAGTCTTTACAAAGGAGTGTTCTTTTGCCATCCCTCCTAGATTTGGTCTCATCTGCATAATTGCTGAAGACATGCCAGTTACGACCAGACAGGTGAATGTCAGGCTTCTAACGATCTGATCGCTAATGTACCATGTAAGTGGCAGTAGCTGTGGCTAAATGGGTATTTTTTCTTTCTTTTTGTTAATGGCATGATGTGCTCTCTCTCTCTCTCTCTCCCTCATTCTCTCTCTCTCTTTCCTGAAGCTACTGTATAGTATAATCTGAACTTTTAAAAGGAGGCAATTCTGATGAGCAGGAGCTAACTCCCCCCCCTTCCTACTAAAACTGTTTTTGTGTTTAATGTCATCCTGCCTGAAGGAAGGGACTTGGATAAATGTTAACATTAATGTGGGATGGCATGCTAGATAAATAATATTTATGAATATCACAATGGCTACTTGCAGAAATGGCTTTTAAATGGGCTTGATAAGGGAGGAGGAAGGGCAGGTTGATTGGGGTAGATCAAATGATGGCATGATAGCTCTGGAAGGGACCCCCGGGGGGTCATCGATTCCAGCGTTCCCACCAATATAGGAGACGCACAGCTAAAGCCAACCCTGCGTGGTGGTGGACCCGCTACCTGTGTTCAGCAAGCACCAAGGGAGGAGACCCCCATGGCCTTCCAATGTGATCTGTTTCAAGGTGTTAAGCAAGAGGGGCAGCCCGAAAGTTCTTCCTAATCGCAACACAGAACTACTTTCCAATTGAGAACCGGGCTCTCCCACGGGAATCCTGCTAGCTGTAATTTGATGCCCGTTTGTACCGCAGACCTAAGGAAACGTGGCTGAGTCCTCCTTTGCTTGCAGAACTTGGAAGTATGGAAAGGAAAACCCAACAATCCTTCAGGGGAGATTTTGGATATTGAGGTTCTGTTGTAAAATAAAGTTCCAAAGTGAAGGCTGTGGACGCAAAGAATCAGTTGTTTTGGTGGCACCAGCTGATCCACCTCATTTGGGTGTAGAGTCATCTGCCTTTCTCTATCTCTGTAGTCAACAGGATACCTGTCCCTTTGTGCATCCTCCGTTCCCCTTTGTTGAAGCACGTGGTGCCCAGTTTTGTTGTCAGGGGAAACACGCAGAAACAGGGCAACCCATGTATCAGAAAAGTTGTAGGTTTAATGTTGTGAACACTGGAAAAAAATGTGTTAATGGAAGCCAGACTTGGAGAGTTGCTTAGTGAGTAATCCATAGTGTAGCCCAGCCTTTCTCGGTCGCAATAAGTAGTCAATTTCTACAATTCTGGCAGTCCGGAGTCGTGTTCCAGAAGGAGGTCTACATTAAGCTAAGCTGTGTCACACCGGAGTTCATTTGGCCTTAGTTAGACATTCTGTTGATGTCAACAGCAGCAAGAGCAACATCGGGATGGCAATGAAGTGCTGGGGACCATACGGACAGGTGTTAATGGCAGCACCGCTGGTATTAATCCTTGCTGAGCCGCAAAGCAAATGCTCCACAATTCACTCTTGAAGGCACAGAATGGAAAAATCGGGAACAGAGCAGGCCTGCTTGCTGAAAAAGCTCAGCCAGACAGCTGGCTTCTAACACGTGGGGTGATGGCTTTTGGTGTTCTCTTTTGCTGCTGCCTTGTTTAAATATTCTCTCCCCGCCAATGATGCCAGATGTAATTAACCCAATATGTATCGTTCAGGTGCCTTGGCAGGAGTTCTCCATCAGCAAGTGTTGTTACATAACAGCACTGATGTTACCTGTCTGTCATGGGTTTGGAGGGAAAGTTCCATCCTATGGGGAGTGGAAGGCGGGACATCAGGAGGAGGGGCTGTACTGTATAAATATGTGATGCCTGTGTGGTGACAGGGAGATGCTGAGACAGACACTGTGAGACACTGGGTTGTGACGAAGCAGCAGCTGGGAAGAAGAAGCTGTTGTGGGAGTCTGTGTGTCAGACAGGGTACTTCTGTGTGTCAGAGTACCAACCTGATAGGTTCAGGTGTCTGTGGGTTAGCCAGAACTGATAGGTTCAGGGTCTGTGCTTTAAGTTAAGGGTTCTGGGTGAACCAAACTGTATGCTTGTATGAGTGAGAATAAGCCACGTTACTTTATCTTATTCACCTGATTGTTTATTTTTCCCTGTGTGTATTTAAATAAACCTTATTCTTTTTATTGTTTAAAAATCCATCCCTGGTCTGTGTGACTTCTTAAAGGGAATGGTTGGTGGCAGCTTAGTGTAACTGTGTGACATATCCCAGTAGGTCTGGGTTTGTCACATTGATTGGTGTCCAGCGTGTGGGATACGACTGGTCCAGTTGTCCAGCGGTCCAGCAAAGCCTTGGCAAGTGTGCCCAGAGCAAGGGGGGTCTAGTCAGGGACAGTCTGAGGCGCGTAGGTAATCTTCTAGGTGTACCTCACGGGGAGGTGCACTAGTAGAAGAACGTGCCAACTGGGGAGACTTAGATTAAGGTGCTCTGAGGCAGCCTGATTTTGGCGGGAAAACGCTGAGGCAAAACTGCGTAGCAACAGTGAGCTAGCTTGCCAGCTGAGAGGCCCAGCAGAGGGGGGTAGGCTCTGACTCGATACTGTTGCAAATTTAGTGCTGAAGAACAGCAGCAATCTCTAGGAGAGCTGGTTCTGAGGCAAGAAGGAAAAAAGTGGTCGTTTTATTTTGAGGCTTGACTTTTAAAGCAGCTGGTTCTGAGGGGGGATTATGCCCTTGACTCGAAGCCAGATGGCCGAAATGAGTGAAGTGAAAGACCCCCAGATTGACCAAGGTTCTGAGGATGAATTTGGCTCAGTGCAAGGTGACAGCACAGGAGAGCAGAACCCAGAACTCAGAAAAATACTCCTAGCCCAACAGCATGAACTGAGGATGAGGCAATTTGAAGTGGAGGAAAGGGAAAGGGAAAGGCAAATTGAAATGGAGGAAAGGGAAAGAGAGAAACAGAGGCAATTTGAGATAGAGAGATTGGAAAGAGAAGAAAGATTAGAGAGACAGAGAATTGAATTGGAATTGCAGAGAGAGAAAATGGCGTTTGAATTAAAAAAATTGGAACTGATGAATCAGAACAATAATAATAATAGGGATTCTGAGGGAGGCCAACTGTCTAAAGCTGACCTGAAGAAATTCCCTGTGTACCACAAGGGAGATTGTCCTGAGGTGTTCTTTTCCTTAGTGGAAAGGGCGTTTGTGGACTTCTCAGTGAGGGAAACTGAGAAGATGACCATCATGCGGTCTTTAATCAGTGGTAGCCTGGCTGAGGTCTATGCCGAGATGCCTGAGGAACTGATGAAAGATTTTGCAGAGTTTAAAAAACTGGTCTTTGCCAGACATGGGATAAATGCGGAGCAGCTGAGACAAAGATTCAGGTCCCTCATCAAGAAACCAGAACAGACTTTTACCCAAGTGGGGGCCCAATTGGTGAGGCTGCTTGAGAAATGGCTATCGCAGGAGGGAATAGAGACCTATGAGCAGCTTAAAGACTTGATAGCCCTGGAACAGTTCTATTCAGTCCTGCATGGGGAATTGAAATTCCAGGTGAGGGAAAGGAAACCGACATCTGTGGCAGCAGCCGCAGAGATCGCAGATTTTATTTCCCAAATAAGAAAGCCCTTGGGTGAGGGGAAATCTGCAGGTAAACCCAAAGAAACCTACAGCAAGTACTCTCAGGGACCAGGGAAAAGCCAGCAAGGGGGAGGGGCCCATGGTGAAGGGAAGCCCTCAGACATGAAACAAAGACCTCAGATTTTGGAGGGAAAACCAAAACAAGATGAGAGAGAATCAAAATACACCAGAAAATGTTATTTCTGTCAGGGAAAGGGTCATCTAATCTCAGAGTGTGAGAAATTAAAGCAGCTAAAAGGAATGGTGCCTCAGAATTCTAGTGGGACCAAGCCAAAAGCTGTGTTCTGTGTCCAGAAAGAGCAAAGCTCAGTGTCACTGAGGGAGCCTGTTGCCATGACTACTCAGTCTGGAACAGCTACCTCTGTTGATCAGGCTGAGGAAAATGGTCCTCTTATAGAAGTAAAGCGCTGCTTGCTGGTGAAAACA
This sequence comes from Pogona vitticeps, assembly GCF_051106095.1. NCBI lineage: Eukaryota > Metazoa > Chordata > Lepidosauria > Squamata > Agamidae > Pogona > Pogona vitticeps. The sequence goes on along the minus strand of NC_135794.1, from coordinate 25,370,674 downwards.
GATTCTCAGTTGTTTGAGACAGCAGGGGTGGACGTAGGAATACTTGACCGTCAGTATAGGGGGCTGCGGGACACGTGTTCCCAGGTAACCCTGTGCCATCCAGATATCATCCCTAGGGAGTTTATAATCCCAAATGAGAGCATGAAGGTGGCAGGAATTGAGGGGCAGGTAATCTCTCTGCCAGTAGCAGAGGTACCTGTCAACTTTCAAGGCTGGAGGGGAGCTTGGCGGCTAGCGATTTCATCGACACTGCCAGCAGCCGTGCTCGTGGGAAATGACCTGGCTGAACATGTGAAACGGGTGCTAGTGATTACACGCTCACAAGCCACCACGGGGACAGTTCAGGGGGGTAATGATGAGCCAGAGACGGAAGCAGAGGGGAGTTCAGAAGCTGTGGTGGAAACCTTAACCACAGACAGCAGATTTGGACAGGAGCAAAAGGCAGACGCCACTCTCCAAAAGTGTTTTGAACAGGTGACTGACGCCCAGCTAACACCTGAAACCCCAGTGAGATTTCTGGAGAAAAAGGGGATTTTATATAGAGAAACCCTGAGGAATATCTCAAAAGGGGGAGATGGGATCAGAAGTCAGCTGGTGGTGCCTGAAAAGTATCGCCCCATGATCTTACAAAGGGGTCACTCTGACATGTTTGCTGCACACTTAGGAGTGAACAAAACACAGCAGAGAATCACACAGAATTTCTACTGGCCTGACATAGGGAAGCAGATCAGGGAGTTCTGTAAGCAATGTGATGTGTGTCAAAGGCAGGGGAATAACCGCGACAGGACCAAAGCAAAGTTGTGCCCTTTGCCTGTGATTGACACTCCGTTCAAATGCATAGGGGTGGATATTGTGGGACCTTTGCCCAAGGCCACAAAGAGGGGGAACAGGTTCATTCTAACAATTGTGGACCATGCCACAAGGTATCCTGAAGCCATACCCTTGACTAACATTGAAACTAACACAGTGGCCGATGCTTTGGTGGGGTATATGTCCAGGATGGGATTTGCCTCAGAGATAATCACAGATTTGGGAGCATCGTTCACATCAAAGCTCATGAAACGCTTATGGCAGATCTGTGGAATTAAGCACAAGGAAACCACTGCTTATCATCCTGAAAGCAATGGGTTAACTGAGAAGTTCAATGGGACTCTAATGCGCATGATTAGGGCTTACTTGGCAGAGAATCCAAACAATTGGGACCAGAAGCTGCAATCCCTTTTGTTTGCTTATCGATCAGTGCCACAAGCCAGTACCGGGTTCAGTCCATTTGAACTTTTATTTGGGAGAAGGGTGAAAGGGCCTCTTGATTTGATCAAACAAAATTGGGAGCAGATCACCCAGGATGACCCACAAGACGTTGTGACTTACATAGACACCTTGATGAATGACCTAAGGAGAAATCTAGAGCTGGCAGCAGAAAACCTGCAAGCGCAGAAGGTCAGACAGAAAACATGGTATGACCACAAAGCTAGAGAGAGGCACTTTGACCCAGGGGAGGAAGTGCTTTGGCTTAGGCCCTGCAGAGAGAACAAACTGCAGCTCAAATGGGCAGGACCATATAGGGTCATTTCCAAGATGTCAGACCTGAACTACCTAATAGAGCAGGAGGAGAACCAAGCAAGGAGGGTGGTTCATGTGAATGCCCTAAAACCCTACTACAGAGGGGAACAGAGGGTTTTATTCGCGATAAAAGCAGCTGAGAGTGAGGAAGCTGAATTACCCTTCTGGGAGGGTAGAGGGGAAGTAAAATACAACCCAGAGGAGGTAAAGATCAGTCCTGCACTCACCCAAGACCAGCAGCAAGAACTAAAAATGCTGCTTAATAAATATCAACAGGTGTTTTCCAACAAGCCGGGGATAGTGAAGGGAGTGATGCATCGGATCCACACAGGGGATGCACCCCCGCAGGCAGTATCCCCATACCGAGTAACGGGACCCTATAGGGACAAGGTGCGGAAGGAGCTGGACGAGATGCTTAGGGAGAACATAATCGTCCCCTCTTCTAGTCCTTGGTCCTCTCCGATAGTCCTTGTGGACAAGCCTGATGGGAGCATTAGGTTTTGTGTTGATTACAGGAAATTAAACCGTGTAACCACTCCTGATGCCTACCCAATGCCCAGGCTAGACAACCTGATTGAAACCATAGGGGGTTGTCGGTTCATCTCATCATTGGACCTGGTAAAGGGATATTGGCAATTAAGAATTGATCCCAGGGATCAAGAAAAGACTGCCTTTTGCAGCCCTTTTGGTCTTTATGAGTTTCGAGTCCTGAGCTTTGGTCTCAGAAATGCACCAGCCACATTCCAAAGGCTGATGGACCAAACCTTGGCAGGGCTCAGTGACTTTACAGTGGCCTACATTGACGACATAGGGATCTTCAGTAATACCTGGGAAGATCACCTGTTACACCTGGAGTTAGTGCTGCAGAGGTTAAGTGCAGCAGGGCTAACAGTAAAGGCCAGCAAGTGTCAGCTGGGTAGCCCAGAAATAAAATACTTAGGTCACATGGTAGGGGGAGGAATGATAAAACCCCTGGAGGCCAAAATAGAAGCTGTTCGTGATTGGCCCAGACCCAACACCAAGAAAAAAGTCAAATCATTTCTTGGGTTGGTGGGCTACTACAGAAAGTTCATCCCGAGGTTTAGCGAGATTGCGGCTCCGCTGACCGATCTGACGAGGAAGACGGCTGATGACCGCATCCCGTGGACCAGCGACTGTGAGGCGGCGTTCCAGAGGTTGAAGGAGGCGTTAATCAACTATCCTGTCCTGCGTGCTCCAGACTTCGACCGGGAGTTCATCATCTACACCGATGCGTCTAACAGCGGGGTAGGAGCAGTTCTGTGCCAGGAGGATGAGAATGGTGACCAGCATCCAGTGTCCTACCTGAGTAGGAAACTTCAAAAAGGTGAGAGACATTTGGCAACCGTGGAGAAGGAGTGTTTGGCCATAGTCTACGCGATCCAGAAGGCCAAGCCTTACATCTGGGGAAGACATTTTATTCTGTGTACTGACCATTCACCATTGCAATGGTTAAGGACAATGAAAACCCACAATAGCAAACTTATGAGGTGGGCTTTAAACCTACAGGACTATGACTTTGAAGTGAAGGTGGTCAGAGGGTCAGTGAACTGTGTTGCTGACGCCTTATCAAGAAGACCTGAAGAATGAAGACGGCGAAAGAACATGGACTATGTGTATATAATGATGACAAAAAGTAAAATGTACCTGTTTTTTTTTGAATATGGTTTGTATGAATAAAGGTAAATTGATGTAATGTATATGGTAAATGTTTAAATGCCTAATTGCTATGGTTAACTTAGAGTGTAAGGATAAGTAAGTATTATATGGTATGTATAACTGTTTTTGTGTTTTATCAAGGTTGTTTTTTGGTGAAAAGCACCTTAGCTTTCCCCCTACAAAACAACTTATAAAGAGGGGAGGTGTTACATAACAGCACTGATGTTACCTGTCTGTCATGGGTTTGGAGGGAAAGTTCCATCCTATGGGGAGTGGAAGGCGGGACATCAGGAGGAGGGGCTGTACTGTATAAATATGTGATGCCTGTGTGGTGACAGGGAGATGCTGAGACAGACACTGTGAGACACTGGGTTGTGACGAAGCAGCAGCTGGGAAGAAGAAGCTGTTGTGGGAGTCTGTGTGTCAGACAGGGTACTTCTGTGTGTCAGAGTACCAACCTGATAGGTTCAGGTGTCTGTGGGTTAGCCAGAACTGATAGGTTCAGGGTCTGTGCTTTAAGTTAAGGGTTCTGGGTGAACCAAACTGTATGCTTGTATGAGTGAGAATAAGCCACGTTACTTTATCTTATTCACCTGATTGTTTATTTTTCCCTGTGTGTATTTAAATAAACCTTATTCTTTTTATTGTTTAAAAATCCATCCCTGGTCTGTGTGACTTCTTAAAGGGAATGGTTGGTGGCAGCTTAGTGTAACTGTGTGACATATCCCAGTAGGTCTGGGTTTGTCACAAGTGTCGGCTTCAGAAAAGGTCACTTCTGAGCGGAATTTGGAAGAGCAAACAGGCCAGCAGTGGCGAGATGAAGGGAGGCTCTGTGTAAGCAGGTGGGCACAAAGTAGGTTAACAGGCTGGCTTGGGTGAGGAGTTAACAAATCAGCCGATTTCGGGACTGTGCCGGTTTCACACGGACTGAATCTTGAGTCTGTCACACCCAATTGCTGCATGACTGCATTTTTTTAAAAGCATGAAAATTCACTTTGCTTGGAAATGGGCTTCCATAATTTGCATTTATTCTTCACGATTTATTGGAATGCATAGTCGTATTTCTGTGTACACGCTTAGTGGTATACATACATGTGTTTTGTTTTTGCATTTTTTTTGTATCCAACCTCCTCTAATATATGCACTTTGTACCCACCTTTCATCAATATATGAGTTTATTATGCCAATTCTGAGCTAAGAGCTGCAGCACACAAACCAGAAGGTGCACATCCCAGAGGTTACTGTATTAATCCACAATTTATTTCAGTGCCTGTGAACTGGGTTGCTTCATTTAAGAAAGTGAACCCAATGTTTAGTGTTTGTTTTTTTAAATCCTTAAGCCTCAGCTGCCCAGTTCTCTGTCCACCTCTACAGTGCTCTCCTTCGACCTTTCTAATGGCTGAAAGGACGGTTTCCCCTCAGTGTTTACAAAGGGCCACAGACTTACATTAAGCAGCTCTTTTATGGCGATTTTCAAACAGAGGAAACCTCTAGCAGAAAATATATGCCGTCCACTCAAGACCATAGGACCGTTTGCAGGAAGCCATCAGAGTTAAACCGGCATGAAGATTCTGAGACGGTGGTTTTGGAACCACATCCTTGTAACCTTGCCTACACAAGTCACACAAGGAATAAAGGCTGAAGTTTCACAAGTATCTTTAAAAAAACAAGAAAAAAATACCAACACACCATGACAAACCCAAATTTCATTTGACTGTGTCTACACTGCACAGTCATACCAGTTCAATTGCATTTCAGTTGTTGTGACACCACCCTATGGCAGTCTTTGAATCTGCAATTTGGTAGAGGGCTGAGAATTCTCTGCTAGGGGTCTCCAGAAGCCCACCAGCTCTGGATCTTCCTTGGGGTTTTGGGCATGAGGACCACCCACAGTAAATAGCCTAGCTGCACTTCAATTTTTTTTTTTACTGTATACTGCTGGACTGCCAGAAGCAGGCTTTGATTGATCAAGGGATGATATGCTCGCTGGTGATCAAATACATTCCAAAGAGTTCTGCTTGGTTGGACTCCCAAACCAAGGCAGAGCTTTTCAGTTTACTCACCTGTTCGTTTTCCTCTCCTCTTTTATGCCAGGGACCTCGCTCTTGGAAGGCTGACCTCTCTCTGGCTTGGGGGCTTTTTATGCCTGTGTGGAAGTGAAAGAGCAGGAACCTTGCTTTCCACGACCAGTCAAGATTTAGAGTCAAAACGCTACATGCAGCTGAGGAGGAAGGGGAAAGAGAAATCGTGAGGATGGGCAAAGGAGGAAACCAGAGATGGGCAGCGAGGAGAGAGCAAGACCGAACACTGAATTACACCCTGAAAAGTCCTGCTCTTCAGCATAGACAGGTATTCTGGGATGAAGCCAAGCCCTCTCCTTGCTAACGATGCAAATCCCTGTTGGTCTCAGCCTCACAGCTAAGGTCTACAACAACGGCACATGAGATGTTCTTCTTTGCCAGCAAAGATCATAAGGAATTTCCTGACACGCTCAGACGAGTCCATTCGGCATCAGCCAGAATGGAGTTTTGTATAAAATTCTCTCATTCTCTGGGTTCCAAGTTGATCTTTTTCTGCAAAACTTCACAGTTCACAGAGTGGCACGAATTTCCCCAAATTAGGAGGACTGCTGCTTTGCCAAAGAAGCTGATGCCCTGGATGGGTTGTTTCTATCTTTAAAACCACCTTCTGCTTGGAGTGTGCACACACTTTGCCTCTTGAAAGTAAAAGGTGCTGGAGACAAGTTGGCAAATTACAGCACAGCCATTAGGTTCCTGGTAACAAAATGGCACAGGGCCAAGGCCAATTAGGAAGCATTTTTTGCCTGCCCCTGGAGAATATCCATTGTGTACCTAATCAGCAAATGCCCAACTGTGTGTAGGAGTGTCTGTGGGGAAAGGTGAATGTGTGTGACTCAACTGAACAAGAAAGAACAGGAATCAAAAAGAAAGAAGCAACACTTTGTGAAAAGTCCTTTTTGCAAACAAAAAGCTGAGAATTAGAAATCTGTCATTTGAAATTTTTGGACTTCAAAAAATCCCAGAATTCTCCATCTGGGGTATTCTGCCTGAGTGACCCACACCTACATGCACCTCAATGTGTTTCACTCTCCCCTGGAGGAATGACGTATGAGAAGATTTACACCTTCTGCCCAAAAGCTGCATGGCCCAAAGTGCAGCAGATCCATCAAATGTTTGGAGGACGCTGGACGAATGGCCCTCCAGAACAGCAAGCGGAGGTGGACGTCCCTGTAGCTGTTTAGTTGTATTCTCTCTATTGAAGTCCTGGATGTCAAATGGGTGATTGGGAAGAGGCCATGCACAGCTGAGGAGTGCCCGCCTGGTGGGCTGCCAAGAAGAAGGAATGACAATGGAACTCGTTGGGGGAGGCGCTGGCCTCTTCTTTCTTAAGATGCTGGTTGACAGCAGGTTTTAAAAGCCTGACTCTCTCACCAACCCATGCTTGGTATCCCTCCTCCCATTTTGACAATCATGGCAGGAGGAAAGAGGAGGGATGGGAAAAGCTTTTGAAACTTCTCAGCAGCTGGCCAGTTTTAAGTGGGTCCCCTAAAGGGCAGGAGTAATTTTAGCTCCCCTGATTACAACTGGCAGAAAGCTGGGAAGTGCTCTTTCAAAAACGAGGTTCAATGGCCCAAGCCTATTTTGACTGATGTTTAATGAGATGTCCACTGGATCTTACAATAAGGGGCTAATTGTTAATTATAGACTTGCCGAGGCGATCTTTACTGTGCAAAGGTGAGGGTCTAAGAGGCTGGCTTAGCCGGCTGCAGGAATACCATGGAGGCTGAAAAGGCAATGGCAAGGGAGGAAAGAGACAGGGCCCTTCTGAATGGGCAACAGAGAAGGAAAGAGGGCCAGCCCTGCCCTGAGGGGGAGTGGGGCAGCTACCCTCGGTACCAGATTTGGGCTATCAGGAGAGGAGAATGTATGAAAATTGTTGCTGAGAGAAGGGCTTGAGAGGTTTTCTTCCCCAGGTATTTTGAGTTGTGCACCTGGATGTATGGTTCAGATGGGTAGCATCCTGCTCCCTGAGATATGAGGGCCAAGGAGTGCACCTGGAGAATGGACCTCCCAAAAGGGAGCCAGAGCTTCTGTCCCTGTTTGAACCTTCTGAACACGTCTTGGTGGTTATTGGGATGGCTGATGATGGAGGCCCCAATGGGCTTCCCCTTGGCAGGCAACGAAAGTCAAGCTGCTTAATTCACGATGGTCCTGTCCAACAAGGATGGCACTTTTTAAATACTTGAAAGGTAGTCCTATAGAGGAGGGGCAGGATCTGTTCTCAATCATTGCAGAGCGTAGGAGGCATAATAATGGGCTCAAGCTACAGGAAACCAGATTCAGGCTGAACAGCAGGAAAAACTTCTTAACTTGGTATAACAAGGGAACCCATTACCTTGGGAGATGGTGAGCATTCCAACTCTGGAGGCATTCAAGAGAAAATTGGACCACCGTCTGTCAGATATACTTTGATTAGGATTCCTGCATTGAGTAGGTGGGTTGGAGCCGATGGCCTTAGAGGCTCACTCCATCTAAGTTTATTCTATGATACTAAGGAGATGAATGATGAATCTACATTTATAGATGTCCCAGAGAAGAACTGGTCTTGCAGCCAAGTGGGACTAAGTCTTTTCCAAATCTTCTGGGAAAGAGAAAGAGCTTTTATCCTTGCATGGAGGGCTTTAATAGACAATCATCCTTCTCTTCTCCAACCTTCTTCCTACATTTATCTTTTCTTTTGTCTTCTGGCACTTCCACTGAATGGTTATTTTTTATGTCCAAATTTCCTGACTCTGCTTATCATAGTCATCCGGGTTTTCTCTACTCCCCCGGTCCTTCTCATGCTCATCTCCAAAGAAAACCACAAAATCTTTGAAAGTTTCCTGAAAAGGGCAAGAGAGGAAAAAAGAGTCCATGGTTTCCCCATCTGGAGGAGGACAGAGCGAGGCGAGTGAACTTGACTTCTGAGGTCTCTGTCATTGCCGGCTTGTGTGTATTTAGAATTTAATTTCTCATTATGGAAGTAAATGTTCAGTTAATTATTCATAGGATCACCTGGCCCTTTCTGCCTTACACAGAGCATTTCAACATCCTATCGGAGGCTCAAGGAGGCACCGAATCTCTTCAGCATCTTAATGCCATTACATTCACGATTCAGCAATAATTCCTTCTCAGGGTATTGTCCCCATGACTACTGGCAAGAGTGTGAGGAATTCTCTGGATTGCTTGAGAGGAGGAGAGGAGTCTCTGGTGCACAGTTATTTTTGAGCTTGGTGCCAGAATAAAGAACACACTGGTGCCAATAAGTTTCCCAAGGGGAGAGCGTTCAACAGATGAGATGGTACAGCTGAAAACACCCTTTTCTGTCTTCAGTGGTGGGACCCAGAGGATGCCCCCATCAACAGATGTTAATGAATGAGCAGGTTGAAATCTAGGGTGAGAATCAACCCACCCCCATTCCCCAATGTCCAGATCCTAAGCCTTTTAGGGCTATGTAAGTCGTCTTTTTATAGGCAGTGTTTTTTCTTTCAGACTTAAGGTGTTAAGTGGCAACCTTGCAAAAGGCGTAGGTTGTTTTTCATCCATGTTTACACCCAAATAAGATTATGATATAATGTACACAGATGTGCAAGAGGTTTCCTAATGATATGGTCAATATTTTCCAGTTCTGATCATCATCTTCAAGTTAGTTTATTCAACACAGATCTGCGGGTGACTGGAAGAATGCTCAAACCAACCACCGAACCCATCCAGAAACTGTTTAATCCATGACACCCTGTCCAAGGGTCTTCCGTGGATTCATTCCAGAGCTCTAGTGCAGCTCGTGAAGCCTCACTGGTGACCTCATTTCCTGTATTAACAGGAAGTGATGCAGAGCCCTTGGCGACGGTCTCTCTAGGTGGGCAGGTCTTCTGGGATGCATTTCAAAATCACGACAGCACCCAAATTTCTTAGCTGCATGTCTGAAACAAAGAACATTCTCTTAAAACTAAGGGACATCTGGCAATTTCTACTTGGCAGTAAAAATTGCCACACTGTGACAGCAAAGCATCAATCAGTGCTGACTGACTAATGATGTGATTATTCACATACAGTTATTGATAGGCATCCTTGGCGCACAGAAGGAACAAGGGCTGAGGAGAATGATAAACAGCCATGGAGGTGCCGGGAAGGCTCCCAAGCAGCCACGAGGAAGATGGGAGCTGAAGAGGCATGAAAATGGCCAACGGTAGTTTCCATAAAGGGTGGGGGACAGAACATCACTGGTCGGACGTACCTTTTGGAAATGAGACCAGGAGTTCTTATAGGCGCACAGTAGATGGACGGGTCGCCTCCTTCACCAAGTGAACTCTTCCTGATCCCCTGGTGGACTACAAATCCCACGATGGCCAGCCTGTTTGGGGAGGATGGGAGTCATAATCGACGCCCTTTGGAAAATGGCAAGTTGTGAAAACCAGCCCAAGGCTCCTAGATTGCCAACACTCTCCCTGCCGTACTATTTTGTGACTCTTGCTAGTGCTTAGAGGTTTCATTTTTCAGCGACAACTACCCAGATATCTCCAATACAAACCACCATTTCAAGTGTCAAAAGTGTGAACTGACAAAAACAAAAATGGTCCTTACCTTCAGTGCAATCTATTTTAATGCCACTACCCCTCCTGGAAGGCAGAACAAAGAGCTAATCCGCATCTCAAGGATTGCATGCCGTAGCCGTGTGCCAAAAAGATATGGGTCAGCTCTTAAAAGGGGATGGGTTGTTTTTAAGTAGAAACACAAGCGAGAGTGTTCTTTTGCCCCCCGCCAAACAGTGCTTTCAGGAAGCCATATATCAAAATGATATGCCAGTGTGGTCAGGCTCTGAGACACACTTTGTTCAGTTGTATCAGATATGCTAATTCAGTAGCAATAATAAAAGAATCAGTAAATATTCCATGCAGCCCTCAGGAAAGAAGCTTTGCTTTGACCAGCCTCAAAGACAAAAATAATTTATTTGTTCAAATCTGAAGATTCGTGATCTTTCTGCTTGAAAGTCCTTTGGGCCAGGCTTTGTAAGGCAGAACCTGGGAAAGCCATTCCCCGCCCCCACCCCCATGTGCCTGCCATGTTTAAGGCTGCAAAGAGAACGTTTTGTGTGACTCCAGAGCATCCTCCTTGAGATATGCAGAAAACAAGCAAACAAACAAACACATTAATTCTTTGAAGTGTTTCACATATCTCTCCAAACAAATTGGGTAGACAATGTAAGCACCTCCTTCCTTTCCCCTCCCCGTTAAGATTTACAAGCAATTAATTTAATTGGTTATGGCTGGTCTCATAGCTTCCATTATGCTTAAGCACCAGCCATCTCCAAAGGTCAAGAGTGGTTCAGCTGGATATTAGCTACAATCCTCTGATGTATAATTTAGTTATTTACATTGTGAGTTGATGCACTTTGAGATGCCTTCCCTACTGTTCTTTGCTCTCAACATTCAGAATTATGGGTGTATGTTGGAAAACATGATTCTCTACAATGATCCTTACTCCACAAAAATATTCTCAGAGTGGACCTGTTCGAATCAATTCACTTTTACATAGCTATGTGGCTAATCAATGTCGTTAATTTCAGTGGATCTGCTCCAAGGGTAGTGTAGGAGTGGACCCAACACAACCAAAGCAACTCTGAGGAAGACTAGAAAATGTGGCTCCAGGTTATGAATAGAGCAAACACCCAGGGTGCTCACGGAAATGGCCACGTGGCCCAGGGGCATTTCTGCTTTGCAATCTTTTGCATGGATCCATCAGTTTGTGTAATGTGTATTGTGGCATAGCTTTTCTTTTTAACATGATTTAGACAATGTGACAAAGAATAAACAATATAACAGTTGTCAAACGAGAGAATTCCCAGAGTAGAGGGCCATGCCACCACATCTGAATATATGTACCAGTTTCACTACATGACATTCAATAGCTAGTATGAAAATAGAATATAACTCCATCCCAGGTGTGTCAGAAACTACCGATGGGGCAACTCAGAACAACCTTAAGTGATTCTGTCTGGGACTGACCTCCTGGAGGCCTCCAGCTGTCTTTCCTCTCCCCCCCCCCATTGCATTGAATCTGTTTTAATATCCAAAGCTCATTCCGAAAGTGTTTTAATGCCCCAGTCTACTGTACCTTATACGTGTGAGAATGTTCTACATTTTAAGAGCTAAGCACCAAATGTCACTTCCTGATTCAAGTGCCAATAAGACATCACTGAGAGAGAGAGAGAGAGAGAGAGAGAGAGAGAGAGAGAGAGAGAGAGAGAGAGAGGAAAACGAAGCCCAGGGGCCGATATAGGGCCCAGCTGCTCTTGGGCCCCAAATCCATGCTTTAGGGGGAAGTGTTGTTGTATAGACTTTCTGGTGTTCAGAGGAATTGAATGGCTTATACACACTTTTCTGACGGCAGAGATGATAAAGGTAGTTTATCATCTCCAAATATCTGAAGACATGCGGAAGATGGAGCAAGCTTGCTTTCCGCTGTTCCGGAGAGTCGGGCTGAACTGATGGACATAAACAGCAAGAAAAGAGAATCTGGCTCAGCTTTAGGAGGGACTTCCAGTGGGGAAGCATCCTTTGGCTGTGGAATCGACAGCTCCAGAGGGTGGTGTGCTCTCCTTCATGGGAGGTTTTTAAAACAGGTACATAGTTGGCTGGCCATCTGTAACGGTTACTTTCCCTGCTGATTTCCTGCACTGGCAGGAGTTGGCTGCCTAGACCTTGGGGTTTCCTCTTATCCCACCATCCTAGGTTTCTCTTGGACGCCCTCCTGGGCGGAATAATGAAAAGAACAGGAAGTCTTGCTTCATGCAGATAAATGAGACACAAGAGTAGCAGAGTGTAGGTTTTATTCCTTTTCCCGGTCTTTACAAAATAAAAGATCCAGAGACTTCCTTCTTTTATTGAACAGGAAGTCTCTAAAAGTAAATGTTTTTCTGAGGAGACAGCCTCCTCCACAGGGTCCCCTTGAGTGAGATCATGTGCTAACCTGATTTCAAAAAAACACAGCAGTGGGGAAGAGTTTGAAACAAGTTGTGAGGAAAAACAAAGATCAGGACACATTAATTTTCTTCTGCTAAAGTACCAATTGTCACATGATTGGGTATTTGTGTATGTGTGTGTGTGTGTGGGGAGAAGATGGGAGAGATGCCAAATAATGCCTCCATAAACTGTAATTTAGAGAGATGCAAGCGGTGTCCTGCAATCAGCAAAATTATAGGCACATGATTATTGTGTTTCTTTATTAAAGTTTTGATTTTGATGTACTGTGGGAAAACTAATCATTTCATGTGAATGGCATCACCCATTTCACCCAAAATTATTTGTGTGGAATCAAAATTAAAATGCATGTTATTCTTTAGGCTTATGACTGTATAGTGGGAAAAATGATTTATGTATTTGTTTATTTTAAATTTTTTTTTAAGACATCTAACTCTCATTCCAGCAGGTTCAGAGCATTGTACGTGGTTTCCTCCTCCATTTAAAATCCTCTGAATGAGCCTCTGAGGTAGTTTTTAAAGTCAGGTTAAGAGGATAAAGTTAAGAGGAAAAGAAAGCAATGGGATACAAGCGACCGTGTGGAAAGAGGAATGACCTATGAAATGGTTCTGCTGCCTTGAATCAAACAAAACTGGCTTTGACCAGAAAGACCTTCAAGCCCCATCCGGGGGCTACGATGAGAAGGGCACAACACGGCTCAGTTGTGAGGGAGTTTGAGAGCCACAAGGGGCAAGGCTCTTTCACAAGTACACCTTGCCCTCAGTGATCTTAATGGCTTCGAGCCTCTGCTCGGCCTCGCTCGGCCCACGTTTCCTGTTCCTGCCCCAGTGCTAGCTGGGAGCTTTCTTTCCAGGAAGTAAGTTCGATGGAGCTAGGCCTAGGTAGGCCTCAAAGCCTTTGAGCTCAAGTCTTTCTTAGGCGCATCAGACTGAGAACGAACCTCAAAGTACAGTAAATCTTAGCATACAGGCAGGATTATATGCCTAAAGTTTTCCTCTTCTTCTTCTTACAGTCTGGTTCCAAGTCACCTCTCAGGCTTTACAGCATAAGTTCAGCACACTGAATCTCACTAGAGATTGTGGGTTTTTGTGGAATGTCTCTCCAGTACTCGGAAACTGTGCAACCCATCTGGAGAAAACAACAACAACAACTGCTACTGCAACTGTTACCACGGACACCCTTGTTCATTTATTCATCTGCAACTTCCCTTCAAAAATGTTCCTTTCCTTGTTGAAATGATTATGGCTTTTGCCACTGGTGTTCGAGCTTTAAATGGAATCGACATAGTGACAAAATAATTGGTGGTAATTGTAGTACCGCGTCAGTTTTAATAAACCATTCAAGTGGCAAAATATTGTACGGATCCAGCCACTCCTTGCATTGCCAGCTAAGCCTTCTATATCCCATAATACCTGCTGCTTAAAACCGTTCCTTGTATCCCACCACTGCCTGTGCATGTGTGCGTGTGTGTTTGTGCATGTTTCACCTTGTTAATAATAGAGCTGTCATTTCTAATAAAAGATGAAATAGCCATCCAGGGAAATAACACAAGTGATAGATAGCGGAGGCCTGAAGCATCCAACTGACTCCACACAAAGGCTCAGCCGCTCAATGTGGGATTCTTATCCTGAAATGAAGGGAAAGCTCAGGGCGAGATGCGCTTCCAGTGAACGGGCCTGATGTTTGGAGTCTGCGGGTGCATCTACATGGCCCAGTTATAGCAGTTTGACACCAATCCCTATGGGATCCTGAGATGAGTAGTTTGGCAATCTTGAAATCCATAGGGATCGGTTAGTGCCTTAATCATTCTTTCCTGGAGAGGATTCTAACTCCCTTCTCAACTTTCAGATCCCAAGATTCTGTTGGGTGAAGACAAGGCTGTTAACGTGGGACCCAACTGCCGTAACTATGCCCTGTTAAGGTTGCTTAGTCTCAGACGCCAGACAGCATCAGAGGGAACCATGAATGTCTTCCTTGGTCTCAAGGCAAGGAGACAGATCTCAGAGGGAATGTTGCAGAAAGAGGAAAATGTTTTGTTTCACTGCATGCCATACCTTTAGTATCTGTGTCGTCCCCAGTGCCAACGGAAGCCAGGGCTCATGGAGGACCATCCTGAAGTGTCAAAAGGGTGTTGAGCCAAATGGCACAAAGGCTCAGGCCAAAAGAGCTTGTATGTGAGCATGTTGTTTATGTAACATTTGTTGAGGAGGCAGTGGTGGAAATGCCTATTGCCTCTCTCTCTCTCTGTCTCTACACACACCTGAATACCGGTGTACATTCATTTTGCAGCTATGACACCATTGGAAAAAAATGGGCAGCTGACAAGCACCAGGCCTTTGGCCTCAGGTTTTGCCGAGTGGCATCTTCCAGTCTTGGCTGTCCATCTGTTGTTGACTGGTCTGGTCAGAACAGTCAACAGACACAAGGATTACAAATGGTCCAGGCGTTGCCAGGCCAGATGGCATCTTTACACATTAGATTAAAAAGAGTGCCTTTCTCTCTCTCTCTCTCTCTCTCTCTCTCTCTCTCTCTCTCTCTCTGTTGCTATCAGTAATGAAAGGTGCAGAGATTAAATGGGACGCTAGTCATTTTAGGATTTTTGACATTCATGTTAGAGAGCCACAAAAAACAAAGAGAAAAGGAAAAGCTCAAAGGAAATGGCTTCTTCCTCTGAGATGTCTTTCAGCAGGTTCATGTAGAAAACCCCCTCTTGGCTTGTGCAACCCAAGTGAGAAGTCAAGTATGTCTATAGGAAGCAAAGCAGAGTGCATTATATGCCATATTTGGAAAAATCCCGAATTATTGCTCAACTTAGTCTTGCTCAGACAAATTGCAGCAAGGACTAGATTGAGCTGCAATGGCCAGAGTCCTTTCCAGAATAAAGTGGATCACCAGTGAAGGCCACCTTCCCTCTAATTGCCCTCCCAATGGTTAGGAACAACACTGGAACATGACTCTGCTTTCGTGATGTTTAGTTGAGTTTTCTTGAGCTGACATTGTTTGTTTGTAATATCCACAATCACTAACATCACCTAGATTTTGAGACGAGTAACAGTGATGGTAAATGAACTTTATCGAAGTAGATCTTCACACTGTTGATCCCCAGCTCATGTACCTTGTGGCTCATTTCATCTGAATTCAGCCCAGTGTCTTGGAGCGGGCCCATGGGCAAAATGGAAACGTTACGTTCTCTGGTGTCTTCTGGGCATTTTTGGACATCAATATGCAGTGGTATTCAATTGTTTAGTGCTAGTTAGCTTGACTAATTTTTTGAGAGGGTCTTTTTTCCGTCGAACAGTGTCCCTCTTGGTTAATTACTGCAAGAATGGACCAAGGAGAGTAAATTAACACGGCCTGCCTGGAAAACAAATAAGAGCTGGAACCCCGTGTTTCCCTCCTCAAGGCTGGAATTTTCTTAGGAGACTAAAAAGACCAAGGGAGATAGTCCACGTTGGTTTGTTTATATGCAAATTGGTTCTCTTAATTGGCTCTGATTTTTCAAACTCACTTTTTTTTTCCTTCAGCCATTTGCTGATTAATTCATTTATTACATCAGAATAAGATACTTCAATGAAATCTGGATTATTTTCGATAAGGTACTTTTTAAACTTTCCTTTCTTGGTAGCTCCTCTCCCCCTTCGATCGTGGCCCTGCTTTGTTTCCTCACTTCTAATCAGCAAACGTTCGCTCTGCACGGTGGCCGGCGATAACGCCACTGTAAACATAGAAAAGTCCTTTATAAATATGATCTCAGAATTTAATTGCCTCCTTTGTAGTTTAATCTTATCTTCACACATGGAAGCAATGCTTATTGTATATTTCCAAACCCCAAAGGATGGCTTTTCGTGCGGTGCTGTGGAATAAGGTGTTATCGCTCGAAAGCTGACAGGCTTGTAATGCTCCCTGTCAGCTGAGGGATCAGGAAGTTTGTTCTTAATTATGAAGGAGGCGGACCCAAAAAAATAAATAAATTCCCCTGTTTGATTGTTTGGACAAGGTGGTTCTGAATCCTGCCGTATAATTAAGTGGGACTGGGAGATGAACCAAACATGAGGTTGGAGACTCAGGAAGCAGGATTCACAACCATCCTGGGTATGCTGTGTCATAGCCGAGAGTTCCTCAAGGATTCCTCACCCTACTTCTTTTTGTGGTCTTTTCCTGTCTCCCTTTGGGCCCTTTAATCCATGGGAGAAATAAGAGGGGAAACTAGGGCGTCCTCTTGCCCTTGTATTCATTGCCTCCCTTGGCCACCCCTGGAATGCCACTGAAACGCGGTGTCTTGCCAAGGCACAACACCAACCAAAAATGTCCAAGTTCTGAAGCAAACTGGGAAAGAGGAAGCAGGCAGGCCATGACCAAGGCGGGCCCGTTGAGACATTTTAGAGTGCTAGGAATAATGCTGTTGGTCGGGGCTGGTGCAAGAGTTTTTGTTGCCTGAGGCAAGAGACTGAACTCATCCATCGCAGCTCCCCCTACAGAAGCTATCTGGGACAGCACTCTTCAACCCAAGCAATGGGACTGGCCACCCTACCACACCTGAGGGTGCCTTTCGGGTGGGTGGGTCAGGCTGACTTTCCTGCTTCTGCCAGTATCTGCCAAATCATATGGGTTCCCTTGCTCTTCCTAAGGGTATAAGGCCCCCCCAATAGGGCACCTCCCAACTCATGTTTTTCTGGTGGCTGCAACCCCACCCGTTGGGTGTTGGCCATGGTGCTGGGAAGCAGGTGGATGTCGTTGCTCCTCCTTCCACTTTCCAGATGGATTTTCATTTTTTCCTACTGGGAAATCTGAGAACTTTTTATTGGTTGCTCCCAATAATAAACCAATCGAGAGCGTCTGCTGTGGCTCTTGCTTTCAGTGGAATTATTTTGACATTCCTCACGTGAACCTAGAAATGTCGCCCCATAAGGGAAAACAACGGCAAGAAGGAACAACATAATAAAGAAGACGGGAAGAAAGCTTTGTGAAACACCCAGTGATTCCAGAAACAGACAGGTGGAACATTTCTCATTGCCTCCTGTGCTATCTTAATATACTTTACCAACTGAACCGTGTTTTTGCCATCAGCTGCTGCTTCCAATGGCAGTGATTCTCTCTGATCAGTGATCCTTTTTTTCTGCCCTTTATTATGTCAGGCTTCAAAAACAGAGAGAGAGAGAGAGAGAGAAAGAAAGAAAGAGAGAGAGAGAAGGGTTTCCCCTTGGAAGGCAGCACTTCAGAATACTCTAAGATCAGAAATGGCTGATGGGGTAGGTGAAGATGATGACACCAGAGTTTTGGTGTAATTGCTTATAACTGATACAGTGATCTGAAACCAGTTACTTTTGGGATAATGAATCCTGTAACTAGTTACAAAACTATTTTTAAATGTAATAATAAATTATGTAGGACAGTTACTTTTACAGTTACTTTTTGAGGCATTTGGGGAGATGTTTTCAAAGGAATTTTTCACATTTTATGCTAAATCTTTAATCAGTTTTAAAGGGAAGCATTGTTTGTTGTTTTATCCAAGGTGTATCATCAGAACTGGTCACTAGATGAGAACAGAGAGAATTTGCCAACATTGTCATAAACTGGTTAATAATGTGTGACACAGTGAATTACTTGCACGCTCAAAGTAATGACTGGTGAGAGGCCGTATGAGTCATACAATGAGTTTCTCTTAAAAGGTATCTTTCTGAGCTCTTGAATTCAACCTTTCAGTCCTTGAATGATCTCTGCGTGTGCGCGCACACGCACACACTCAGCAGTATGTCTGGCTGCTAGAACGGGAACCCTACACTGTTCAGCAGCCAGACATATTTTTTCTTGTTCACGTAATATCCAAACGGTTAAAATCTGGAGATGGAATCAAGCTGTTTATTGTGGCTTTCTGCTTGCTGCATAAGAATGGAGATCCTTGCCCGGGAGACAAGATCTCAGATCATTCTAAGAGTGCAAATCTGAGAGTATGTGTTCATACACTCTATAAGCTGTTGGCGTGCATGATTCTGTATGTGTATGCATTTGCAGCATGTATGTGCAACCTTGTGTTCCAATTAGGAAGGACCAGATCTATCCGTTTTTCTTTTCCCCATGCTCAACATTTCCAGATTATGGTAAATCCTGAGTGGAATCCAACTGGAATGAAATTCTCACTCATCCTGAAGTCCGACACACTCAGAGAGTAACATGTTGGTGGAAGCTGATACAATGCCATCCTATCTGGAGTCAAGCTACATTGCAACACAGGTAAGCCTGCGATCCAGTCCAACCTTCAGCAAACTAAGGAGTGCTTTTTCTGTCCGAGAACATATGCCGGCTGCTGGATCGCAAGCTTTCTAAATGTACACGGTGTGTGGTTTGTTTGCTTCCTCCAGGGGAAAGCTTACCTATCAGTAATGCAGCGTGCAAGGTTGATGCTGCTATCAATTTGGCCCTGTCATACTCTGTTTGCAAAAAAGGCTAAGATGTGAGCCACTAAGGGACCAGAAGGGGATCTTATCCTTTAGATGAGTTGTCTGGATATCAGCTGGAGGTCATTCGGGAGACAGCTCAGGGGATCTGGCGTGCTGACTCGATGCACGCCACTGTTGACCTATTGATGGGCAGGAACTTTGGCATTCTTTCCGCTGCTTGTTTGCAGTCTGGGCACACGGAAGGACAAATATTTACACCAAAGTGGAAGCGAAAATGCCATCTGCGGTGGCGCCTAGGCTTTGTTTGTTTGTTTCCTTTGGGGACACAGCTCATCACGAAGAGAAAAATTGGGCGAGCGCTTCTCCTTCGTCAAAGATGTAAGCAACGGAGAGTAACTGGGGGAACCATCTGCTTCCTTTCTTCATTCATCATTAAGCATGACTGTGGATGCAATGCCAGTAGACAATGAGGCACGGAGGAGCCTGTTTGCCACAGCTAGTCGTCGGAAAGTGGCGGAAAGGCAATGTTCTGGTGGCATAAATCATCCTTCATTAACTTGAAGCCACCACGTCACGATCGGAGCTCTTTGGGGAGTTTTAGACCCTCCCCAGCTTTTACGAAAGAGGAAGTCGTGCAAATGATGAAGAATATATATCAGGCAATTCCTCCAAACTGCTGTGAAAGATCTGGAGTTTGGAAGGCTGTGGGTAGTGCTTGGAAACGTTATTTTTGCATATATTAAGTCCCAGAATCCTCCACCTAATATGGCCACTGGTCAAGACTAAAAAGTAACTGTCCGTGCTGCCTGGGAGAGTCTGGGAATTGTAGTTCCTGAAGAAGGAAATTTGCATAAACCTGGCTTTGAAGCTTCCTCCCATATTGTAGCTTTTTGCCATCATCACTGCTGTTTGCTCTTACTTTCCCTCTGGGCCAAACGCCATCTGTGGGGGCTGCTCCACCATGGATTCCAGCTTCAGTACGAGCTGGATTAGAGGGCCTTCCAGATTCCTTCCAACTGTACATATTCATTGACTGTATGACTCTTTCTCCATGCTCCACGCCCATGGTCCTGGAGGCAGTAGGCAAGCTGGCCGCCTCCAGTGTTCCTATACACCGGACTTCCCTTTTCCAGTCTTCTGTGTCCTTGACAGTTCTGCTCTACCAGTTCTGCAGGAGGACAAGGGCATCGAGGAGAAACACACAGAAGCTTGTATTTATTTTGCATGTGAACTTCCACCTCTCCCCATTTCCTTGCCTCCTCCTCGCAGCCGCTCCCGTGAACCAAGCTATAACTGATGACTCCAGAAAGCCGATAAACATATATAATTCATGGCCCTAAATGGTCTTTTTCAAGTTCAGGGTCTTGGAAAGAATTTTCCTCCTTGCTCTTTGCAATGATGTTGGGATGAAAACATGGCATTTATGCAGAAAAGGAGAATATTACCCAAATATTCCTTGGTGGCGCCAGCTGAATTTTCTGATGGATGTTTGCCCTATTAAACCCGAAGGTGATATATACTAAAACACTGGTATATCTCCTAGAGCTTTCCGGGAAGATATTTTAAATCTTATGTTCTAACTTGCCTCCTGCTCCACCATCCTGCGATGATCTTTCTCCATTAGATTAGCCACAAATTAATCCCAACCTATCAGGGATGCCACGGTTGAAGAAATGTCAGTGGTCGGGCTGGTGGTGTGGGAGCCGGGGGGGCGAATACTTCTGCCTTGGTCTGTCCAAAGCTGTCCAATTGTGGCATCTATCAGGTAGGCATGGCCTTTCATTAGGGCGTCAAGAGGCCACACTTTGTATCTCGGAAAAATCTGTGAATTCGAAAAGCCGGTAAGAGAGCAAGCATTTGCTTTGAGCACATTTTCTCACAGCCTTGTTAGGGTAGAAGCGGGAGAGAAATAATTCGAAGGCACCCCCTGGTCTGCATTCAGACCTTAAAGTGTCACTTCATGAAATTGCAGAACGGTGAAATTGGGAGAAGCCTGAAGACTGATTTAATCTGCCTCTCTGGTGACGCAGGAAATCCCAGGGAACACACCCTTGGTGAACCGCTGTCCAGCCAAAGCCTTAAACCCCTGCTGGGGAGGGACAGCAGAGGCCACCCCCTTTCCGAGGCAGTCTGCCAGAGAGTTCTAGCGAGAAGATTCTTGCAGTGTGGGGTGGCTACCTGGTTTGCCTCTTTGCCCACCCCCAGGGCAGGCCCACACTCGCACATGGTGGAGGATGCGCCGAGAGAATTCTACTGCATGCTTTTCTTTCTCTGAGGAGTGCATAAAAGAGAAAACCTCCGAAATTTTCTCAAGGGAAGAAACCCCTGCCCTCTAAAAATAAATTTCAGCTCTCTGTACCCTGCGAATGAGTCTTCCTTCATTGGTGGTTGAATAAACTGGTTTTCCTCATGCTGGACGTTTTGCAATTCTGTGGTGGCAATTAAATATATACAGTATATATCTATACTATTAGGTTTCTCAGCACTTTCTGTCCTGCTGCTTGGCTTGAAAGAACAAGGACAGCTTTTAGCTCGCTTGACTCTTGGGACAATGGGCACCTTCTGAGGGACATCCTGGCAGAAAAGCAGACTGGCTATTGTCAGTGTTAATTTCAAAGGTAACTCAAGTCCTTTTGGCTGCAGCTTAAAAAGTGGGCCAGTCCTGTATTGTCCAAAGCAGTCGGTGGCTGTATCTGTGGGGGGAAAAAAGGGGGGGGGGAGAAGATAAAAGGTGTATAGGAAATAAAGAAACAGAAAGCAAATGCTTGGAAAGTTACTGTAAAGAGTAACTAGTTTCACCTGCCATTCTTATACCCTCCAAGAGAGCAGTTACTCTCCTTCGTACTGTCTTTTAAAAAATACATTTCCTTTCTTGTTATTGAAAAATATTTAAAAGTATTACTTGTTAGATACCTAAAAATAAAATCGTACTTCTCCAAGCTTGTGGTATAAATGCATCCAAACCCTAAGAATGTGCATTGTGGAGCAGTAAAAGGAACTCAGATCATTAAAGGAACTTATTGAAGGATTGTTCGTACCTTCCTCACCCACGGCAGTCTGCCTCCCCAACCCTTTTTGTCGTGTGGAAAAATCTCCCTTCTGGTCTCTGTTGCCTGTATCATGTCAAGCTAGCCCCGTCTTTGTTCCTGAATTTGAAGAAGCGTGTAAGGGTTAGGGGTGGTGGTAGTGGTGAACCTCTCCCTGAATATCTAACGTACCCCCAGAATCCTACAAGGGTTGCCCTTCCTTGGAAGTTGTTCAATGGTATGTAAACCCTGCTACAATGCTGCATCATCTCCTCCCAAACATATTTCTAAGCTACAGCGCCCCATTTGGCCACTAGAGGAAAACAGAATGTATTTCCGGGATATTTTTCCCGGCCACCCTAAGTCACGATGCCACGAACCATTCTTATTTAAGCACAGAGGAAATCTGAATCCAGTGAGGCAGGAAAGGATGATGAACCCAGAGAACTTCACCAGAAGTGCCCTTTATGCACAACATTGTGGTGTAATGTTCGTTCACAATGGAACCAACTTAAGATGGAGAGAGGGTCTGAGCCCAACGTTTCCTTGGTATTGTTAGGATTAAATTAGGCAGCCATACGGTGCCATTATGCTTATCGTCTATTTTCTCTGGAGGAAGTGCGAAGGCGAATAAAATAAAATAAAATAAAACGGCAAACACAGTGTGCCCCCATTGATATTCTAATGCTGGTTGTCGTGGTATTGTAAACATCGGGAAGGATCTGAAAGGATTTCATTGACATCGTAAAAGTGCCAATATTTATTAAGGCCCATTTCAAATTGCCGCAGTGGGTCTGTTGACATTTTAATGCACCTCATGAAGAAACCATATGGGGGAGGTGGGGGGAGGAGGGGAAACGGGTGTGCACCCATGATCCACTGCCAGCAGAATTTGTAAGGTGATGTTGCAATGCTCTGTACTCCTGCTGAGGATTACAGCTCATTCATTCATTCATTCATTCATTCATTCATTCATTCATTCATTCATTCATTCGATTTATATGCCACTTCATTGGTGCACTCACTGCTCTGGGGGATTTACTCACCCACGCCTCTTCCCACGCCCCCCGGGGTGGGGGAAGCTCATTTTAAATAGGGATTCGGATTTTGGCCTTTGTGCTCAGGACTTGGAACCAAGACTCAGGCTTGGTCCCAAAGGCTTGGACTCAGACACAGACTTGGAACTTGGACCCAAAGTCTTGCCACCCTCCTTCCCCGCTGGCTATATGTACAGCAATAGGGTGATTTAAAAAGAAAACATAAAACAAGAGAAGAGAAATAAATATTGATAGTAACAGCATCTGAGAGACTCAGGCATTAAAGGCAGCTTTGAACAGTTCTGTTGTTAACCGTTTCCTGAATGTACATCCTTTGCTGGCAGCTTTCCATTCCACGCTCTCTTCTTATCAGAATTTCAGAGGCTCAGCAGGTTCGGGCTTGGTATGGAGACTACTAGGGAACCCCAGGGATCTTCAGGGTGGAGCAGGGAAGGGTCCGGCTTGATCCCCTTGCCGCTTTTGGCGCTGGCTCACCAGGGCAACAGGGACCCCTATGTAACGGACCGGGACTGTCCGGCTGGAAAAGGTTCTCCGCTCATGAAATCACAGCATGAAAGAACGATTCCATTTCCTATTGTTGTTTTTCTCTTTAAAAAAAATCAGCAGCTACAAACCATCCTCATCTACTGATCAAACACTATTCCGGCTGCTAGGTTAGAAACAGAATAAGCCACAATGAAGAGAAGGAGTTGTAACATGAGCGATTAGCTTCCTGATGATTGGGCAGTGTCCACTGAATGACTTAATTGCCTTTCTCCTGATTAGCCCCTGCTGTGCGTTATGAACTTGGGAGGAGATGATGGCAGGAAGGGTTTGACACTCATCTTCCCAGCTAATGAGGAAAGATTGCACCATTCCCTGGTTTTCTGGCCGGGCCGGCATGGCTGCATAGGAAACACAACTGGATTCTCGGCCTCCTGCTGTATGCCTGCAGGAAATACTGGAGGTTTACACCCAAGATGATGGCAGCATTATGTGTTTGCTTGTCCTCAAAGTACCACAGAGTTGTGATGATGTGTAGCTAAATTTAAATGCCTGCACCCACCATCTGATCAGATGGAAGCGGGTTGTGTTCTTTTGCTCCTCCTTTTGAAATGTTAATATTCTCGACAAACAAACCGCAGGAAGACTCTTCCATGATCAAGGAAACGCTACCGTCTCAGCTCAGGCTCTCTCTGCGCAGCACCTACCCACAGTGACAGGAGCTACAAACACAAAGAGAGTCCCCTACCTGCGTGTCAGCTAAATGTAGACAGGCCCAGAGATGATAGGGAGAGGTTGAAGTCAACACCCAGCCCATGTACAAGTAAACAAGACATTCTTCCAACAAGAGCAATACTTCAGACAGCAGCCAGAGGATTTGTTACAATCTCTCTCTCTCTCTCTCTCTCTTGCTCTCTCTCTCTCTCTCTGGAAAGTTCTAGCAGATTTAAGGGAAGGCCAGCAAACTTCTTCATTTTGAGCCGAGCAAGCAGCGCTTTCTCTTATTCACTGCATGCAATGGAAGGGCCAAGCTTTCCCATGGCTGCCACTTCTGTTACATGACACAGTCATTCAACAGATGCACTTGGCTCATACGTGATCCTGCTGTCATCGCAGGCTTTAGATAAAGATGTTTTAAATAAAGGAGTATCTTGCACCAGATGACTTGCTCACACTAATTTCTGTTATTTGGTTTTTTTTAAAACAGATGTGTCTGTAAACCTCTTGGTGGATCCCCTGCTCAGCCCCCACAAAAGCTCATGCAACATGCCTTTGTACTTATTTTATATGGTGCAGAAATGGAGATACATTCTGAGTGAAATCGTTCATTCTTTCATTTGTTTGTCCGTTCATTCGTTCCTTTGTTCGTTCATTCATTCCTTTGTTCATTCCTTCATTCGTTCCTTCCTTCCTTCGAATGCACCAGAATGGGATGCCCAGCCCTCGACACCACTTCACACATGGAAATCAAATGTTCTCATCTTCTGGCACCCTTTTCCCTGAGATTTGTCCCCATCTGGTGATTAGGGGAACCATAGAATTCCTGGAAACTTCACCCACCCAGAGGGATTCTCAGAGCTGGGATTTTTTTTAAAAAGCAGATTTTCCAAGATTTAATCAAGTATTTCATATTGCTAACCTAGGATGTTTGATGGTGGTGTTTAAAAAGTGACAGCTGATAGCATTTATTTAATTCTTCCACACATTTATAGGTCACATCTTTTTCCATAATATTAAATTCAAAGCATTGTTGACATTTTAGAGTTGACTATCGTATTTGGTGCTGGATGGACTGCTGTCATAAAGTCTAAATAAGAAGCTGCATAAGATCTTGATAATAGATAAGATAGAGTTTTCTCCAGAAAGTTATGACAAAAGAGCTGTAGAATAAATTTAGCCAATCAGTGAAGGAGTCACAGGAGAAAAGGCCATAAATATGAGGAAAGGTTGCTGATCTGCAATGCAGATTTTAGGCGAAATAAATAATGTGGAGTGATAGGCTACTAACCCGTTGTAAACTTCAAAGTGAACTGTAATTCTGAAGTAGAGGCAAATCAGTCTGCTTTAGTTTGTCCCACATTTGATAAACATGGGGGAAGGGAATAAACTGAAACAGTTTTTTTCCCCAGACTGAAGTGCAATTGCCTCCATGCTGTTTTGGTGGAGTGAAACCCAACACACTTGACATATCTTTTTAGCACTGCAGAAAAATAAGTTGTTGTTGTTGTTGTTGTTGTTGTTGTTGTTGTTGTTGTTGTTGTTTTGTTAGCATTGTGTTCAGTTATGACATCTCTGAGCCAAAACTGATTGGCTACGCCATGTTGCTCTTTGATTCCTAACTGGTTGAGACATGCCAATGTGATTGATACAGGAAAGTGGAAGAAGCAGCATGGTGGGGAGGGGAGAGAAAGAGTGTGTGTGTTCCTGAACAAATTTTTAAAAAGTGAATATCTGCATGGTCTAAGAAAACGGAGAGGGCAAATACGCATACAGAAAAGAAGATCACTGTTGTCAAAATCTTTCTTTCTTTGGAATTCTAAGGTGCTGTAAGATATATATATATATTTTAAAAAATTCATTGTTGAGCTGAGCCTTCATTAGGGTCAGCCAGTGGTGGAAGCATTCAAGTTCTGCAGAACGTTTCTCCTGGTTAGGGTGCTACAAAAGATCAAAAGTCCTCAAGAACCTGAAAGTTTGCACACTTTTGTGATAGTTTGGTTGGTCTTAATTAAAGTCTGGCCCGACTGTGCTTTTTTTGCTTCATTTCGTGGGACCAGCGTGGCTACCTATTTTTATTTTAAAGCCCAGATTTAAAGAAGGAAGTTAAGCCACAGCCTTTCTCTCAAAATCACGAAAATGCCCCGGCTATCTCTTCTCATTGTGTGGTGGGCAGAAAAATGCACTCATGCAAATATTGCAAGGGTTGTGAAGGGAAAGTGTGTGTCTGTGTCTGTGTGTCTTTGTGTCTGTGTGTGTGTGTCCGTCAGTCCTCTGATGGTCTCCCAGTTGTGCTGATTAGAAAGGAATGGACAAGCTTAGCTGAATCCCAGCTAGCTGTTTCTCCCCCTAACCACCACCACCTGTTCCATAGTGAGTGGTGGTAGAAGTACTCTGTGGTAGACTAAACTCATGCTAAGAATTGATCAATGGGATTTATATCCATTAATTGGATGCTGAAAGTGGCTTCCATAGCAACCAAATCAAGATTTATGGGAGAGTAAAAGAGAGATAAGGTGGGGAAAAAAAAAAGATCAAGGTGTAATGTGCAAGAGGACCATGGCTTCCTTTTTGAGAACAGTCGTGCTTGTTTGCTGCTCAAGTGGCATCATCTCCTCTCAAACATTGAGCCATTTCATTTTTCACACAGTCTTTTCAGGGTAAAATATATCATAATTTGTTATTACTGTTGAATAGGCAAAGATACTGAAGTTCGTAGATGTTAGTGCGTCAAGAGTTTTTCTACTTGTTGTTAATTAGTGAAATGGCATTCAGTAAATTATCCTTCCCCACCCTAGAAATAAAGCAATTATGCTGTTTTAAAAAGAATTCATTAGCCTTGCATTGAAATTGCCCTGTTGCAAAACCATTCAGATTCCCGTCTTTTCTGCTGGGAGCAGCCGCTCATAATGAGACGGTCTTGATCCGTGTGGCATGGGGATGAACAGGTCAAGCTATTTTCAGTTCCTATCAGCTTCTCATGTATTCATTCATAAGCCCGTTCCCGCCAGTTTTGCATCAATTTGCATTTTAAAAACACATAATGCACACACACACACATATATATTTGCATTTGATCTGAACATTTTGTGTGTGTATATATTTTGCTACGTGGTACTATCTGTGATAGCATGTTAGCCGCAGAGAAGTATAACAGTTTTCAGTTTATCTCAGTTTCATGTCACACTGTTCTCTCTTTGTGTGTGTTTTGTGTCATCAAGTCACCTCTGACTTATGACAACCCTATGAATTAAGAACTGGCCAAAGGTCTGATCCCTAACAGCCCTGATCAGGTCTTGCAGATTCAAGGGGATCCCTTGACGAAGTCAATCCCTCTCAGGTTCACTGCTCCTCATTTTCTGATGCCTTCCAATTTTCCTACCATTGTTGTCTTTTCCACTGAGCCTTGTTTTCTCTCAAAATGTCCCAAGTACCACAACCTCAGTGTTGTCACTTTAGCATCTAGTGTGGGTTCAGGCTTGATGTGAAGTTGCACCCACTTTTGTGTCTTTTGGGGGTTGGGATATGCCATCTGTTAAGCTGTTATTCAGCACCACATATTGAGTGGACTCATTCATTTTTCTGCTCTCTTCCTTCATTGTCCTGCCCCCATGTCGGTAATCAAGCATACGTTGAACGACCTTGATCTTGATTTCTAGAGACACGTCCTGAGCTTTTCTCATTCATTCCTGGCTGTCTTTCCATGTTTCAGTTTCTTTTTAATCTCTTGCTCACAATCTCCATTTTGGGCAATGCTTGAAAATCTTCAACAGTTTTGAATGTCCTCTCGTCTCTGTCCAGAATTTGGCCAGTTAACGATGAGGAATATATTTCCTGGGTCTGAATTTTGAAACGAGCTGCAAACTCACCAAGAAAATTCAAGAAACAAATGCTTTGTAGGGCACAGGGGTCACCCAGCAAGGGACAGGCTTCCTGCCAATATAGCATATTTCTGAAGCGGAATCATACAACTTTTCTTCTTCTTTTTTTCAGCTAAAAGGAAGGAGCAACTGTGTCATCTTTTGAAGTGAGAGAATCATGAAGAAAGATAAAAATGACCCAGGTGGGTTACTCTTGATACAGGTTAAAAGCAGAGGAGTGCACGCTTTAATTTCCCACATGCCATTATGAAAACCAACAATCTTATAGATTGTCGTTAAGAAGCTGCATTCAGCAACGAGTGGATTTATCATGAAGGCCAGCCAGATGTGTTTGCATCACAAGGAGGTAAGATCGAGACATAGAACAAAGAGCACGCTTGAGTACTAACGGAAGCAGGAATCCTTTGGTCTGGCTAGTCCAAATAATTAGGAGGCCATTTTAGATTAGAAGGGGGGGGGGAAAGAGCCTAACAAGCAAGAGGACAGACTTCTCTGCCCCTGTCCTTTTGTCTGACTGGGAGATCAGCACAGAGGGGCGGAGCAGAGAAGCCTGGGCTGCTGCCAGGACTGGAAGATCAGTTAGGGAGGTGCAGGAGGCTGGCGCGCTGGGCCTGGCGAGCAGCTGATTGAGCCAGAGGAGGTGGGGGAGGGGAGCAGTAATACCCATGCTGCCACCTTTACGAACCAGGACAAACCAAAACGAATCAGTTCGTGCCCATCTCTGTGAGCCATCCCCAAACTACTTTGCATTATATAGCAGGGACACAGAGCTTGGAAAAGGTGTGATTTTTCTTAAATATTGTTTGAGGGGTAAGCAATTTGTTTCTATGCTGGCTCAAGGATTCTGGGAACTGTAGTCCTACACATGTCCCATTTCTAGGCTCTGCAGAATGGTGCTGTGAAAAAAATAAATACACATGGGGTGTGCGAGAGCTTTGTCTGCTTTGGCCAACCAGCCCCACCCCTCCGTAGGCTCTTCCGATGCCATCAAGGGCCAGGCTTTATTGGGAGAAGCAGGAAGCACCAAATTCTGCAGAAGGCACACCAGTGAGGTGGCCAGAAAGTCTGGCTCACAAATAATGCAGCGAACCGAAATCAGTTTGCCTGCGCCGTTTTTCTCCGCCAACTCATACAGAGAGATGTCAAACTCGGGGCTATTCTCCATTTGGTAATACGCCTTGATTGCTCATTAAGGCAAACAGCTTGTTGTCTACAGTAATACACCATTTCAAATAACCCATCCAAGAGCCAAAAAAGAGAGAGTTCCATCAAGAAAATGCTTGCGGGCATGAAAAGGACTGAGCAATTTTACAGAATGATATATTGCCCTCTGGCAAATGGCATCGGGCTCGAAATTTGCTAATGGTCAACCATCTGAAACAAATACAGTGCCCAGAAGCTGATGGGGTGTGTGGGCCAGGAATATATTGAGAGGAAGATGGGCAAGAGATGCTCATTCACGATTTCCACCAGGCCCATCACCCATACAATTGTAGATGACATGGTCGGCTTTGGGAGAAAGATCAATGGGTAGAATTAGGATGCCAGCTTTTAAAATGTCTCGAAGACTGACGTAAACAGCTTTCCTAAAATTGACTTAGAATGGCCAGTACAGAATTAGAGAAGAGGCAGAACATTAAGAGAAAATGCCAGCATGGTTAATGAGTAGCGTCAAGAAAGCCATTAGCAAAACCAGAAAGCTGGGGCCCAAATGAGGTAAATAGAAAACAGAACTCAATGTCTGGTTGAACAAATTTGAGGAGGTATAAAGCAAACGTGAATCAAAATAGCTTAAACATATTGCTAAAAAAAGAGAAGAAACTACTATTTTGGGCTATTTCCAAGTGTTAGTCCCACCTGGAGTGGATCCATTGAATTAAATGAGGTTTTGCAAAGTCAACACTTAGGAAAGATCCATTGAGTCAATGGTGTCCCATAGCTGGGAACTTTGTGGAAGACTGTTTGGCCTCCTGTTTCTTGCAGCCATTTCTGCTGGAGGGGGGGGGGAGATATTTGCCGGTGGTGACTCTTTATTAAAAACAAAAACAGCCGCAGGCCAATCACCTCCCTAAGATCCCAGCTGGCTGGTCTGCACACTTGCTTTTCTGATGACGATGATTCTGATTAAGTTACATCGAGAAATGACTGGATTTCCCTTAGGAGAACTTTTGGGAACCCTCACTGTTTGAGGAGCTTTTCTGATGGCTTGGTTGATGTCCAAAGCCAAGCATTAAGGAAATATTTTCTGACATTTCACCTCCTGCCTTTCTTGAGATGGAAGGAGTCGCTTCACTTTCGGAAAAGAAGAGCAGAACGCACGTTCAGGCTGCTGATGGGAGGAAATGATGCTTCGGTCAAGGTAGGGTGCTTCCTGCCGCCCCCCCCCCGAGCTTGTGCTTAGTTTGCTTTCACCCCTCCTGAAGACCTCGTACCAACCCATAGGTTTAAAAAGAGAAATTGGCCAGAGCTTGTGAATCCGTAAGCGCTCCCATTGTGTTGTGAGTGAGAATGCTAATTATCTTCCCGGAGAGGGAGATGGATCCCTGGAGGCCAAACATTTCAGAAATGGCTTCCCTGCAACGTAAGCATCGGCAAATGGCCTTTTAAAAGGCCTGATTCATGTTCAACATGTACACGCCGCATTGCCACCAGCTCTGAATTCAAGCTTTCGTTCCTTTAAAAGCTCTGGAAATCAAGCTGACGGTTGGGGGATGGGGGAGAGACCGCAGACCAAAGGAGGGGTGGGCCTTTCCATCTATTGTAAGGAAGTCACATTTCAAAATTAAGCCAACAGGTAATTGCTAATTTGCTTTTTGACCTCACCCTTCCACTTGCTTACAGAAGTCTCCCCCCACCCCCCAGTGCATTTTTAAAAGACTTTTCACAGGACCATTTTCTGTTGTACCCCAGCTTCTGATAAATCCTGAGTGGCAAAGAATGTACTGATTTACTTCATCTTCCGTGTCATTGATCTTGTTATCTTTGCTGTTGTTTGTATTTTCAAGATGCAATATCAAGACTGGCCAGAAGAGAGACCCTGGGAAGGGCTCATCTACACCCTCTCGTCTTGAGTCTTCACTGGTTCCTTTGTTGTAGACATGATTCTCTCTTTTGCTGGGTCTAATTTGAGCTTTCAAAGTGACACTCTATTAGACACTCAGATGGCAGCAACTCAAGAGGATGGAGGACACCTGAATGTTATCACTGCCCTTGACATAAGAGGATCTCCCTGTGCCAGGAAATGTCAGATAACAAAGAGAGTCAGTCCCCTTTGGAATAATCTCTCTCAACAAACCGTTTCTTCCTTTAGAGATGAAGCTTGGAGGAAGAACAACCTTCTTGCTCTCCCCTCGCTCCCAAGGTTGCTCACTGGCAAAAGGGGGAAAGAGTGCGATTTTCATGAGCTATGCAACCAGATGATCAGGGAAGTGGAAGGATTCCTCTAAGGCAAGGTTGGGAGAATGAATATCACTGGAAGGAAGGCTTCCTCTTCCTGCCTCCTAAACCATGATCACAATATGGACAAAGACTGGAAAGCACACATTTCTCGCTGCATCTTCTTTGCCATATTCATGGCTGGTTTTGTGTACTCCTGTCCTTCCATCTAGATTTGCATTTGCTATGTGCCAATGTGGGAAGACCCTCATAGGGTTTTCAAGGTATGAGAGATGTTCAAGGAGAAGCTTACCATCGCTGCCACCATCTCCACCACCGTGCATTTCCATGGCCAAGTGAAAACAAAAACAAAAACAGAGAAATAAAAATGTACTAATGGAAGCTTCTTAATTCATCAGTTCTGCTTGCAAACTAGATCAGGTAGAAATAATTTAAAACCCAGAGAGAAATGTGAATGAAGAGGAAATCCTTAATTCAGACACATATTACCATATATATTACCTAAAAATATGATTGTGGTGATATCATTAATACTGTCCTGATTGTGATCCTGGCTGCCTAGGGAACTGCCTTGAGCATGATACATACTGTGCTGGAACACGTTCCAAGCCTATTTTATGAACAGCTAAAATAATTCCTCCAAGGGGAGGGGAGAGAGAGAGAGAGAGAGAGAGAGAGAGAGAGGAGCTAATGGGAATTTGACTCTGTCAAAGATTCTAGACATCTCCCTAAAGCATCAGCTGAGATGACATGACGTCTTGTGTGACGGGAGTCACAGAGTTCTGGCCATGTCAAAGAAACAAGTCAAGGAGAACATCAGAAGTTTTCTGTAACATTTTGTACTAAGAACTCTTCAGTTTTAGAAACAGACTCTCAAATGCATCAGCCGTGATCCAGCAAGGGAGAGCCGTCCAGAGAAGCAGATCCCTGCAGATCCGTGGGTGACCTGTTTCTAGGAGTCATCTATTGGCTCCAGTGGGAGAAAGGGGTTCTCCCTCTTTGTGCATGTATAATCCTCACAATGAGCTTGCAAGGTAGAGACAGGAGTTGGAATGAAGATGAATGCATGAAGAATAAGGGGCTCACACACAGAATCGGTTGCCAGGATTCACAGATTCAAAGCACCAGAGTGTTGGGATCCTCTGGGACAACATGATCGGCTCCTCCTCTGATAGGGTCCCGCTGAGCTGAGCTGAGCTGAGCTGAGCGCTATTCCTTGCCAAAGGTGGGAACAAAGCAAAGGCTTTCCCCCAACAGATATAGATTGTTGCAACTTATCCCTGTTGTAGTGAGTGTTTTGAGGGGGCTTGATTTGGAACAGGGCAATTAACTTTGGAAAAGATCTGTCTTGGGTGGGAATGAGAACAGCTAGAGCTTTTTTTTTGGTTTTGTTTTGTTTTTTTGATATGGCCGTAAGGACTCATCATAAGTACCACCTGTACTTTTTCCAGGAACATCCATTCAGTACTTAGCTCAGACAGTACAGGGTCCTGATACCATGTTAAAATCTGGTATTATATCACAAAGGCTAAGTTGATCTCATCTCACTGCATTGTCTGCAAGTATAATAAGATTGCGAACATTTACTTTTTAAATGTCTCCTGCCTTCATTCCAGCCGGAGGGCGGCCGATCAGTTGCTCTTAATTTCAAAACATCATCCATCCAAATGCAAGCCACTGATTGTGGAATCAGCGACACCCTCCACTCGCTAGAAAAACCAATGCACCCACACAAGCATCTCAGAGGGCAACATCCTGCCATGTTGATTGTACTTATTTTGAGCTCACATATTTAATTTTGAAGGAGAGAGGGTGTGTCGCTTCAGAGACCTTCTTTCCTTGAAATCTCTTAAGTATCTGTGAAAGAAGTCTTACATTAATCACACTGTTAGTGAAGAAGAGATTTAAATTTTAATCCACCACTATTACATAAATCAAGAAACAGCCTTAGAACTCAAATCTGCTAAGTAGATTATAGAACAAAATGTACAGGGAGGGAGGGAAGGAGGGAGGAGTGGGTGAGCTCTATGCCCTGTGAGCATTCATATCCTCCTGATCTCTTTACAAAATAATAATCTAGAGCAACCCTATTTTAGGCAGAAATGAGGGTCCCCATTCATGCATGCATGCCCTCTATGCTTCGTGCTCATGGCCCTTGCACACCTGAAGAGCCCTCTATAAGGTGTAGGATTTTGGATTATAGGTCATGAACCATGTCTGCACGATGGCCAAAGGGTGTTTCCACCTGGCATAGCAGCTACAACTGGGGCCAACCTGTGCTGTGGCATTAATGGATCAGCGTTGCTTGCAGGCTTTGCCCCACAATAGCCAGAAACCTGATTTCAGTCTATAATTTAGCTCCCTCTTGAAAAGCTTGCTTCCACCAATGAAGGTCTGTACAGACTAGCTCAAGGTTGCCAGGTCAGCCACGTTTTTTCAGGGCCAAAATCCAGTGCCAGGAGAGGAGGTCCTTGTGATGCCACAGGGCAGAGCAGGCAAGGCTTGGTGAGAGAACCGCTCTAGACTCTGTTGTTTGAGGAAATGCCACATAAGGTACTCGGCTCCTTGACTTCCTCCAAATGGCCCATCGCGGTCAAGGACGCACACTTCTCCACTATGCCATCCTTGTGCTGTGGGCTTGTTGGTATCCAGACATTATGTTAGTGCCATACCCAGTTCAAAGGCTTTTGTACCACACCATTGAGAGCCAGGTTGCCAACAGGCAGACCTTAAAACCACCCCAGAGAAAATATTCCAGATTTTTGTTCCTCACTCGCCATCCCCAGAGACCCAAGAAACCTAGACCTTGAGTCTTCAGCTGGCCCCTTCAAGCCTGGGACCCCTCAAGAACAACAATGCCGCCTCCAATGCCATTTCGGCCCTGATCAAGGATGACGTTGCCTGGTGATGATGTTTTCTGCTTCTCTGCAGAGGGTTTGGTGGGCTTTGTCCCCTCTCTGTCATCTTGGTTTCCTCTGTGTTTGCCAACTGGGTTGTGAGAAAAAGCAGCGTTAGCTTTGTGGCAGGAGCCGGCTGGTGTGACACACGGGCGGGATCTCCCCCCCTTCACCTTGAGACACCTCGCAGTTAGGAAGAGGACAAAGCCTGTGTCTCCCTCTAAAGCAATTACTGTCTGGGAAGGCACAACATCTGATAAGAGAAGATTATTCGCAATCTAAACATTGGAGGTCAAATACTGTATTGATGAGGCTTTATTTCCTTAAGTCGTTATTTCACCAGGATGTTCAACATCCTCCATATATGGTGATGCTCCCTTAGAGTAGATGCTCCCTTAGGGCCAACGTTGCTTAGAAAACCGTGTGGCTAATTTCATGTCTACCTTGTGGATCAGGAAACAGCATAGAGTGAATCTGCAGGTGAAATAATATCATCCCACATTTCTTGTAGCAATTCATTAGACTGGCTGGTGTCCTTTTTGTTAATGCCGCTTACTTGCTCTCTCACTCCTTTGCACAAAATTAGCCTATTCTGAGTTTTTTTTTTAAAAAAAGTTGTTGATATTGATGGATGCCGTCCTATATCATGTAATAATTGCCATTCTGATCCTGTAAAGAAACACCAGATATTTTGAGAGGATTGCTTAATGACATCACGCCAAGGCAATTATAAATTACTGTCTATTGAAAATAAGATAGTTTTGCATTACATTAATTTATTGTATTTGGTAATGCATTCCTTTCTTTGCTGCCTCTGCAGGCATAGATCACATTCTAGTTATTTCCTGCAAGGGGTTCATTATCCTGTGCTTAATAACTCAAGAAACCAAGGCATATTAGGAGCAAATATTTGTAATTCGGCAGCATAGCAAATCAGCATATTTCCTTTCTGATAAACACATGGCCTTGGAGAAGACCGAGTAAAAAACATCAATATGCCCATGAATTCACAGCTGGAATATTTGTGTGTGTGTGTGTGTACATTGTCTTCTCCCCTTTACATCAGGAAATGATAGAGCACATTGGGGCCCAAGTGGACCATAGGCTGGCTGGGATACTTCCCGTGATATTGACCTCAATGGGCCAGACCTACTTCCCCTTCTTGTCCCCTGCTAAACATGTTTTGGGGGAAAAACTCACACAAAACCCGCATATTTTGTTTCCTCTGGGGAAGTGGTTTGGCTGGAATTTCACCCAAGTACTTTTGTTTTGATTTTGGAGGTGTTGGGGGTGGTGGGACTCCGTGGTTGGGTCCTTCAGGAAGCTCCACGTGGTCCACAGGCCCCATTTTGCTCATCCCGTCATCCATTTGGGGACATGATTCTCCCCACGGCAGCTTCACTGCTGAACTAGAGGAGGCACTTGCTTGATGTGAGTTTCTTTGAAAAGGGGGACCCTGGGGTCCCAAGTCAAAGGATTTACTGTAGACCAGATGTGCTGGCATAGGCATCCTTCAGTCTCGAGAGACCATGGTAACGTGCTCTGTATCGAGGAGTGTCCTCTCCAGAGCATGAAGCCTGGGTAAAGTAATATGAAGGATAGGCTGTTACCCAAGCAGCAAATCCCCCCTCTCCACGCTGCTGAAATGGTCCAATGGAAAGGCAAGAGCCAATACGACTGGTTCCAGCATCGTCGCAGGAGTTGGCAGAACGACACGGACTGCCTTCGGGACTCCAGCTCTGGATTTTGCTCTAGGTTAACTCCTGAAGCCTTATCCATGAGTGGATATAGCCACAAGGCAGTGGAGGTTTGAAATCGGAGTTTTCCTTCTCCTAGATGGGCTGCCTTCCATGGCTGACCAGCCCCACCTACCCGGCCTGTCTCTAATAGTGCAGATGTGCTACGTGATTGTGTTGTGGGTAGATCTTTCCTTCTGTATCAATGCTCAAGTATTAGTATTAGCTACTCCCAGGACCGGAAGGAGAAATGATCGAGAATGAGTGGCGAAAGCATCTTGCTTCTTAGGGAGACAATGGAGGGTTACCTGGCAAAATGCAGGGCTTTGCTGACATTGGGAGGGAGTTGGTCCGCATGACCCTTACGGTGCCAAAGCAAAGAAGAACGTGCATTTCCTTTATATTCGGGATGCCAACCATTCCTGCTTAGAGCTTTTCTAAGGAGAATGAGAGATGGCAAATTAATTCCGAAACCAAAAGAGCTTCAGGCGATTTCTTTACATTAAAAGAACTCAAAGCTAGTGTTGTCACAATGGCTCCCTGCCAAAGGAGGAGGATGTAGGCAAGCAGTTGAGGAGAAGAGGAAGCTGCAAACGAATGGAAAGTTAATATTGCAAGAGAAACCCCACGGTTGGCAGCATTTGCATAGATACGTAGGGCAGAGAAATGAGTGGGAGGTTATGCATGAATCAGGACTGCTCCGTTCTAGAGTCCTATGGAGACGCTTGGATTCTTGGACACCTAGCAAGAACATAGAGCTGGAAGGGGTTCCTAAGGATCATTTAGCCCACCCCACCAACAAGTCAAGAACCTGAGCATCAACCCATTAGACATACCCAGGGATGAAGATGTTTAAGAGCGGAAAAATGTTGGATCTGAACGAATGAATCTGGCAGTTTGGTTTCTTGTGCTTAAAAAAAAAAAAAAAAGCCAAAACCTCACATTCTTTTCATTGAGAACATGAAGAAATTTGCCAAGTTTCATAAACTGTTGTTGAAAAGGAACTAAAACAAAATTCTTATCCGTTGTCTACTTTTATCACACACATTTCTCAAACGCACAAATAAGGCTTAGGTCATATTTCACTCTTTCTCTCTCCCCCCCTTTTCCATTAAAAAAATGGCTTGAAATTACTCATAACATGATGCCAGGCGTTGGAGGCCCCATCAAACACACTGCAACCCGTGCTGGAATCCAGACGCTTCCACGGCACAAGATTTATGAATCCAAAGCTCTTCAACTGTGCAGTGAAACAGGAAGCCTCGTTCCTGCGCGCAGCAACATGACAGATGGGCTTCTGTTGCCTTCTCAACGATGATTTGAGCTTGTTTAAATGCCGCCAGCAAATGAGCTGTGAAAGCAGAAGCTTTGGGACGCCATTTCTGTGATTGAGATGCCTGCCCGGCGTGTGGCGGTGGTGGAGACTTTCGGAGTCCAAAATTTGCAAATAGCTTCCTTGACCTGGGTTAGAAAACCAGGGGGTGTGTTTTGTAAAGTGAACGGATCATAATGGCCCATTAAAGAACAAGCCACCTCTAAAGGACTTGGCACCCCAGCGGAAGGTGCTAATAATCAACCCCTTGCAAAGGACAGACTAACAGGAGTTGCCCTACAGATGTTTCCTGGGATGGCTGTTTTCCCAGTCCTGCGACTGGCACATGGGCTGGGACTGGAATCTTTTGCTAAAGCAGCTTCCCAACAGTTTTCTTCACCAGCCATGCATGGCAGAAGGATGAAGACGAAGAAGCAGCATCCAGGTTTTGCAATTTACGACGTAGTAATCCTCCCAAGGTACTTTGAGAGATTCTTCAAGGTCTCTGCATGTTTTTAAATTTCCTTTTCATGATTACCATGTTGTTATTTTTTGTTTGTTAGTTGCTTTTGTATTCTGTCTTGGGTCTCAGGAACTGAAGCCAGCCCACTTGGCTGCCGTCGTCATTATATCCTCAAAACAACCCTGTGAGGTCGGCGAAGCCACGTAGACAGGCGATAGGCCTTTGGTAACTCTGTGAGTTCTGTGGTTGAGCAGAGATGTGAACGTGGATCTTCCAAGTCTCAGACCAACCCTCCAATCAGGACGCCACATTAGATCTCTGCAATGTTTTCTTCGCATATGTTAGTGTTTTATAGCACAATCTATTTGTTATATGCATTTCCCTATTTTTACCACTTGAATCTAGTGCTCAAAGGCATGGTATGTAAATATTGTAAGTAAATGTAAACCAATGGCCTGATGAGCCAACGTCTTCCATGAGCACACTAGATCTTGGGTCAAATGAAACAGCAGCCTGTGGTTTTCATGCACAAGTTAAGATTAAGAGAAAGGTAGAGAGACAGCGTGCTGAGTGGCCATGAATGAATGCAGCCAGAGAGGCACCCCTTCTCTCCTCCCTGTCTCCTAGCTTTGATGGAAGACCTCACCTTGGGATGAAATCAGGGGAGCACAGATGATGACAACAGACGCTGGTGATTCAGTCCATAATGGTTAAAAAGAAGAAGAAGAAGAAGAGAGAGAGATTTGAAAGTTCCCTGTTGCCTATGGAACAGAAACATTTATAACCCAGGCATTGTTTAAGTGTGAGATGGAGTCATTAAGCTTTTACTGTTAACTCGCTTTAATAGGGTGCACCTGAAGGGCACGGTTGCAGTGACTCAGAGGAGGAACATGATGCTCCAGTGAGACAGCTCGTTTTTTCTCTCCTTCCTCCTAGGTAGGGGCCATTGCTCAGGGGTAGGAAGATTCCCCCTGTTTTGGAGGCAGATGCTTACAGGTTCAACCCCCAGAACCCCCGCATAAGACAAGAGAAAGTGCCTGCCTGAATCCCTGGGGAACCACGGCTGGCCGTCGGCATTGACAACGTTGGAGTCTGATGCGGTACAAACGAGGTAGCTTCTTCTGTTTGAATTATTTTGACATTTTTCTAAAATCCCCCTTTCCAGGTGGTCAGTGCACCAGGAGGCCTTCTGAGGCCACCCAGACCTTTCAGAGCCCCACCCCCCCATTGGCCATGCTGGCTAAGACTCATGGGGGTTGTAGTCCAGGGCAAACGGAGGGCATGAAGTGGACGACCCTTGCAATACAACATCCATGAAATAAAGAAAACAAGTTGGAGTATAACCAGTGTTCAGATAGTGCCACACATTGATATGTTGCAGTGTGTTCAAGCATAGGAAAGGGGTGGCTCAGCCTTGATCCCATTTGTTTCGTCTAATGTACAGTAAACACACAAACAAGGGAGCCTGCTAGCGAACAGGTGAACTTTCCTTTCAAAAAAAGAGCCTTTGCTTAACTTAGGAAGAAGTTCAGTGAAAACAACAAGACTTCCTTCCTTCCGGTCCAGATCATTAGGACCAGGCTACCAAAACATAGCCAGGTCATGCTGTTGTGTTTATCTGGGGCAGAAGTTAAGGTAGAAGAAATGTGCCAAATTGTGCCTGTATATTTTGGAGTAAAGCTTCAACAACATTTGTGTGTGTGTTGTAAATGGTTTTCCCCCCTCTCTTTTGGGAACTCTCTCTCTCTCTCTCTCTCTAAGAAAAGTGAGAAGCTTCCCACCCATTCTCAGTGGAAGGCCAGAGGTATTTGGTCAAATTTCATATTATTTCCTCTACTCTGCAGGTAGGAACAAGTGTGCATGTCTTTTTAAGAAGGAAAAGAAATCCGTTTCTAAACTTTCACTTGAAAAGTGCACTGTCTGCAGGGAAAAATGATATTGTGATGGTGCCATTGAGACATCTTAATTGCCTAATTATATTACAACATTTCTGGAAAATGTATCCTTTCACAGATAGTAATTAACACGGACAGCCGAGTCACTACATGCCTTGGCAAACACAGAATCTCCTATATTCATTTTATCTAATTTTAATGGTTCTGGGATGACTCAAACTCCACCGAGAGGCCTTAAGAATCATCTTCTTAAATCTGTCCTTTGCAGGACCGCTCTGCGCAGTATAATCCTGATTATTTTACACGTTCAGGCACCACTTGAATCGATCAAATAATCCAGGTGTCAGCTCAGAAAATGGATGTCATATAAACATCTGGTGCCCTGGAGTCAGTATGTTTATGAAATGGCGCAGCTGCAGTCATGCTGCAGATCGCTAATATTGACTCGCCTTTGAAATGGAAGTTTGCTGCTGGGAGTGCCAAAAATATCACCTTTCCCATAAGCTAAGCCATCTGAAGCTTCTGGCCCCTTTGTACCAGAGAGAGGAAGGAAAGCATCCAGGCCTTGCCTTCTGCGGATTTATAGTAGAGAGGAGCTCTTCCTGCTAGTCAATTCCTGTAAATTAAGGCTGAGAAGGAAACCCCATGCGTGGACCCTTCTTTCCCGCATAACTTTGGTTAGAAGGACTTGCATGTCAACAAAGGTTCAGGCTGCACAGAGAGAAACCAGTGTGTAGGGGGTGGCTCTTGAAAGAGATCCACATCAAGAAGAAGAAGAAGAAGAAGAAGAAGAAGAAGAAGAAGAAGAAGAAGAAGAAGAAGAAGAAGAAGAAGACAACTCCCCCGCCCCCACCCCCATCACTAAACTGTTGCTAGTGGCTGTGAAGTGGAACACCTTCCATGCCAGGTGAGTGCTCAGGGAGGGCTCTGCTCCCTCCATGGTCCCATGGAGTCGGGTGGAAGCATGCAGCTAGCTCTGCCGATGCGCCAGGCCCTAGAAAGCCCCACAGCACCACTGCCAGCTGGAGGCCTCTTTCCTTTGGGTTTGGGTCTCTCCAACCCAACGTAGCTATTCTGACAAGGCCTTTTGCTCCACCAGTATTATGCTGGATCTTCTCCAGTTAGTCCAAACCAGAGGCATGCTATGTTTATGGAATCACAAATGGCGTTCCGTGGCCCTTTCAAGAGGAAAATGCCATGTCGTGCTTTATAACTGAAGGAGCGGTTGTGAGGCATTGCGCGTCGGCTTAAGCGTAATCCGCAATTGAGTATTCAAGGCACAAAGGGCTTCCTCCCAAGAAAGTGACTTGTCGATTGCAGGATACGACTCCTTCAGCTGACTGATGGCCCAACACTTTCAAGGGTTTTTTTTTTTACTACCCTACTTCCATGAGGATCACATTAAAAGTTTATCTACTTGCACAAAACTTTAATTACTTAGCATTTGAATGAATTATCATTGGTGAGTGTCAAGCATGCCTGGCTTAAGGAAATGTAATCAATCACATCAGCATGTTACTTTCTCTGCCACATGCACAACAATACTTTGTTCTTAATTACATCCAGATCTGCAGCATGGAAAATTAATGACTGAGGGATTAGAGCCACTATAAATACACAGAAGATCTGATTGGCATACAGGGTTGACGATCTTCCTACTTGAACATAATTTAAGATTTATTATAGCGATGTCATGATAATGTGTTTAACATTAATTCATGTCATTGGTAATGCTAATTGTAAACAGAGGGATGAAGCAGCGATTTGGGGAAAGAGCTAATGAAACTCCTTGAGAAAGACTGGTCCTCTCGTGGCCACCGAGACTCATGGAGTTGGACAGCAGTGGTCAACCATCCCTTGAAAAGCTCATGTACCTTGAAATCCTACCACGGTCAACTAAAATACAGCTATGGTTCTCTTTATCTTTATAAATTCTTCACTCACGTTATCAGAAGCATTCTTCTACTTTACTTTTTTTAAAAAAAATCAGTTTAATCTAATCATGATGAGGCCTCAGTATAAGGCACAATGTTGTGTCTTGCTCACTGCGGCTCTTTTTTCTACTTTTCCCTGTCACTGTGCTCCCTCTGTGTCCCTTGTGAGCAGAGAACAAAGCAGGCAGTCTTTCAAAAAACAAAACAAAACAAAAGACCCCAAGATTTCTTTGAAAATTGGGACCGGGGAAACAAAAACAGGTGCCCTGGAAGATATGGATATCGACTCCTTCCATGTCAGCAAGCGAAGCACGTCTCTTGATATTCATGGCTAGATGGCGGTTGAGACAGTAGCATCGCAATCTTGCCATTCATATCCTTGCTTATTTCGGAAGCACCCAAAATAAAGAGGGAGTAGGAAATTAATTTTTACTGGCTTAAGGCAATCAGTTGTAAATGTGGCGGCAGGGGACGGAAAGGTTACAAGTGCCGAGGAGGAGAATAAATATAATCTTAGAAGGATTTCATACCCAAACAAAATGGAGTGTGTCACATTAACAGATCTTGGCTTGTATGTTTTATTTCTAAATAGATTTTGGACCAGAAACAGTGCTGATTCACCATGTATGACAATAAGTCACCATACAATGCTAAGAATATTGGGAATTTCGCAGTGCTGGGGGCCAGATTCATCCAGCCCATGAAAGAATTCCTTGGGACTAAGGGCCCACCACCATCTACCCAGGTACTTACCTTAAGGTGTCATGAGTCCCCGCACCATTCTGGTGTATGTGCTGGTCAGCTCACTGATGTCAGTGGTCCCCAGCCTTGGGTAACCCAGATGTTCTTGGACTTCAACTCCCAGAAACTCCAGCCAGCCCATGTGGCAGTGAAGGCTTCTGGGAACTGCAGCCCAAGAACACCCGGGTGACCCAAGGATGAGCATCACTGACTTACAGTGATGCCAAAACTGGGCTTGTCAGATCATCAGCTTCTCAGTCCTGCAGAATCTGGGGCCAAAGTCTGCGACTGGGTGTACTAAGATAAGCCAAGTGGCTATCACTATAGAAGAAAACAGCCACATTGCAAATGAGATAAAAAGCGAAAGCGAATCCCCAGGTACTGGGAATCGTTTCCATTCCTGCCCTTCTTTCACCTTTCTCTCCAACTCATGGGGCTCCTTCTTCCCTTGATTGATGGATCAACTGTTGATCTGCCCCAGGTTGCTTTCCGACAACACCCCTGTTTGTTCCTAGTCTGTGTATCTGACCCAGAGGGCCTTGGTTAGAGAAATGACCATGATTTGAGCTCTGATGTTCCTTTGGCTTGCTCCCGGGACACTAGCTAGCGTCTCTTCTGTGTATCTGCTTGGCGCAGCTCTGGATCTCTTCCTCTGAGCTGGCCGGCCCTTCCTGCTCGAAACAGGATATTTAACAGCTTTCGTCATGAAGGGCTTTGCTTGAGCTCTTGAACTGTTGAAGAACTCTGGAGGAAGTCATAGCTTGGGTGGAAAGAGACCTTGAGCGGGGAGGGGGGTCTTCTCCCAGGCGGTTTCTGCTCTATGCTTTTGCTGCAGCTTCCATTTCATCAAAGTGTTATTATTCTTAGCCATCACCCCCAACCACAACGCAGAGATCAATACTTGATCAAGCCACGTGTGTTATATGGAGCTGCTCCAGACTTGCCCGCTGGAGAAACATGATTGAAGAATTGCTGCCTTTTTTTCTCTTTTTTTGCAATTGAGCTTACACTTTGCAGAAGCATATGGCACAGCAGGTAGCCATTCCTTTCACACAAAATAAAAATTCAATGGAATGAAAAGCACAGCTGTAAACAACTCATGGCTGGCTGGAGTGGGGAGGGGAGGGGATATGTCAGGATTACTGTGGACCTTATCAGGGAAGAACATGGCAATGGCTGGTCCATGGAGAGCTGAGGTGGAACTGATGTGGCTGGCAGGCCACACATACATGGCCCACAACTTTTGTGGCCTTGTGGATTTCCCTGGGTTGATGGCTACATTCTGATCCCCCCCTTTTTGTGATGGAGGAGTCTCAGAAACTCTGTATATCCTAACTGGGGCTTCTGGGAACTGAAGTCCACAGCACCAGGAGGTCAAAGATTGAGAACGGTTAATGTAAAGGATTGTGAGGGGGCTTGTCCTTATTGAGGCTGTTGCAGGAATTTTGAGAAACCACACATTCAGAATTGGGCCTCTGTCTCAGATCTGCCCCATCCCAATCACCTGTCCAGCCCCCAAAG
Organism: Pogona vitticeps; assembly: GCF_051106095.1. Classification (NCBI taxonomy): domain Eukaryota; kingdom Metazoa; phylum Chordata; class Lepidosauria; order Squamata; family Agamidae; genus Pogona; species Pogona vitticeps. Next base: position 25,326,936 of record NC_135794.1, on the reverse strand, counting down.
CTGGCTAGGAAGATGGAAGGAATGAGCTATGAAAAAAGAAAAAGAAAATGCTAGTAAAACAATGATTCATTTTTTCTGTTCGGAGAGGTAGGGATGCATTACATTAAGTATCTAAGTTCCTAAGCAACAACTTCACTTCTTTTGCAGTTTAACATTACATTGTTAGAATTACTTCTCCAGTTACTGTTGTGGCTTTTATTAAATAGTGAAGGAGGAAAATCATCTGGTTCAAGCGCTGGCTCATGCTGCTCCTTCATCCTCTTTTGAGAGCATTGAGGCAGCAACAATATGGGGAAGAAGAGAGCTTTTGGCATCATGGGGGCAGTGGCTTGTGGTATCCAGGTAGGTCTCCCATCCCGACTCTTACTTCAGGTAATTCAGATTCTGTTTAGAGCTGTTCTGGGGAAATCTCCTTTGGGGATACAATTCAGCACCACAGACAGCTCCTTCACAATTGAAATGAAAACCCAGAGTAGCTCCACAATATATTCAGAGTCAGCAGCTCCCATTGACCCGGTCCAGACCTGTTTAGGTCCAGTAAGGTGGCTGCATCATAAATCCTTCCCTAAGCCTTTACCTGGTTGTCTTTCCCTACTCGGGTTGGGGGTGTTTTGTTTCCAGAGCATTCCTGCGCTGTTAATTGTATTGGCAGAAATCCTACTCAAATTGTCTCTTATTTATAACCTCATCTTGCTAAATGCACTTCCTTTGGCTGCCCTGTGCAACACCTAAACCAGCAGCAAGTTACCACCTTTGAAGCTCCATGTGTGTGCAGAACTTTGCATGAGATATTGGAAGGAGATGGTGTGGTTTTTCCACCCTGTAGGAAGGACCAAGTGCAACAGATTATTATATTTCCTCTTCTGCGATGTAGAGCCATGATAGACCTGTTGCCAGTGATGGAACACCAAGGAAAGGGTTGCCAACACTTCTAAGGCAACATATGTGCCTTTTCCATCCAGAAAGTTGGTATTAGCTCATTAGCAGTCCTTCACAGCTGAAAGAACACAGGGAACCTGAGTGAAGCATGTCATCCCAGGGGGCTAATTTCCCTCCCACTAATTGGTGATGGAAACAAACAGGAAGAGGGTCGGCCCATTTTAAATTAGGAATGCAGCCCCACTGAGGAGAAAAAGACACTGAGGAGCAAATCAGCATCACTTGTGCCCAATCAGTAAAGCTTTGAAGCATGGGGCTAAAACTTCAGAGATTTCCAGAGAAGATCACCACAACTCTGGCAAGCTTTCCACGGGCCTTGTTAACACAGGCCACCACAGCAAGGGGCGTCATGCATTTTTGCCTCTCCAAATTCTTCTTAGGGTGTTCAAGACAGTTTTACGGAAAAGAGAAGCTTGACTTCTCTTTGTTGATGTTGGTTGCCATTTGCCCAGCTGGCTGAACTGCACATTCAACATCGCCACCTTTCAGAAGTATACTTTTTCTAAGCAGGGGGTGTGAATGAGTTTCAGTTGATGGACACAACTCATCGAAAACTCTGTCCATGAAAGTTAGCTCCACAATATTCAAAGAGCTTCTCTCCAAAGGAACTGCTATTTAAATCATGCCTTAAATGCAACATGGTTCAAATTAGAAACCTGCTTTGTAATTTTGCACCTGTATGCAATGTGGATGGGGAAGTTGTTGTTGGTCTTTCCTTCCAGTGATGTCATTCAGACGGTGCTAGTGGCCATTCTAATGAGGTGGATTCTAAATAAAAAACAAAACTATTGTTCTTGTATCAATGCTTTCTTCTTTCAATACAGCTAGAGGCTTCAAAACGTCCTGAGTACAAATACAGCCCTGATAGAGTGGCTGAGATGGACGAAAGGTCCTCTCCATCAAGCAGGTGCACTGATGAGTATCGAGATGAAGACCACGGAGGCTTGGAAGTGGATTCCACTTGCCATCCCTCCCTCCTACCTTTTCATCTCTTGGGTGGGAGGTTGTTTTTATGATCTGCACCTGCGGCCTGCAGACCGTCAGCTGAAGGGCATTGTGGGGAAACGGCCTTTTGAGATTAAAGCTGAGGCCGATAGTTGTGGTTTCTCTTTGTTCTCTCCTGTGAACTCTCTGCGATGTTGTTTTCTTTTCTTCCACTCCTCGGAACATTGCCTCGGCATGTTCATTGGCTTAGATTATTGGTTATCTGCAACATCCCTTTGATGCTTCGTTCTGAGGCGTGTTACTCATGGAAAAGAGAGAGAACCTATTTTTTTTTAAAAAAACACCACTTTTCTTCCATCCTAGAGGATCAAACTCTACAACAGCTGGACTTGTGCACAAAAGCATTCTGACTCACCTCTCCTTCTCTCCGTCAGGTCTGTCCTGAAGGACATTGCAAGACGGTTCGAGAAATAAAAATAAAAGAGATGGATGCCAAAGAGAGGAGAAATAGAGGTTGTGAAAAGGTGCCACATGGAAACCAAGCATTTGATGTGTTTGGTTCCTCTCTATAATAGGAAAGCCTTGCAAATGTGGAGAAAAGCAGGTTTGTGAAGTGCCTAATTTCCACATGGTCATTTTAGAAGTCAGAAAAGTTACTTTTTGGACTGCAGCCCACAAAATCTCACAGCCAGCATGATTATTTTCCCCAAAACACACACACACACCAAAAAAACTAACCCCCAAATACAAAAAACCCAAGAAACCAAAACAACAACTTTAAGAAGCTCCAGATTGTTTCATTTTCCTGTCCCAACTCTCTCCTGCTTTTCTTAATTCCCATGATTTAGCATTTTTCTTGATATTTTCTTTCAAGTGAGACAATGCCTGCACTTGATCAGGTCACCTCCCTGCCTCCAACTGACATAACATAGGACATGTTTTTGTCTAGCCTCTGAGAATTTAAGGGAAAGTCAACAGCCCGGTAGGAACATCGTGTCCCATGAGCCCAGCTTTGATCTAGATTCAATGCCTCAGAGGCAGAGGAGTTACTGGAGGAGTCCTCTACCCTAGATCCCACCCCAGACCCTGCAAAACCTGATAGTAAGAGAGGCTCGATTCTCCACCGCTGGCCAGCTTATTCAGCAGGAATCGCACTGGGTCCAGTGCAAGGACAGTCACCAAAGGGGTGTACCAAGGAAAAATTTAGCAGCCCTGCTGGGTTTTTCACCGACCCTCACCATCCTTGTTCCAACATGTTTCCATAGTCAGCTACATGATCCACCCCACTCTAAAACGTAGTGTGTATTTTGGGATACCTTTTTTAAAAAAAAATCCAAAATTTTTGCACATTTTTCCAAAATGTAGACCTTTTTGCACAGGTTTTTCCCCCCAACTGCACGTACTTTTGCACTGACTGAATCATCTACTCAGGTTTACCTTTCCCCCCCAGTTCTGTATATTGATGAAAACTCTGTGTTTCTTTCCCTCCTGAAACGCAAGACAAGTCTTGAATTACAATGGCTTTTGAGATTGTTCCACCAGCAGCCGTGGAAGATGTGGAGCAAGCATCTGGGGTAAAGTAAGACTAGCAAAGGTTTTCCCTGTTCCTCGGTGGAGGGGAAGCACCTCCACTGATAGATTAATAGGGAAAAGCTTGAACTGATTGAGACATGAAAAGCCATTTTAATTGATTGGGCTCCACATTCACAATATGCTTGATTACCTTTTTTTTTTTTTTTTTTTGAAAGTAATCATTTTTTGGCTTGGTGCTTCTGCAGTTTGCAGAATGGAAGAAGGAAATGTTATGTCTGGACCTTCCTTTTAACATCCAGCAGTAGCTTTGTTTATGAAATTGTTTTCCTGCAATATTTCAAAGGGAAGTCTATCTGGCAGCCTCAGTAATATGCAAAATTATTTAAATTGAATTCATTAATCAGTTCAAAGGCAGGTGCTTGATAAACTAAACATTCTTTAGTGTGTTTGCAACCCTATTATTTCATTTGTTCTTGGCATAAGGTATTACAAAAAATAAATTAGTCATACAAGTTGAAAGCAGACAAAATGCATATTATTAGCACCAGCCTGAACAGAAAACACAAGAAATGCTTTATATAACACAGTCAACAGATTGTCAAATATTCTTTGATTTTGCAAAAAAAAAAATTAAAACTGACGAAAATGTCATTTTTTTCACATGCTATCTTAGAAACGTATATATATTTTCCCTCTTCTCAGCAAGCTTGTGGAACTTTAAAAATTCATCTGTGCAAAAGGGAATAAGAGTTATATTTTTCAGAAAGTCACTCAGAATTGCAGGTTGCCTTTCAAGCCTGACTTTCAAGGTACCTTAAACTATTATGTTTGTCATGAAGGTGAAATCTCTCTTTACCTATGAAGAAGATGAGGAGGGAACCTTTTCAAATAAGGATACTTCTAAGGGCTGAATCCTAGTGTGTAGGTGAAATCTGGAAAGAGTGATGGCATCATAGGCAGTGGGTTAGTGGGTGATTTTCAAAACTTCCTACTTCTGTCCTGTGGCTTTTCTGACTTTCACATACTGTCTTCCGTTGTGTGGGAGCTGTGGGAGGGAGGGAGAAAGTCTTTAAATGTTGAACATCACTGCCAACGGACATTACTGTCAAGAGGAGATTTTATATAATTAAAGGCTTCCTCCTTCTCTTTCATACATTGGGTAATCCCATACTTGTTGACTCTGACAAGAAATCAAGCCTTCTTGGTCATGGCACCTTCCCTGTGGCATGGGGGTCCCATCAGAGCTTTGCCAAGCCTCCTCCCTCCCAACTCTCAAGAGAACGTTGAAGACTTTACTTTTTAAAGAGTCTTTCAAGGACACCCCTGAATTTTCTATGTATCTAAGTTGCCTGGTTTTGCCATCTTTTAGGTTTTAGGTGAGAAAGATCTTGATTGTTGGTTAATTCACAGTTAATTTTGTAATGCTTTCCCTGTGGTGCTGGGTTGTTGGGCTTTGTTTCCCTATTGTCAACCGCCCAGAGTAGAGCTTGTCACTATATGAGAAATCTGATGTAGCCATTCTGATCCTTTCTTTCCTTTCCTTTCCTCTCTCCCTCCCTCCCTTTTTGTTGCAGGCTATGCTGAGACGCACAACGGGGCACTTTGCTGTTCATAATAAGATGAGGCGAGAGGTTAAAATAAATGAGTTTTCTCGTCGGGAAAGATGAACAGACATTCAGAGAATCAGAACCAAACACGACACTCAGGATGGCTTGGAGGTGGGATGGAGTTATCTACAATCAAAGAATGACTTTGCTGCCAACGGTGGATGCCGTGGGAGAATAATGAATTATATGCTTCTCAGCAATCTTTAAGGGGCGGGGAAAAAAGGCTTGGGCCAATACTTTCCACTGTCTCCCTCACAACTCCCGTGACACTTTCATCCTTCATTGCCTACCTCATGGCTCGCTCTATCAGCCGTACAACCAATATGGGGGAAAGATTGCTTTCACCTTTGAAAGGTGCAGAGGCAAAGTTTTGTTCGTGGCAACAGGTTCCACCTCCTCCTCCTCCCTCCTCCAATCTTCAACTGTTTCTGTTCCCCATCCCTGCCAATCTGTTCAATTCAAATTCAATGTCTTATTTCAGAATGCACAGATGGCAAAGGAATATGGCAGCCTCACCTGTTTATCTAAAATTAAACAAACACGTTTGAGAAATTCATTTGCCCGAAGTAATAGAATATAATCCCAAGAAGATAAATATTATTCTGCTTAGATAACCAAGCTGGGCATGCTATGTTTCCAAACTAGTTTATCAATGCAGAATTCATCAACCTTTGCCATGTCCCCCGCTGTTGGCATGCCAAGCCAAATGGAAAGCTGTATATTGACGCACATCTTGTCCTACTTAATCATATTAGTTTATTTTTTTAAAAAAACCTGATCTATCTATCATCAAACCCATACCAATGTTTAGTCATTTAAAATGTGTTCTTCATTAATACGAGATTCTGGTAGCATGACATAATTATATTTGCAGCTGTACTGGTATATATTTCTTTTGTGCTGGGGGAGGAAGTCATTATGCATGTCAGTGATGGAATTGATTGCATTGTCAGCTGAAGCTGCTTCTGCTTTGCATCATTTACAAGAAAGGCAGGGGGCTTTTAATCAGTCTACGTAGCTGTCGCTTGTAGAATAATATTCAGTTAATTGCAATTTTACTCCTTAGTTACATTGATATTAAAAAAAAGGGAGTGTGATGCAAAAAACCCATCCACTGCAACAGTGAGCAAGCGCTAATTGGAAACAAGCCCATTTGCTCTGTTGTAGCCTTGCAGACTCTCAAGGAGTAAAGGTGGCCGAAGGTGTTGAGAACTGAAGAAGGGACATCTAAAGGCACTAACAAGCTACTAAAAATGGTAGAAGCAGCTAGTATCGGAAGCATGGGTGAGGGAGGCAAATTCCATTTAGGTTATGACTCAGAAACACACGAGAAGGTTATGCTTGTCTGGTGAGCCTCCCCCTCACTGTTCTATGAGAGGACTTGCTCAGGGACTTTTGAGATGTTATCAAAGGTGAAGCCCAAGCTGGGCTTTGTTGGCCATTGAGCCTCAGGAACGGAGGTCCTGGAGGGGGTCTCTCTCAGGCACTATATTAAAGCAAAGAGTAATAACCTCAAGGCCTTCTCGCCCAAGCGCTCACCGCATCCGTCATGTCTCTTTATTATCTTATTGGTCTTACAGAAGAAGAACTCTCAATCAAGAGGCTGACAAGGCACTTCTCTTGACAGCATTGATCCAAAACAATTCCTGGAGCGGCAAGTCCCACAAATTGGAGAAGAAGAGACAAAAGAGCACCAGGGGGATTGAGTTTTGGTGGTGCAAGTGTGTGTGTGTGTGTGTGTGTGTGTGTGTGTGTGTGTGTGTGTGTGTGTGTGTGAGTGAGTGAGAGAGAGAGAGAGAGAGAGAGAGAGAGAGAGAGAAAGAGAGAGACTGTTGTTGATTTGCATTCACATTTTTCTTGGTTGTATTATTATGGCTGTGAGGTGCTTTACTCAATTATAACAGTGCTAGCTGCTTGAAGCACTTGGCTCTTTTTTTTAAAAAAAAGTGAGACTAATCAGAAATAATAATAATAATGTGACATCAAGTTAGATTTGACTTACCCCGACCCTTTCCAGAGTTTTCTAGGTAGAGAGTAATCAGCCGTGGTTTCCCACTCCTTTCTTTTCGGAGGGTGCTCTGGAACCACCCTACGGCTTGCCTGAGGCCATCAAGACTGGCTGTCATCCATGGAGGCCGAAGGAGGACCCAAACTCCCAGTCTCTGGCTCCAGAGCCTTGATACCTCTTTCATTGAGCTGAATAAATATACTGTACTGTCCAGGCTCCACCAAGGCAGTATATCAGTCGAACAGTCTTATTTGTTCACTTGCATTTCAGATGGCCACAGACGGGTCCTTAATGCATAAACCCTTGGCCCGATCCCATGAATTTTAGGGCCCGCGTGGGTCATAACTGTCGGTGACACCAGAAATCAACTTTGAAAAATAAGGAAGCAAAAACTGAGCAAGGAGGAAAGTATAGTTCCTAATTTTGCTCAGTGGGACACAGCTGCCCGTCTGTTGAGGTCTTTGAAGTCCCAAGCTTGCCATAGAGGGCCCCTGATTTATTCCTGGAGTGAATGGCAAAGCATTGCAGGCGGTGTCTAGCGGAGGCACAGTATAAACCTTTTCCTCACAGCAGTTCTCGTGTGCTTAGACTACAAAGTAAGCAAAAAAAAAAGCAATGCCAGGCCCTGGAAGGAAAGAAAACCATCTCTCTGAAGAGAAGCCTCCAAAGACATTTCTCAGATGGATTCTCAGTTCTTCATGGTCTTTACTTTGTGAGCCCAAAGAGCAATATTTTCAAAACTAATCTGGTATTTGAAGAAAAGATTTAAAAAATTGTGACCGGAGGAATGTAACCGTAAGGTGCATGGAGAAATGGGCAAGCAATATTTTCACTTTCTCTCTTTGTCAGAAAGCGAGGGAAAGGGACAGGAAAGGGCAGCTTCCCTGGGCGAGCTGAAATGGCTTAAAACCCTGGGGTGCCATTGATTCTGAAACCAATATCCCGATGGAGCCCAGAGCGCAGAAATTACTGCCACAAGACAAACGCTCCCTGTGTAAAATTGGGAAGTCAAGAGAAGTCTCTCGCTGGTGAATTGTGGGTGGAAGAGTCAGAGGGGAGCGATTCTGAAGACTTCCTTCTAGAAAAGAAGCCTGCAGTTCTTTCAGAGTCATGGGGGTGTAAACTTTGCAGGGGCTGCTCAAAGAAGTAACACACAAGAAAACCTAAAGGGTGTAGCTGTCAGGGAGCATCTACCTGGGGGATGAAGGAAGAGGTTCTATCCTGTGTCAAGGTGGGTCTCTCTTCTATGGTCCCATGAAGATGGTTCTCTACTACACAACGTGGCACATAGTCCACAATAACTGAGTGTACAGGTCATGTTGTACTTGGGTTGTATTGTACATTGTTCTGCAGATGTGTCCAGATAGCTGGTGCAAAGACCATTCTTGTAAAACCATCCCCACAAGAGAACACGTGTGAACTTGGCAACTAAGACATTGGAATGGAAGAACCCAGCAGTTTCTCTTCTGATTTTGTTGTCTACAGAGAAGCTGTTTGAGCTGAAGTCTGGGAGGAACAGACAGATGTCCTTGAGGTTCTTTGGACACAGTGACCTCGAGATGACTCTGAGAAGTTCTGCTTGGAGTAGGGGTTCCCAGCTTTGGGTCTCCAGATGTTCTAGGACAGCAACTCCCAGAAATCCTGGCCAGCACAGAGCTAGTGAGGAAGGCTTCTGGGAATTTTAGAAAATCAGATCAACTTCACAAGGACTGCATGATCTGACGCATCCCTGTGTTTACCCAGATTTAATGCCATTTAGTTCAACTTCCTATAATTTAGACTTCAATCCTACCCTGCTCATAATACATGTAGATGGGCACAATTCCCTCATCTCGGAGTTAATACTGAATGCTCCATTGATCTTTTAGGCATAATCGTTATTGTGTCTTATAAAGCAGTCCATCTCCGTGTTCATTTGAATTTATGATTATAAGATGAAAGCGTATTTGGTGGCAGAATTCCCAGAACAAGGGCATCTTGGATAATAGAATTCCGCAGCCAATGTGAGCAGCACTGACAAATTTGCTGTTTTTCATGTAAATATTCATAAGAATATTCTCTGTTTACATCATTATGCAGTATATATGCAGCGTATATTGTATTTCATCCCCACAGGCCTTTTGGAACAAATACGGATGAAATGCATGATGATGGTTTATTGTGGCTGAAATGAGTGAAATGCCCACATCTTTTCAGTTTTCCACAGACCGACAGCGGGAAGGACTTTGATAACGTATCTTTTATCCGATTTACAGACTTCTGTGGAAGTGTGTTTAACCATCCAATTAAGTGACAAATTGCTGGGTGCTGGTTACAAAGTCTCTTTCTTTGAGAGGGAAAACCCACCTGGCTGCTGTAGGACCCCCCCCCCCACATCTGTTGGTCACCCTGCCTGTTGCAATACTTTTTATGGGGGGGGGCAGGTGGAGAAGGATTGCCATAACATAAAATGTGGAGTTATTTTATTTATTTACAAGATTTTTAGCCACACCAATGGTCTCTGATATGATCAGCACCATGACAGCTGCTTTGAGTCCCTCTATTGGGAGAAAGGTGGCCTATAAATCAAATCAAATTAAATTAATCAATAGAAAATGATCATAAAGGAATGAAGCATGAAGTAAAAGACTGAACTGGAACCACAGTTTATTTAATTAACAGAACAGATCAAAACAAGGAGGTCTGTATGGCCCACTTCATGGTCTACTAGGAAAACTACCTGATGGTTCTTCAAACATAACAGGGGGAAAGGCCGATAGGTAGTCCATCCCTTCTCCTAAAAGACACAACTTTCCAGGTGAGGAAACCAACTTTCTTAACCAACCATCTCTGAGCTCCACAACAAGAGACAAATTAGCCCCAAAGACCATTTCCCCAGAGGGTCCCATTGTCTCCAGGTGTGGACTGCAAAGCATCCCGTCCCTCTTTCAAGGTGCTCAAATGGTCTCATAAGAGGACCAGTGATGGGAAAGTTACTTATCTGGATGGGAACTCTCTCAGAGTTCTCCGAAGGGTGGGTTGTTGTTTTTTTGTCAGAGTAGTGGTCCAGAATTATAAAAATGGAACATTCCTCAGGCCTAGAGAGGAGACCATAAAAGGGTGAGACCAAAGGCTGGGGGCTACGCTATGAACCTTTCCCCCCCCCTTCTAATCTACTTCGTAATTCCCTCTGGGAGCAAAACTCCAGCAGATCACTCCACAACATGACTCAACACTTGAACTGTGTGTTATTCCTCCGGTGCCATTTTCAGGGGTCACCTCTTTGCAACCATAAAAGTAGCTAACACCGTCCCTTGCTAACCCTAATGCCACGTGCTGGTTGTCCCCTAGTGGTTCTTGTCATTTTCCTCCTTGTTCCTCCTTGACACCACCGTGGATACCATCTTTGCATTCATATTCTCCCCTGACCAGTATTCAGAGGTACGGTGAATGAATCTGAAAGCCTCGGTAAATTGCTTTCAAGCTATAATTAATATTCTTAATTTTCATAAATGTCAACCCAAACTCAGGGGAAGCAGAGAAGAAGAAGCCCACAGCACTGTCAAGAGAAAGAACAAGCGGATGGAGACTCTCTGATGGATACAGGGAGGAGAGACCACGAGACAAGCACTGGTATCTCCAGGAAAAAGTCTTGCCCAGAACGCTGGAGGCCCGTGGGTGCCTGAGCCTAGACAAGACAGGACAAGACAAACAAAGGGTCGGATGCACAACAAGGAAGCCTCCCGCATGCTAAGTCATAGATTCTGCCCATCAGAGAGGACAGCATTGAGCCCAGCGGACCCATGAGTTGACTCAGTCTGAGGCAGCTTTCTACGTTCCTCAAGGGAAAAAGATGCAGGGGTAGGAAGCATGCGGCCGGTCTCTGCAGAAATCTCACAAAAACGTTTTAGCAAAGCAATGGGACTAACGGACCTGTTTGCAGACTGTTTGTTGCCATAACTGGTCATCAAACACTTGGCTGCCAGTTCATTATCACAATAGCAAGATAAGCAAGCACAGTAAATCAATGCAAGTTTGCTTTTTAATATGGAGGTGGGGGGGGAGAGAGAACCACCCTGCACCATCTCTCCATTTCTGCAGTGTCACTCTGTCTCTTGTTTCAGTTAAGTCGGCTCTGGCTGTGCTAAGCGTTCATTTGGTAGATGTGTCAGCTGGCAGCCGGTGGAGGCTTTCAAAGGTCAGGCTGGGAAGAGCCGGCCTAAACAGCGTTGTTGTTGCTGTTGTTGTTGTTGTTGTTGTTGCTGCTGCTGCTGCTGCTGCTTAATAAGCCAAACAGGGTGTTTGTTGTTACCCGAGGGGTGTCCTCAAGGAAGTCATGGGCCATGGCAGCAGTTGGCTGCCTGCGAGGCTTTTCCGAGCTGCAAAGAGAAAGTGGAGGCGCTCCCCAGAAGCAGCTATTTGATTATCCTTCTTATTGTCACCAACAACCTCCCCCACCTTCCGATGCCTCCTTCCAAAGGACTGGTCAGCTCCCTGTAGAGAGGGTGAGGATTTAATTTCAGTTTGCTTTAACAAGGCTTTGCCAGAATGCAGAACAACAAGCTCAAGGAACGGATGCTTGCCTTTCCGTGGGAAAATCCCACCACCCCCTGTTGTGTTGTGGTGGCTTGGTGGTACTTTCCCTTTGGGAGAGGGCTGTCCCTACTGCAGGGGCCGGGGGCATTAGAGGTGGTCTGGGGAGCCTTGGGGGCTGAGGCTGCCGGGAGTGCACGAGGTCCAGAGGTGATGCTTTGCACACCCCTGGCTCACAAGGCGGTCCAGCTGCGGAAAGCAAGCAGCAAGGCTGCTTGACCCAGTGGGTGCCACCTCCATCTGGCAGCAGCATGAAAATGAGTCTTGGGAAGAAGGAAAGGCACCGTGGGAAGTTCACCTCCCAAAATGTACTCAGAGATGGACTTCCTCATCCAGGAACGCAGGAATCTCTCCCTCCGTTTCCTGTGGTTCCCAGAACGGGCCACAGAGGATGTCTCCCCGGAGAAGCACGAGCAAAGTGGAGACCCCTCTACGGACCCAGCTCTCCGCTTCCTGATCCCATCAGAAAGGGAGTGACAAAATGCACAACCATGAAGGGAGTTGAGGCCACCGGCTGCCATATGGCTGCAGGGAAGGTCAAAGTCCTGCATGGCTAGGTCCGGTCACGCGTCTTGGTAAAACAGTTTGCCATCTCTATCAGCTAGTGGTTGACTTCTTTCCATCTCAGGATGGAAGACAACTAACGGTGCTAAACAAGTAAGGTTGTGAAGAACGGCACCAGCAGAGTCACAAACTGGCCCCTCCGATTATGGCATCAGAGCAGACCTGTGGGCTGCAGAGAAGAAGCAACTTTTGGGGGAATCACTTTTTGTCCCCTCTGCTTGTTATGGAAACCTTATTGTTGTTTGCTGTTACCATCATTCTTCCTTTGTGGAGGGTCTCTGGTCTGCCCCCAAGGGCTGGCCCTGTAGTCACACGGTGCAAATGATGGAGTTACAGAGAACAGCCCAAGAGCAAGCATAACCACGGGGCAACCATCACTGCCAGTGCGCCCAAATGGGAAGGAGGAACTCACTGGCCCCTCATCTTCATCACCATTGAAGACTCAAGTCAAGTAAGACCTCAAGGAAGGATGATCAGCCACTGTCCAGTTCCCAGTGGCATCTCTCCCCCCCCCATCTCCAGAGAAGTCTTGGGACAAGCACTTTGTCCACTGGGTTGCCATATCTTTCACTCTTCCGTTTGTTACAGAAGCGTTAGTCTTGTTTAATCTTTTGATAATTCTTTGTGCACCTCTCTTTGTGAGGTCTGCTGTAAAACCCTGACATAAACACATAGATTCCTGAGCTCCTGTCCCTTTCAGATTGTCTCACACACTTTCTGAATCTCTGGGCATTCTGACCCATCACTCTGAAGAGAACAAACTACTAGGTACACTCCACAATTGACCCAAAGTAGCATGCTACAGCAAAAGAAAATAGCAGCATATCTATAACTATCATTTTTGCTCTTCCAGACCTTGAAAATTAGGAATAATGGTGGACCTGCAAAGTATACTTTCCTCTTTTTTTTGCCTTTCAGGGTGTGGATGTACAGTGCCATTGACACACATCTGGCATCACTCCATCAAAGGAGCTTTCTGTCTTTTAGGCTCACAGCCATAATGGCTTTGCCAAACAGAACATCTCGGTTGGTGTTTTGTCATTGCTAAAGGCGGTTGTTTGCTAGTGGACCCAATTGCCTTTCCGGATGATGCTGATGGAGTTGTAGCTGTTGAGTAGCAGGACCCAACAGACTCCAGGATCAAATGCGGTATTCCTCCATGGTGGCCATCCCTGACATCATCAACGTCTCAGTTCTAAAAGGCTGCATAATATATAAAGAGCAACCGACCAGCTTAGGAAAAAGAAATGAAAGTAGCTCTATTAGGAAAGTTACTTAAAATGGTTTGTAGTACCAAGTGCATGTGAGAAAGTTTAAGGCAATATAAAAAACCATAAAACCACAGGGTTGGAAGGAACCTCATCAGCCACCTAGTCTAGCTTTGGCTGCTGGTGGAGGGAGTCCACAGCATTCCCGAGAGCTGACCATTCAGTGTCCATTTAAAAATTCCCAATGAAGGACAGGCTGCCACCTTCTAGGGAAGTTCATTCCACTTCAGGCAGCTCTTACCATCCAGAAATTCTTCCTAAAGTTTAGTCACTATCTCCTTTTTGTGTGTGTGTGATTTGAATCCATTGGTCTGGGTCTTACCCTCTGGAGCTGCAGAAAGCAAGCTTGCTCCATATCCCATGTGACAGCCTTTGAAATACATGAAATCATATTTCAGGTTTCTCCAGGCAGGGAGACCGACCTCCAGAAAAGCCAGAAAAGTCTGCCCTTGTTGAGGCTGTCCAGTCATTGGAAATCCTTCTCCTTTCGATGGTGAACACTTGAAGCCCCAGAACGTAGCATATTCTCTGTGCATATCTGACCTGAGCAAGCCAGGCTTCAAGGTTTCTCTGACCAGTTGTGTTCTCATCTCCCACACGTTAAACCACAAGCCGAGTGAGATCATGTTGTAAAGTGCTCTTCCCTTGTTTTGACTTTGCCCTTAGCTAACACTGGACCATTTTTCATTTTCTCTGTGTGTCTTTTCTTTCAAAGAAAAAAGCATGTCAAATACAGACTTTGCAGGTACAGAGATGGCAAAGTCAGCTTGGTTCATCTACATGGAGAATTGCATGCTCTTTTGTAGAAGGCAGGGCCATTTCGACAATCTCTCACCGTGGCTTGTTCTGTTGAGGAAAGGGCTCACCCTGCCTCCATTTCCTGGAACGCTACATTCTAAGGAGGGTGAACCACAGTTTCTCTGACCACAAAGCCATTTTCTCAAATGGAAAAGCTTCAAATTGAAGCGGCTGCTTCTTTTCTTCTTTTTTAGAAAAAGGGAGGAATGACCGGTGTCATCTTCTTAACTGCAAAACTTTTTGAATAAGCCTTTTTTTTTTTAACACAGAGAGACAGAGAATCTTCCACACCTCAGGATGTAAGTGAATAGTTTAAAACTGCACCAGATCAGTTTGGATAAGTAGAAAAGAAATACAATACGAGAGGATATAACTTTCCTTCTGGAATTTTCTGGAAAACCAGTGTTTCATCAGAATATGCTTTACCTTAAATGACCTGAAGTTTGTTCCTGATGCAAGATGGTTAGTTGGGAAGTTCAGGGTTTGGATGCCATTGACTAGGAGATGCTACTTAGGACTGGTGAAAAAAGGGTAACGAACCTAAATCCTTGCCATCCCTTTAAAAATGGCCTTTAAAAGAAGAAAAAAAGAACTAGAAATTGGTCACACGCACAGACAGACAGACAATGAATGTCTTTCCAACTCATGGCATGACTTTTTTAATGAAACTTCCTTGTACTCTTGCTCTCCTTGCTCCCTAAAGTAATTAGTTACAGGTAACTCAGTAACCTGTGATAGCTTCTCTCTGAGGGCAGAAAATGCAAATCTCATCACTGAAGACAACAGCAAGCACCCTTCCATAAGATCAGAGGTTGGGTGACTTTTACTGCCCCAGGGAAGTAGGACTACATCTCCCATTATGCCATGCTGTTGGCTGAAAGGAGTTGCAGTCTGGCTACCTCTGCAGTGCTGCAAGTCGCTCGTCCTTGCATTACATCACCCTTCCCCTCTTGTGGGGCCAGCTAACAACAAGAGTGACATGTCTTCCTTGGGTATCTTGAAACCGGGGAAAAGATTTTACTCTTTTCATATTGTTCTCAATTCCGGAGACCTTATCCTGCTTCCTTCTCTGACTGGTTATTGGCTCCTATTTTACTGAAAACTTTGCTTTATGCCCTTTGATTTCTTCTCATGCTTGGTTCTCAAGAGTAGTGATAGACTGCGCCAGGGAGTCACTGGGCCAAGCCACTTGCCTCATAATAAGGCGGATGTAACAAACCCACACAATTTGTCCCCTCGCAACATCATTGGGAGAACAATAAATGGAATGGGATTGACTGGATTTGGAAGGGCTGGGATGAATGTCCTGGATTTTGAAGACACCAAATTTGGGGTCAGCGCACTGTGAGTCAATTCCATTTTCTTACATGGAGGAGAAATAAATGTACGACATTCAGTATTTATTTGAAGTTCACACTAATTCTGAATTTCCTGATCAGAAAACACATATAAAGTTTTGTAGACTGGAGAAATCTGCATTTTAAAAAGTGGTGTAAGAGTAAAGAGAATGTTTTAAAAATGAATTGGATTTGGAAACTTGCTTGCAAACTATGACACATGGGGTGCAAAAACAGCTTACCAGACTAGAAAAATCCTCCAAGTTCAGGTTCAGCCAAACTAGACCATGGGAAAAGGAAACATGGAGACAAATGGAAATTAGTGGATTTGTCCGTATATGTGAATGCACCATCAGATGTTCCTGCAGGAAATTGACCGTTCCAGCATGAAAGAAGCAGTGCGCTGGCCTGTATATTTTTCCCACCCTGATTTTGATAAGTTGCTGTGTCCTTCTCTTTTTCTCAGTCTTAATAAATTATCTTCACTGGGTTCTTATCTGCTCCCACCAGGTTGTACAAAGAGGAGGGTTGGCCATTCCCTCTCTTTGAAATCCCGTATGAGCCAGAGCCTGCCTCTCACCTATAAATCTGTTGATAAAAAGGACCGAACTGCTACTGGCTCTGGAGACTATAAATGTCACTCTGTATGTCAAGCGGAAGCAATAACTCAGACATATTTCCAAAGGGTCCAACTCTGGCTGGTTTTCACCTCTGCTTTGGTCTCCCACCCAGATGGAAAAATCGATGTAATGAAGCCATCCAAACAGAGGGCCAAAGCATGGAATGCAAAATGTTCCCTACAGGGTTCTGGACTTCCCTGATTACTACATGGTCAATCCATCTCTCATGGTTTTGAGCATCTTTTCACAGTTGAGTTTCTGCATGGATCTGGGCGCTTGACATTCCCAAAGGTCCATAGATCAATGGTAGACCACATGGTGTGCCAATGTCTCAGGTTCAGATGCCTTCTGTTATTTCCTCCCATCGTGGCTGGGGAGTCCTTCCAGAACAGGCTCAGATCTCGATTCGAGGACTCACAAGAAGCCCTGCATGTAATAAGCTTCAGATACAGTATATGCACCACGTCTGTGATTTCTTATCTACATGGACCTACTTCTCATTTGGATATAGAAAACCCAGATGGCAGGCAGTCACATGGGTTCAGAGGTCAAGAAGCCAGTTTTGGCAGCTCTAGAAATTGTCTTTCTGGAGATCAGGGTGTCAGTCCAAAAGCATGCATTAAAAAAAACACCACATGAGCTTTCTTCCTAATACCATGAAAAAAACAGTAAGCATAGAATCAAAGAATGATAGAACTGGAAGGGGCCTATAAGGCCATTGAGTCCAAACCCCAGTTATATCCCCCTGCTTATTTTATCACCTGTGAAACAATCAAAGTGTATGCAGTGGTATATAAATAACTTGAAAATGCACATGCATAAATGCAGAAAACTTTCAGTTCCCATCTTGGCAGATTTGGAATTTTTTAGGGGCCTTAAGGCTGTTTTGACTTTTTTCCTCTTTGGCTTTTGTCTATAATTCAGTGTGACGACCCATTCTGTGGTTGTGTATCTTTAAAAATTATATTACTCTTCGATGTATGGATTTTTCCGGTGGGAGGAGTGCAATCACATCCATCTGTGGAAGGTGTTGCTTCCAATGTTGTGAGACTCCACTCCAGATTTTAACCCAAATTTGACAACCCCGAAATGGTTCCCCCAAATGGATCCAGCCCCTTGGACCGTCCCTTTCAAGTTTGCACTAAAACCTTCCCTTCCACAGAGGAGCTCACCTGCATGGCTCTCTGCTAGGAGCAGAGCAAGAGCGCTGTTGGATTCCACGGTGCCTCCTCACTTGGGTTGTTGGCAGACAGAGAGCCGCCTCGGGGTGTTCTCAGAAGAGAAAAGAGATGCAGAAAAAGGGTTGAATCCATAAATATGGATGATGCCTCATTTGCACAGGTTTTAAGTTCCTACAGCTGTTCGCTTCCCTGCGCACTGACCACGTCGGCCACTGTTTCCACAGGAGCTGGTTTGCAGTCTGGTGGCATGCACTCTTCTCTTGGCAGGCTGGTGTGGGCTTTGCTGTTTCTCGTCCTTGGCTGCTGGCTAATGCCTCCAATACTGGGGAATTATTAATGGGGAGCCAGTTCCTGCAAGCTGTTATCTCATCGCTGATGAATCGCCTCGGATCCCAGCAGAATATTTTAGTGTACCTTCCTTTCACATGAGTAGGAGGTGGAATAGAATGAAATAGCCAGGGAGGGAGGGCAGCAAGCCTGTCTGACTGCATGGACTGTGAACAGGAACAGCCTTTCTGTTGAAGGCATGGCTTAAGACGTTGAATTCTAATTAATTGCTGGGGACTCTACTGGGAGAAATGCCTCTGACCCTTTCTCTCATGTCCAAATAAGTCTCAAGGTTTTCTTTCACCTTCTACTAGAAACCAATCATGAGGCATGATCCAGAGGAAGCCAGCAATGATGGCAATGGGGCTGGAAATCCCTGGAGGAAAAAACCGAGGATGTTTGGAGATGATAAGACCGCCATCTTGGCAAGACCACCATCTTGAAGATGGTAAGACCACCATCTAGAAGATGGTAAAACCGCCATCTTGAAATATCTGAAGGACTTTCATGTTGAAGAAGCAGTAAGGTTGTTTCCTGCTACTCCACAGGGTTGGGCCTGAATGAATGGGTTCAAGTGACAAGAAAGGAAATTTTGACTAAACACTGAAAAGAAGTATCTGATGGCAAAAGTGGCTCAAAAGTTGAACCGATTATCACAGGAAGTGATGGGGTCCCCTTTATCAACAGAGGCTTGACGGCCATCTCATAGGGATGCTTCACCTGTGGATTCTTGCATTGCTTGTGGGCCACACAAGGCTGGCCAGATAGTCTGCCTTTCCTGCTTCGTGATTCTACGATGTTGCAGGCACATGTTCTCTCGTCTGCGGCGGGGCATGGTTCAGTTTAGGAAGACATCACCTGGGGACAGCTCAAATGCTCTTTCTTCCCCGTGTGTTTGATCCACTCAAATTTGGAATACTCTGCCGACACTTTCAAGTGAAGCAGAGGCGGGGCGGGGGAAGAAAGCATCCTCAGCTCACAAGTGAGAGGTACAATTATGGATCTTTTTATCATGTGAGGTTTGGTCTTCCGGGATATTACCATGTACGTATACTCAGGAGAGCTCTAAGGCTCAGTAGTTCTGAAGACGTTGCAGGAACGAGAGAGCGTCATTAGCATTCTGTTCTTCCACAGGAGAGAGAGGCTAGTCATAAATTATGCCAGCACAGCTTTAATAGCCCTTTATGAGCTGAATTCAATTGAGGCCTTGAAATTTCTCACTGCTAAACTTGTAAACAAGGATATCAGAACCAATTAGAGGAAGTGTCACCCATCGCCACTACAAATCTCTGATGAGATGGGCCCAATCGATGCCACCAGATTTTCCTGTAAAAGGTAATCAAATTATTTTCCCCCTTTATTTTCCCTCCTACTGTCTGACTTTTCAGATACTCTTTGGAAAATTGACTCCTGGCTATAAGGGAAATAAATTAAAGGAACTTCGTTTGTTTGTATTTTGTATTTTTTTAAAAAAAATGGCAATTTTTTCCTAGTTTCTCTTTGGGAAACAGCACGGCTGCCAATAAATCCCTGATTCAAAATGCACTTCAGCCACGAATTGACCAGAGAAGCCATGATTTTTCTGCCTCAACTTTCCCATCTGTAATATGGGCATAACGAAATGGGCCTGTTCACTGACATTGTTTTTTTTTTTAAATCAGGTATTCCTGAGGCAAAGGTTTGGAGAGGAGAACTTGAGTTTTCAGGGTGCCGGCTGGTCCGAGGGGACATTGGACTCTTACGACTCTTTGTTTGGCTTGGTTTTAGCCCGTTTATTATTGCTATTATTTTGGGGACTTTATGGCGTTGCTTTGAGTTGTGTTCCTGGAAACGTTTATTTGGGGAGAACGGATATACATTTCCAGAATTACTTCTAATGGTGAAACTTCTGAAAAGCAGTAATTCAAGAATGAGAAGGAGCATTAAGAAAATGTGCTATAACAACAACAACAACAATGGTCATCCAACAAAGAGATATGAAATGATGAAGAGGATGATGATGAGGATTTAGAAAAAGTGCTGTGATGGGAACAATTCGACACAGAGGAATGAGTTGCTATTGCAATAATATTTTCATCCATCTTTCATTCTTTGCTTGATTAGTGCATTTATAATTCAAAGGTAGGGTGATGGTGGGTGGCTTTGTGGGAGAAACGTGAATGCCAGTTCAGTCGGTCTGGCTTAAATATGAAGGGTTGTCTCCCCTTCTTCCCCCCCAAAGAAGTTAAGGATTAAAGCTTCCTCCTCCTTTTTAATTTTATTGATGCTGCTGAGATTCTCACCCGTATATTTTACTGCGGGGCTTGAGAAAGCCTTGCAGATAGTGAGCTGTGAAGTTGTAAAAATCAAGCTTTTTGAAAGCTGGAGAAAATTGAAATGTCACTCTCGACAAGGAGTTTTAAGGGGGAAAGTAAACATCCCTACCCGCTCGGCTCCCACCCTAGCTCAGTTTGCCCAACCTAAAATTCAAGGTAGCAGCTCGGAAAACCAATTTTTAACTTCCTTCTAGCGTGACCTTCATGCCTCTTCATCGCATACGTGGAAAGTGGTTATTGGTCTTCTGAAGGAAAAAATTTTTGGCAGTGGACAATATGGAGAAAAAAAAGGTTCAGAGATGGTCATTTGCAGAAAGACAAGATCCCAAGTCCAGCTCTTAGAGTCTCCATCAAGGCCCTAATGCTTGGGTGGGATTGGGCTGCAGTTGAAAACACTTGGTGTGGAATATGTAATGTCCCTTCCCTAACCATGGAGAGGGCCAAATTAGACATCTGTATCATCATCATCATCATCATCATCATCATCATCATCATCATCATCATCATCATCATCATCATCGAACTGCAGAGCTGGAAGGCATCCTATGGATCATGGAGTCCCGTCCTTGTCAAGGAGGCATACTGGAAGCCTGAGTTCTACCGCCTGCCTTTAAGGCACACCCCTGCATGTACCGTTCTACTTTGGTTTTGGTTTGGCTTCATGGTAGCAAAGGGTGAAGCCCAGCATTCCTATTGGGGTGAGCAAGAAGACTGATCAGCGACATTCGAATTCTTTGTGGGCCTGTTCCTCTTGCCAAAAGATTGTCCTACAAATGCATCCAATCTACGAGGTGGAAGCCAAAGTTGGTTTTTCCGGTGACTGCTTCTTCTTCTTCTTTTGATGGATTCATCAGGCAGATGCTGTTCGTCAATCACTGAGCCCCTAATGGCCATCCAGGGCCAAATTAGATTTATGTGGAAGAGCTGCTTGGCCAGAGGCCGGCGTTCACAAGCGATCCCAGCTGTAGACAGACCCACCTCCGCAGAAAAGAGGGGAGAGGCAGGCCTGCTTCCTACGTCCGTGGTGGAAATCGAATTTAGAGAAATCCCATTAGGTTGCCGAAGAGGCTGGTTTCCTTGCTGACCCCACTTTCGACAGGCCAGGCGGCACAGCAGCTGAGCTAATATTTCATTAGTCTAATGTGTTCTCCAGTTAACAAGTCCAGAGTGCCATCAAGCACCCGTACGCACATGCCGGCAAGCATCTTCCTGCAGACTAACCCTAACAACGCAACAAGGCCATCCTTCAAAATTACACAGAGCTCCTTCCCTGTTTATGTTCCCCTCTGTCACGTCCTGTATAATTCACCTGTGATGAAGCCGCCGGTAAAGCACATGGCGCCTCAGCCATGTTTCGGTGGCGACTGGGCAGATCTGATTTAGCGGCCTCTTTTCATGGCTGCGCTAATGAGATAGGCAGGAAGACAAATGCTCTTAAATGCTTTCGAACTCGTTATGCTCCAGGCGTTGTTTGCTGCAGTGGTGGCGGCTTCTCCCCCTGCCCCCACTTCCACGCTGGAAACGACGCCGACGACGTTTGTTCATTTCCTAGCCTTATAATCCTTCATGTAATTCAGCTAGGTAGCATGAAACCAATAAGCTTTAGGGAGCTTAAAGTAAGATTATTTTATTACAACGGCCAGGGAAGGAATAAAAAGAGAATTTAGAAACATGTATATAGATTTGCCATAGAAAGGGATACTCTCTCTCCCTCTCT
Organism: Pogona vitticeps; assembly: GCF_051106095.1. Taxonomy (NCBI): domain Eukaryota; kingdom Metazoa; phylum Chordata; class Lepidosauria; order Squamata; family Agamidae; genus Pogona; species Pogona vitticeps. The sequence continues at coordinate 25,305,205 of NC_135794.1, read as the reverse complement.
CTCTCTCTCTCTCTTTATTTATTTATTTATTTTTTAAGGAAAAAAGAAGGGAGGGAGGGAAGGAACATTGCTCCCGGTTGTATCTTTGCAAACACAGGGTCATTAAACTGAGTGTGATGGGTGAGTCTTGACATTTAAGCTGCATATTTAACCAGGCCTTGGCACAGCAATGTTCCAACAGGGAGCAGGGAATAATTCGCTCTTCAAAACCCAGATCACCATTGTTTTAAATATTAAAGGTAAATGTAATTTATTTTTTCCCTCCAAAACTGCAACCACATTATCCCCCCAAATATGCCCAAAGGGACAAATCCAAAGGCCTTAAATATTTTACCGAGCTAAATTTTAATTAAGGAGCACGGGGCATTAATCCTCCGCTCGTTCTGCCAGTCTGTTCCCTTTTGTCCGCGAAATCTTTGCGCAAGGGCTGTGTTTTATGTGAGACAATGAGCGGCGTCATTAAGGAGTCCGAGAAATTATCCCGGTCTTCGGAGGATCTGACCTGTGCAGGCTGCATGGTGAACAAGCCCTCGTTCTGCAAAATTTTTATCAATTTGGGGGGGGGGAGAATGACATGTACATATATTGGAGCATCACGTCATCATCCCCCGCACCACCCCCACAGTGCATTACGCTTCTGCTCTTAAATTAGGTTCATTTCCTGCACACCGGCTAATCATCATTTACATTTTTAATTGGAGAAAGAGCCATTTTAGTGCATGAGCAGGTGTTCGTCAGGAAAGGGGGCGCAACCCACCTGCACCTGAGAGGCAAAGGCTGCAATAGGTTTGCAGGTGGGGGGGCAGACTTTTGCATCATGGCCAGCGAAGGACTGGAGGCCATCTTGGCCTCTCCCAGGCCAGCTCTGTGGACATCCTTCGATGCTCGTGGGGCTCATCACCGCTTCCAAAGGACTGGGACAGGTTGATCAGGCAGGCTACAGGGAGAGCTTCGGTGTCGGCGCATTTGGGGTAGACTCCACTCAAGAGAAAGAGAAGGGGATGTTGCTGGGCCACCGTTGGCACCCTCGGGGCACCCTCCGAAAGCTCTCTGGGTCTTCGTGCAGAGAGACCAATCTCAGGAGGCGCCAATGCTGGAGGAGGAGAAAAGGCACACAAGCCCTGGAAGGAAAAACAGCAAGCGCAGGGGCTGTTGGGTGGGTGCCATAGAGCCTCCAAAACCGGACCGACCCTCCTTTTTGTCCCTCGGGCTCCGGGTTGGCCTCATGGCAGCTGGCGAAGGCTTACTCTGGATTCCGGGTCGGTTTACTCCGATCCCCTTCGTGCTCCTTTCCTTAATCAGCTGGCTCATGAGCGCTCCTGCCTCTGCTCCCAAACCATGTCTGTAAATACTGTAATTTTGAATTTTTGTTGTTGTTGTTGTTTTTGTTGTTGTTTCAGACATCATAAAATGCCTCCCCCCCCCCTTTTCACAGAATACATCACAATCTCATTTCCTGCTGCAAATTGCATCCAATTCCATTTTCTGCATGGAAGGCATGGAACGGGTCAAAATCATTTTAAAGAAAAACTTCATGGAGCAAATTATTCACACATCCCTTCACAAAAGTAATTCGTTGAGTTTGGCCTTCTGCGACGGTTGCATTGCCATTGCCAGCACACCTGGAAAATGCAGGGAGCCGTTCTCTAGGGGCCGGTCCCGATCCTGGTCTTGAAAGAGCAGGCGGGAGGTGGCTGTGCAGGTCTGGTGATTTTTGCCAGGCTGAACTGCTTAGAGGTTAATTGTATCTTACTTGACTCAGACTGGGGACTCCTTCAAGCTTAATCTTGCAGCTTGGCTAATAATGTACCACAGGAGAGATAGATGATGTTAATGGAGGAATGAAAGATCTTATCAATTCAGGAGACCTTTCTTTCTTTCTTTCTTTCTTTCTTTCTTTCTTTCTTTCTTTCTTTCTTTCTTTCTTTCTTTCTTTCTTTCTTTCTTTCTTTCTTTCTTTCTTTCTTTCTTTCTTTCTTTCTTTCTTTCTTTGGAAGCAGTTCTGAGCAGCTGGATTAGACCTGATGTCAAATGTGATTTTGAATTTTGTGCACAAGGTTTGAAAAAAAATATACCTCTCCTCTCACTTTCCAGGTGCTCATATTCCAAAAGAACCTTCCTTCCCTCCACTTGGGAAGCTGGAAAAGTATTTGCATTAATCACCTGTCTTTTATTTTCTTTTTCGTTTCTCATTGCATTTTTAAAATAAGAATATTTTTTAAAACTCCTTTCCCCTCCATTGACTGAGGTGTCTCTCAGCAAAAATGTCCACAAAGTGGAAATGTGCAGAAATGTCTTTGCATCTTGTTCCTTGTGCGGGCTTTCTGCCTGAGCCCCTTTTTGGACCTCTCCTTAGTTGACCCTCAGTGTGGGGATCCCCGCGTGCAAACATCCTCCAACCCCACGGACAGTCCAGGAAGCGCAGACCTGGTGCCATAGACCGCCCCCCAAAAATCCACCTAATCAGATTCCTCTCTCATTGCTAGTAACAATCTATATCTAATCTCCGTTTTGAAAGGAATAATGGAATTCAACTCACAACATGGAACAGAACCCTAAAGACAGATTATACAGTCACAATGATGAAAATTGATTGCCAAGCACTCCCTGAGTCATCTGTTTCAGGAAGTAACTACTCCAATCTATTAGTCAATGGCCTGTTGGGTCAAGCAGGACGAGGAAGGGAATTTGCATGACATTGATCCGAGAGTTTTCCTTGCTGAAATAGGATCACTCGGTCATGGGAAATGGTCGGAAAGAGCTGGGCAGAGGCCCTCTGGTTCGTTTCTGAATGGAAAAGCACTGCCAGGGAATAGTCGAAAGCCGCACATCTGGCAGAATCCCATGATCCTGGCTTAGTTCGACTGTCCTGAACACAAACTGCAAGACAAGAGAGGGTTTTTCACTTCAACATTTCTAAGGGACACTCCCCTGCTGGTGGTCATGAGCCACCAACAGACATTTATATCCTACGAGGTTACACAGAATTAATAAAGATATATCAGATAAATAATGCTGGAGGAACTGTGGACGAAAAGGAACTTTGGAACACATGTGGATTTCTTGCCCCAAAACAGAAGCGTTCTGGTGTAAAGTAATTAGATGAATAGAGACGCTGACTAATCAAAGATTAGACATGAATGAAACGTTATTGTTATTTTCAATATTTACAGTGGGGAATGAGGAACTTGAAAATAAAGAATCAGTAGCAAGTTTTATAGGCACAAGGTCTGAGATCGCTAGAAATCGGGAAAATGCCCAAGATCTCTCATTGCACGCATTTACGAATAAGATATCGCATACAATGTTGATGGGGAAAATGACTAATAAAATTAGATTATGTAGAGGAGAAATAAGGCATAGTCAATTCACCGAAAGCTGGAAGCCTTTATTACAATATGCCAATAAAAGAAATGTCGAGACACGTGGTTCAGAAAACAATTTGGAGCATTTAGATTGTTGGTCGATATTTCTTTAAGATGAAATGGGGAATGGTATAAATGTGACTTTGTGAAATGTGGGGAATAGCAGGTGGTCAACAGTGAAATTACGTAATAAGTAAGGTGATAGATTACTGTGTTAAGCCTTGTATTTATTACTTGTAACATGATGGATTGTCAGGATTTTTTTTTAAAAAAGAAACACCCACAGATGCTACATGCATGTTACATGCATTTTACATACATTCAAAAGTGATCTGTATAATAATTAGAATATCGAACAATTTTTTTCTTTGCAGCTGGAAAATGTTTAATTTTCTTTCCAACTGAAATTGGGCATGGATGTTTTACCCTACAAAAGCAGTGTTTGGGTAGTACTAAGCAGGCCTTGAAAAATTGGCTTTTAAGGCCAGATCAAGCTCGTGGGCTGTTATACCTTTGCTAATGTTAGAATTATGGGTACACACAATCAGCAGCTCTTTCTCCGCTTCATCCTGAGAATCAAACCAGCCAAGACAATCAGCTCCCCGTTGACTGTGAGAAAAGATGTCTGTTTGACGTAGAATAAATCCCTTACCTATCAAATGTCTGTATCTATCAAATGAGTTTGCTTTGCTTTGTGAGTGGTCATTCGGCATAAAACTGGGCTTCATTTGCAAGTCTAATCAGTCAGACATGTGGCTGTCAAGGAATCACATCACTGGAAGACCAGCATTTCACTATTATATGCTAGCTTGAGACCATTGTCATAGTTCCATCCTACAAAACCATGGGATTTGAAGAGGGACTCAAAATTCTGTGCCATGATTTAGAGAAGTGGACTGCAGGTTTCTAGCAGAGAAGTCTAGGCACTTTTATAACCCTAATCATGGGCCACCAAGTCAATTCTAATATGGTGATCCTTTTCAGGGTTTTAAAGGCAGAGGATACTCAGAGGTGGTTTCCCATTCTCTTCTTTCTGAGGACATTATGGAACTGTACAGCTTGCCCAAGGCCACCCAGGCTGGCTCTTCTCCCTGTGGAAACATAGAGGGTAATTGAACTCCCAACCTCTGGCTCCACAGCCAGATAACTAACTCACTTAACTATCTAGAACCTTATGAAAATACAAGGAAGTGTGGGCCTTGGGGGGGGGCACCCAGAGATGCTATCCTTATGAAGTCTTGGCCTCTACCTTCTTTTAACCTGTACAAGGCCACCTGACTCCCTTCTCCAATCTCCAGAGGAAGAATGGGATAAAAGTCAAGATGTCCTATCACTTGATATGTCATGTTTGAAATCTTCAGTACCATCTTCAGTCACTTGGTGGCGCATTTCCTCAAGCACTGCATACATTTGCTGTGTATAGAGTCCAAGGTGGAGAGATAGTCAAAGGCGCAAAATTATGCAGCAGGTGTTCCGGTGTGCTAACAGATACAGCAACTGTGCACTCCGGTGGAATTGGTATAATTTGTCTAAATAATGGGACAGTCATATAACTTTGCTTGAAGATTTCAGTGTATCAAATAAGGACAAATTTAACCTATGCGAAATTGGTTAATATTCTCACCAATAGCCTATTTTTGTATTCCACTTCTATGTGTATACTTCTGATTTGTGCTTTTGAAAGCATAACTGCCTAACAAGTCACAATCCACATTCAGAGATTTCCTGTCAACAATAACACTTCAGAAATTTTAATTTAAATGAGTCAATCTAATGATGACACAGATGTTAATTCCCCAGTGTCTTATATGGGCATTTTTTCCTAGCCTCTAATATCCCATACATCTTGCTGGGAGCATATGTTAATTCCTGACAGTTTCTAATGAAACTCTTGCTATGAAACGAAATAAATACCAAATGATCTCCATTTCCCAAATATCTTTGTGGGCCCATTCTTGTTATAAGCAGCCATGGTACTGATGAGCTGAAATTTTGCAGGCATGCTTGTTTATGGTGCTGAAAAAAACACAATTCTTTCATCTTCATTTTAATGGGAACAATCTCTGTTTTCTTTCCAAGAACCCACTCGTGGGGATGGAAACAGCAGGAGGTGTTTGTGTGGACCAACCTGAGCCACTTTAGTGGCTGATGCTTCACATCAACTCAACAAAGTCTTTTTTCTTTTAAACATCCCTCCCCATAGCAGAAAAAGTCTGTACCAGCTTGCAGACTTAAGATAACAAGCCACGGAGAAGAGCCTTTTGCATTTCCACGGGTCAAGAAGGGAGCTATTAACGTGATCACCTCCATTCTAGAGAAATGGAGAAATCAGGAGTTTGTGGAGGTAAGTAAGAGGCAGCTACTTGCTTTCGACAATGTTGGCGTCCTGGTCCTCTAATTATGATGTTCCTTTGAAAGGCTGGAAGGAACCTACCACCTAATTTAGAGAAACTGATCAGAGGAAACACAAAGGGAGACGTGTGGCCTGCACACAATAGAAATGCAGGAGAAGGCGATGCCTTTATTAGACCATTAAAAAATTCCAACAATCAACGTGTGCTTTTGCAGAATAAAATCCACTTTCATCAGGCGTGCACCAATATCTTGTGGACGGAGGAGAGAAATTATAAAGGAGTGTCTTGAACATTCATGACAGAAATCTGCCGGTAAGTTTCTGCAGGTGAGTTTAAAGCCGGTTGCTTTGGGGTGTGGTTCAATGCTTCCCTCTTGGTGACATGGGGTACGAATTTTCCACCCAGTTATCCGGAATCGGAGCAGTTTGTTTGCAGCTGGTGAAAGGGACTTTCCAGGCCAGCATGTTTTCCCTATGATTGCTTGGGCTTAAAAATGCTGATCATTTCTTTGAGGCCATGCATCCTCACCATCTCATTCCGAACTAAGTATCTGTGATACCCAAAGGGATAGCTCAGAAAAATGATTTCTTTAGATCACAACCCACAAAATCCTCCATCTGACAAGGCTGAGGACTGGTCAGCCTTAATGAGCTCTTGGGCTGATGGACTGGATGATGATTGTTTCCCCAGAATGTTGTCACAGTGCGTTGCTACTGTTTCGTGCTATTTGTTTTATTTTATATATCGAGGGCCCAAACCTTACTAATGAGGCTTGTTAGGCTAAAACAATGAGCATAAATCTCAGTCGTGAATCGATAGCTCAGCAAAAAAACAGCTGACTCCCTACCTTGCAGCAGTTCCCCATCAAGATTTGCGGTGACTGTGTTTTGCTGGTATAAAAACATGGCAAGATTTGAACCCGCAGTTCTCAACCAGTGTTGTTTCCATACCACCAATGGGGACACAGAAGAAGTCAAACACAAGGATGTCATAATCATGACTAAGACACATTTTCCCTCCATGTCCACGATCCCCTTGAAAGTGTGACATACCATCTCCTTCCAACCTGATTTGTCAGGGATAACCTCTCACTGATCTTTGGGAACAGCAGTCGGTATCCTTGGGCATACAGTAATTTTCCTAACTCCCTGTTCTCCCTGTCCCTGGGATTCCAAATATAATATTTATAACATCAGAATGCCTGCAAAACTACACATGTTCTTCCCAGGAAAAGGAGGGCTTTGCTTTTCTCCTGGATGGGAAGAAACCCCTGCTAGTCTCAAGGTTTGGATCTGGACTTGGGTTCTTTGACAAGGTGACCTTTATGGGATGTAAGACACCGGAGTCTGAGAACTGCAGTTATAAGTCCCTTCAGAAGGTCTCTGTCCTTTAAGCATCCAAAAACTAAGTTTAAAGCCCAAGAGAGCTCCCCAACACTCATTGGCTTAGTGTAAATATGTTTGTCTCTCTGTTGCGCTCCCCTCTCACCCTTTCCTTGCTCCACCTCCCACGCATCCCAAAGCCCCACCTCCTGGTCTCAGGTTTACGTCCTGAAATCTCACAAGAGAGGATGCTGCCGATCTAGCAATCTTAGCAGCAAGAGAGGCTGGAAGGCTCCTTCTTTGTCTGAAACAAATAGTTTTCAAGACACAATAATTTATTGAGGATCTGGAGCCTCGCTGGCTGTCATCTGTCTGTGCACTCAGCGTTTTCAGCTTGAGCCAAAGTCTTTAATCAAGGATGACATATAATAAATAATTGAGACCAACCTCTTCATTCGGCACAAAGCCGAGAGGAGCTGCTACCTCAACCAAGAAACGCAGCTGAGGATAAAACAGGCCTCAACGTGCCACGCGGCAGTTAGTCCAAAAATCACTCGGCCAAGGCAATAAAGACGCCCAGAGAGGAGAGAGAATTAAAAAGCCGGGGCTCGGCTCCTCGAGAAAGCTAAAAGCTAAATAATACATCTAAATAACCAGAACAATTGGGAGCAGAAGCCCCATGTCCGAGACGCGCCAACAGACAGGAGGAGAAAGAAACAAGTGTCCGCCGGCGTGGAAGGCACTGAGGCAAAACGGAGGATGTTAAAAAACTATCCCAGAGGAAAGCTTCTGTTTCAGAATAAAGACAAATATAGAGTAAAACAAGAAAATAACTCGGAAAGAAGAAGAAGAAGAAGACCCCTGGTCCTCTTTGAAACGGCTTCAAAGCCCTCGGCTGCAGGCCACAGAAAACTGCACCAGCAACCGGTAAATGGAGTTTCCTCCATGACGGTAGGATTGTAGGATGCGCCGGTCCCGTGGAAGAGCTGCGTATGCTTCTCCAGGGCTTGAGACAAATCTCCAAGGCAGGAGGAAGGAGACGTTCCCCGGGTGAGAGGGACCTTAAAGCCTGGGCACGGTGCCACCTCTGCCCACTCCCAGCTGGTTCCAGGACTTCGAGGTTCCACCGCCTCTGCCTGCGTGCTGTGCTTGCCCCAAAGAGACAGGGCCCAAAGAGGAAAGGGTGGGGACTGGGGAGGGCGCGACAGGCATTTGGGTCCATCCGGCCCTTTGGCCCCAGATAGGAGGAGGAGGAGGAGGAGGAGGGCCAGTGCAAGCCCTACCCGCAGGGGCACAGGGTGTGGGGAGTGAAAACGCTCCTCTTGGGCACCAGCCCAGAGGGAGATAAGCCTTCCACAAGTCCCAGCAACTGCGCGGGAAATCTCCGCCCATGACCACGAGTGCCGTAGCTTAAAGCCGTTTGGGAAGCCAGCCCTGGTGGGCGTGGTATGGCTGCTACCATATTTTGATCCCTGTCTGATTAGCTTTTTTTAAAAAAAAACCTTGCCTGGTTCTTGGCTCCCATGTGACCTGCATTGCGTTTGGACCCTGGACCCTTTTGTCCGGATTCGCCTCACGCCCAGTGGAGAACACTCGGGACCGAATACCTGCAACATGGACCCATGTCGATCGCGAGGCCCAGCCGCTCGTTTCTGTCCCGTTGCCTGTTCCCCACTGAATCAATGGGGTTGGTGTACTTGTTGACTTATTGTTCAGCAGCTGAGCCCATGGATCTGCTCTCGTCGTTGGGAGTGCCAACTGGATCCAGGCCATCCCTTTCGGAGTCTCTGGATTTACACAAGTGCAATGCAAGGATTGGGTCTTTGAGGCAGAAGTTATGGAGATATGCTCCGGTCAGAGCATCATGCTTAAAGATTTTTACTCACCGAGGAAAATCACTTCCTATTTCAATGTCTTCCCTAGTCAAGAGCCACTCAGAGACTTTTATCTAATGTTCAGCCTCTGCCAAGATGAAACATCATCACTCAAAGTCAGATTTACAGAGAATTAAATCACCTTCTCCAACGGGCTTGCTCTAATTGGCAGGACAACAGGCTTCTATAAGACTTTTTATCAAATACACATCAGCTCCATTTAAGCCCTGGCCTCCAAATGACGAGACACGCATCCAGGCCCGGCCATACGAGGAATTGAATCTGGGGAGAGGAAAGAGGTACAAGAAGAAGATTTCACCGCATAAGTGGTCCAGTAAACAGGACCTCCTTTAAACATTTACATGTATATTACAGAGATATGGTCAGTTGCTTTGGAGGCTGAAGAGAAAAACTGCCCTCATCAGTGCCATGAAATGGGGCAAACCCAGGAAGAGGACAGAGCAAAAATGGCAGAGAATGTACGTGTGTAATCCTAAAGGGAAACAGCTCTCACATTTTAGAATGCTGGTGGCAAGACCATCACAGAGTACAGGGCATGTTATACTGGACTCAAGCTACAGGAAGCCAGATTTTGGCTGAATATTAGGAGAAACGTCCTAACTGTTACAGCAGTATGGCAATGGAACCATTTACCTTGGGAGGTAGTGAGGGCTTCAACGCTGGAGGCGTTCAAGATAACACATTCTTGTGCAGGGGAACTTGAACAAGTGGGGGAGAGAATTTCCCACAAGGAATTGTTACAAAGAGACCAAGGTGTCACTCATGAAATCTGTCAATTCCAATTTTTCTCCATTTCTCATTTCCCTAGATATATGTTCCAGACTATTTCTATCCTTTTTTCTACATCTGACAAGGAATGGACCTCATAGTGCAGTGGTTCCCAACCTTGGGTAACCCAAGTGTTCTTAGACTAAAACTCCCAGAAGCCCTCCCCACTAGCTGTGCTGGCCAGGATTTCTGGGAGTTGTAGCCCAAGAATACCTGGGTTACCCAAGGTTAGGAGCCACTGTCCTAATCTAACATGACCATTAAGCTTTATCGCTTGTACACCACACTAGATCAGCAACAACAGCAGTACTCCAACGGGCAGTCACTCAATATATTTACACATCCATACATCCATAGTTGCTGATATAACGTAGACCAGCCTTGGTGTGTACTTTGCCCTAACGTATACATTTTGAGCCACATGGTTTATCCCTACGCATGCCTTTTGCATGCATCGATGAAACCACGTTTGCCTTTAGCTGTTTGCATTCTTAATGTGTATATATGGTTTTGGGTGTGTGTCGTTTTTCTGTGGCACAGAAGTCTGGGAGCATGTGAATTTCAGAAACAAAATGGCCTTTTGTCTCACTGCAGGTCCCCGAAAGTGTGTTGGACACCTCTGGCCCTGGTTTGGAGATCAGTGGCCAAACGAGACCCAGCACAAGATGTTTCAACTTGGCTCGCTCTTCCTCACCGCTCTAACCGGCCAGCTTTTCTCAGGGCTTTCACCTCCCATGAGACCTCAAAGGTGACTTTGAGGTGACTTTGCTTCTTCTCCCTCCCCAGTTCTGTCCTGGTATCCTGTTGAACACTTCAGACCACATGAAAGCTCACTGTTTTCAAAGCTAATGCAAAGGAAGGTGATCCCTCTGTTTCGACCCTGCCCCACAAACTCTCTCACACATGAACAAACAAAGGTTAGCTTTTAGCTTCAGGCCTGTTCCGGCATTCCTCAAGCAATAATTGAAAAGGGTAACAAATTAAGAGTAACAAATGCATCTTCACAGAATTGTCGTGAAGCTTGCGTATGTTCCATCTGATATTTCTTCAAGCAAAAGACCTGGAGATTGATTTTCTTTCATTTTTAATGAAAGCTGAAAGTTCAGGTAAAGGCCTGAAATATCCCAGAGGGAGACTGAATCGCCCTTCCCTCCACTTTGCCCCTGTAACCCCATCCAACGCGCCTCCCATTTTAATTCAGAAGGAAAACGGCGGCTCCGCTGTGTAAAGTTTGCGCCCGCTCGATGATGCTGGAGCCTCAGAAATGGTTGGCAGGGTGGAAGTAGCAGTTGAGAAAGGGCTTTTACTGATTGCCCATCTGCTGAAGAATTTTCTGTTTATCCAGAGAGATAAATCCGGGTGATTCTCTGGAACAACATATGAATGCACCTTTGCCGAGACAAGAAGGAGTCGGTGGCTTTATTCATCATCTTCCCTCATTGCTCCCCCCCCCTTCTCTCCACATGCCCTCCAGCCATTCTCGGGAACATCCACCTAGGCTCCCTTGAATCCTGCTGCCAAACAATGAAGTTCAATGTTCTTCCAATCAGCTTAATGGGTGCAGACTTAACTATTACCCGGCCTCCTCTGAAAGATGAGAGAGGGTTTGACAATTTCATATGTTAGATGAGAGGAAGAGCGCTAGGAGACAAATTATCTACCGTGGTACATCTCTTGTCTCTTAGTGCCTGGTCTGATTACAACAAAGCATCCTTCTTCCAGAAAACTGAAGAGAAAAAAGGAAAAAAGCACACTCCACAAGAAGGAGGGGAAGATAATCCATCTGTGTTCAAGTGACAGGAGAATCTCAAAGAGATGGAACTATTTCTTAAGTGTTAAAACCCGTCTGAGTAAAACTGGGGCTGGGAGAAACAGCCTGTGTTCAGCCCATGATAGTTTCACAACTTCCCCTAATTGATGTGTTCTTACCGGTTTTTCACTTCTGCTACCCAAGGGATGAGAGGAGATGCAGTCCACAAAAGCAGCTTCCTGAGCATTTAAATTCCTCTCATATACACCTTGTTTTTTGAGTTGAGAATGGCACTGGGGGGAAAAAAATATTGGGACAAGCATGTAACCTGGAGGACAACTGAATTTGTCTGAGCAGGGCAAAAATGGGGATAAAGCAAATTTGTCCTCTTCCTGATGCAAAGTATAACGGTTTTGATCCAGGTGCCATCTGAGAAGACCCGCTGAAATAAATGATGTTAGGTTTCAATCCAACCCCATGTCCCAGTATAGCAAAGAAAATTACAAATATATAAAGAGCAGTACTGGGAATTGACTCAAGATGGGTTAAAGAATCATCCTTGAACTTATTCTTTGATATATCTATTTGCTATACTTGTATACTGATTGCCACTTGAAAATCTCCAGGTCCCATTCATGTGAAAAATACATATATAACAGAACATAAAAGGCAAAATGGCCGCAAATCAAGATGCCTGTTGCTTTGTCCAAAAATCTGGAGGATTGGCCAGATTGTTTACATCCCTTTTAACAATCAGCCAGCCCTTCTGTGCCTGCTGTCCGTGTGTGTGTGTGTGTGTGTGTGTGTGTGTGTGTGTGTGTGTGTGTGTGTGTGTGTGTGTGTGCGTGCGTGCGTGCGCGCGCGCGCGCGCGCGCTTTGCTTTCATTCCCTCCAAGTTCTTCCTCCATCAAGATCTCCATAACACCAAGCTAATGGGTGTAGCGAAGCAGAGAGAATAATGTTGCAAAGTCCACCCTGAGTATTCTTTGAGCACCTTTCCCCCTCATTTCAGGGAAATAAAAAGCTTATTAGCAGAAATTCATGCCCACCTTGTGACACAGATGAAACCTTACTTCTTTTTCAGGTGCAAAGAAGCTGAGCGAATTGGCCTTTTGTTCTCCTCATCACAGACATTCTGTGGCAAACAGGGCGACCCTATTCATTCTTTATAAGATCTAACATTTAGAACTTTCCCCCTCGCCCATCTTTTTTTTTTAAAATCCAATTCAATTCTGTGTTGTGAGAAGAATGGGCAAGGAGTGTCAAATCAGCCATTGTCCCTGTTTGCTTTGTCTGTAGAAGGAGACGTTCTATTCATGACGTTCTGGTAGACCCATTCTGTATGAAATGTTCATCACTTGGAGAATCGGCGTCTGCGCAGCCTGAGCGTCTTAAGTGCCACGGCTGAGAACGGAACACAAAGGACCTCTTAAAGCCCCCCCCCCTTGTGAGCCAAGAGGCGTCGCAAGGACTGTGTCACCAAATGCCTCGCCATTTGAGGTGAGATGGCTCATCCACGAGGGATGACAATAGCTGGAAGGTTCCTACAAAGCATGGTGGAGGAAGATGGCTCTCTTTAGCCTGGAGAAGAGAAGGGTGACAGGTAAATGGGCCCCTGGACCGAATATTTGAAGGAGTTGCAGTGTGGGAGATGGAGCAAAGTCATCTTCGGTTGCTCTGAAGGAGAGGGCCCAAAACAATGGAACCAAAGTCTATTCCGACGAAAGCTTAGGAAGAACCGTCAGATGTTTAAAACGGTTGGCCAGTGAAATTGACTACCTTGGATGGTGGATTCTTTTTTGCTAGAGGACAGCCAACTGCTCCTGGTTCTCAAACATTGGACGTCTATATAACACTTTGGCTCTCTTCCAGCTCTACAGGTCTGCAACACCACAGTGCTACTGCCGTGCTATGGCCCCTCTGTAAAAGCAAAGCAATTGCCCAGGTTCATTCATCTCTGAAGTGGCCACAGTTATACCTGGCCACAGTCATGCCCTGGATAAGCTCAGAAGGAACTTGTAGTATCAGGGGAGGTTGTGGAGAACGTGTGGCCTTCTGCAATGTCGTTGGGCTGTAGGTCCCAACAAGGCCAAACAGCAGAGCCGATGACCAGGAGTAATGGGGGCTATTGCTCAAAAAACAATACAGAATTGGAGGACAGCAGTTTCTCTCCCATCACCACATTCTTCCATTAGAACTGCCAGGGGCGGTGGTGAAAATGACAACATCTTCTACTCTCTTAGTTCCAGAAGCTTTGCAAAGAGTTAGGAGTCTTTAACTCATTGTAGAGGGAGAAAACCTGACCCGGGAATCGGAGCTGATGGAAAAATTACTCTTCAGATTCCATCTCGCAGAGTCCTGCGTGGTCGCCGATGGTCCAAACTAGGCCAAGATGTCGGGCGAGCGGTGGCCATGCTGGTTGGGGAACATAGTCTAAGTGCCATAGTCCCAAAACAAACTTTCCCAGGCTTTGGGTATAATTAAGGGGAGGAGAAGAGATATTTCTCATTTCAAGAGAGCTGTTGCTCCGTTTTAATAACTCCCTCACTTTTTCTTTCTGCAAATTGTTGCAATCTCTTATGAAAAAAAGAATATGCACAACCTGTAATCAAAATAAAATTGCTTTTCAGTTTCCAACAAATTAAATCCTGAGCAAGAAGTCATCCTTGTTGTGAGGAAAAATGTGAAGGCCACTTAGTCTAGTCTATATGCTGATTTCCTTCAAATAAGTAAAAGCATATTCTGTTCTCGGTTGCTGCAGCTAATAGGTACGTACGGTGAAAATCTGTCTTTCCTTTTTTTTATCAACGTTTTTTTCTTACTTAATTGCACCAGCACCCATCTTGTGGAGGTGGGACCTCTTACCCCTTCCCCTCTCATGCCATGGGTCGCCACTGCTTAGCTCTGATGGTTTTGGTGTCCACCAGCCTTCCAAGGCCACCTTGGTTCTTCAGAGCGAAGGATATACCCGGGGTCCAGACGAGGGCTTCATCTAGTCCAGCCTTCTGTTCACCCAGTAGCCAGTCAGGGGCCTAGAGGAGCCACAGAAAGGACATCCATGAAGGGCATTCAACATGACTTTTAGAAGTTACAAAATGAACACATTCAATCAGGAGGAAAGGAAACGACCTGACATATAGATAGAGAGAGGCCCGGAAAGAGAAGACCAGAAACCAAACCTTCTTGGTGACAGCTCCCCATCGCTGGAATAATCTCTTGCTTGAAATTCGCCTGCCTCCTTCACTGGGAATTTTCAAATGATCTTTGAAAAATAAATCTCTTCAGACAGACTTTCCTGGAACTCACATTATCATAGCCCATAGTGATTGTCTCAGCATTCATATGATAAGTTCCACCACCTTGCCTTTTAAATTACTTTTAAGCCGTACTTTTAGTTAATTTCACGTTGCTTTTTGTGCAGTATATGTGTACGGATGTTTAAGTTTTATTTTCATATAGCTACTAGGTTTAGTATTTTTAAATTGTTGTCTATTGTGTTATTGTGTTGTAAACCACCCAGAGTCAATTAAATATATAATAAATAAATCTTTAGAACTTTCTCATCAGTTAGTGACAATTGGCCCCAACCAGTTATGCAGACCTTACACAAATACCTGTAGTATTAGGCTACTTTAAATCGATGGGTTCAAGACTTATATAAGCTGCATTGACTGGATGGATGTTCTTTGGAATCATGAATGGGTTCATTGCAGTGCATTCCATAGAAGCTATGGGCTAATGAGGCGGGTACAGGATTTCAGCCTCGGTTAGTTTAATTGAGGTCTTAAGAACCCAAATATTAGTCATTTAATACTGAACCGGCAATTTTTATTGGCAGGTGTACAAGTTTAGGACTTGCTTGTTTTCAGAAGCTATTTTGGGTGTTTGGTACAGCTATCGTACAGAATGAAAGAAGAACATGTCATTACTGATAATTTATGCCGGCAACAAACTGGAGCTTTTTAAAATAAATTATAAGTTTCATTCCTGTAATCTTTCAAAAGGGAGCCTATCTTACAGCTTCAGTAATATGCAAACTTATTTAAATTTATTTCATTAATCAGTTCAAAGGCAGGTGCTTGATCAGCTAAAAAAGTATTTAATCTGTTCACCGCATTATTCTATTTGTTCTAGGCACAGACTATTACAAAAATAAATACATCAGTCACACATGGAGAAAGCAAACAAGATGCATATTGCGAATATTAGCTCTTACCAAAAGGTGGAGGAAGGCAACCAGCTCTGAAACAGCGTTTGATTTGGCAAAACCTAGTAATTATTTTTCAAATGATTCTTTCCCCAAATGCTATCTTTCAAGTGTGTGGGATTGAACCGATGTTCATTCCTCACCATAGTTTGGTGGAAGCCCAAATCTCCTATCAGCTAGCTGATAAGGTTTCTGAATGGAAGAATTAAAAAAGGGGGGGGGGGCCTTCTCAGCCACTAGGAAGAGGAAACCAAATATATCTGATGTATTTATTCTAGGAGCAGGATGCAATTTTGCCGAGCCTCAGTTGATTCATGTGCCTGTAGTTCTTTACATTTATGTACAAATTGTTTCAACTCTTTTTACAGCATTTCACGTGCGCAATTTTGCCATCCAGTACAACAACCCTATGAGGGAAGGGGCTGGTAGCATTATTTGTCATTTGTTTCAAATGTTTTTATCCCACCTTCTTCCTTGAAAAGGACCTCTTCGGCAGTGACGTGACCATCACCCAGGCCTGAATTTTGCCTCGTTTTTCTGCAACCCTTTTGTGATTTTCTTTCCACCTTGTTTTGAACCAGTTTGTGAACTTTGGTCTTTACCTTTCTGCAATGGAACAAAAATCTCTCTCTCTCTCTTTGATTTTTTTTAAATTGAAAATGCACACTTTTGGTGTGCATTTTATCCCAAACAGTGCATTTTGGGGGGTGATTTAAAATATGCATCTTATATGCATTATAGACCTTTCCCCCCCTTCTTAACAGGTGAAAAGTCCTTCATAACATTCAAAGTACAGACCCAGGTATGTTCAAATATGTGCATTTCTCTAGGAAACAAGGACCACCCTAGTGCAGTGTGAAAAACCAAAAATAAATCAAATCCTGAATGGTCCTTCCCACGAACGGCTGCAAATTTGCACCAGTGAATTCCTGGCGCACTGCATTCAGGTGCAACCACTCCACCACGCTGCCTTTCATTTCTTATTGGTCACCTGTCATTTCTCGATGACGCAACTGAAGAGTGGGCATCAAGTGGCCCAGCCCCACTTCCATGCACGCAGGATCCTTCCCACAAGGGCACCATTGGCGTCCTCCAAAGTGAACCCGGCTTTCTTTGCAAGCATCTTTTCCCAGAAAACTATTTTAAGAATGAGTTACCGGGTGATAATTAGATACTGAAATGCGCCTAGTTTCACATTTCAGTGCTCCTTTCCAATTAGAATGGCATTAGAGCGCAAGAGTAGCTATATAATTGTATGAAGAATAGATCTAATTTTCTCAATGTCACTGGAATATCACCTTTCGGCAGTGACAGCGCTGAATGATTACGCATATCATTTAGCAATTGTATTTTATTCATTTCGCAGAGAAGCTTTCTTTTTTAAAAAAAAGAGAGAGAAGAAGACAGAAAGACAGACAGATGTGTGATTAGATTATAAACGAGTGCATCAAAGAGACACTGAAATAGATAGTGATGTCATGGTTAAGACTGCCATGTGGGTGACAGGTGGGGGCGTGTTTGTTAACATGCCACGAGTAGTGTAGGCTTTGAGCTCTTTGGCTGCGACTCTTTGGTGGCCAAAAGCAAAGCATCAGGAACATTTCAAGGCCTTCAGTTAAAGGAAACAGCTTCATTTTTTCCCCAATTTTCCTTCTTCTTTTTTAAAGAAACAATTCTAAGCTGGACCCGCTCCATGCAGACGATGCAGTTTGATGGAGCTCTGACACATCCATTCACCTGCCCAGTCTCCCCTTCCCTTAGCATGGCCTACTGGAGGAATCGTTCTTTTAAAAGATAATATCACCCCTAGCTTGCTGGAGACTAAAGGAAGCCATAAAAGAGATAAGCCTCCCAATATCCCACAATCCATGTTTACATAAAATAGGTCTTCAGGGGTCCGATGCAGAAATTTATAGAATGAGCTTCTCTGAAATGGCAACCGTCTGGGGTAAAAGGTAAGGAAGCACATTCGTTGCTGTTTTTTTCTCTCTAAAACCATTAAGCCCTGACAGGGAGGTCTCCAGATAGTTGCTGAACTTTTCAGATTTCAGGTTTAGAAAGCTGCAAGAACACAGATTAGGAAGCGGTTGCCTATTAAGACAGATGACTCGGGTGCGTTTGCCTCACAGTGAGACTGCCGGGAGTTCTCCATCGAAGCGAGGGGATTGTGTTGATCGGATCGCTGGTTCGACAAGGAGATAAGAGAAACAGGGTGGTCCAGACTTTCAGCTCCACCCACAGAGAGGCAGAAGGGCTGATTTGGGAGGAAAGGTTTGTTTCTGCAATGAAGTTGCAGCAAAAAAATGGGGCACAGCCGGGGCTCCCTGTGTTGGCTCCACTCTTCATCATCCTTAGGCCCCCTAGTTTTCTCATTCATTCCCTGACCTTCCTGCATTGCAGGTTGAGGGCTTCTGAGGGGTTATTTTCCCTTGTGTTTGAAAGTAAATAGACTTCTTGGGATGTGGCTGTGCTGCGGGTTAAACTGCAGAAGCCTCTGGGCTGCAAGGTCGGAAGACCCACCGTTGTAAGAGCGAATCCACGCGACAGAGTGAGCTCCCATCGCTTGTCCCAGCTCCTGCCAACCTAGCAGCTCGAAAGCATGTAAAAATGTGAGTAGATAAATAAGTACAACCACGGCGTGAAGGTGGCAGCATTCCATGTCTAGTCGTGCTGGCCACATGACCATGGAAACTGTCTACAGCCAATTGGCATCTGCACACGTCCAGCACACAAAAAACTCCACTGATGTTGTGGGAGGGCATGTGTGGGAAGTCAAGTTTATTTTTTTTTTAATGCTCCATTTCTCCACCCCATCTTCCAGCCAATTGCCCTTGGGGAAGCTCTGTAGGTGATGGTGTGACTCTGGAAGCAAAGGCTTTCTTCCAGAAACAGAACAAAACAGATCCATGCACATCCGTTCATTTTCCTAAGATTCGTTTGGATGGAGAACTTGCATTCGCCTGGATTCTCCCCTCGCTATTATCAGCGCTCTTGCCTCTTCCTCCCTCTGTCCCATTGACCCGTTCCAGTGGACCCCGGCCAGCGTGTTCCCCCTTAATGTATTCGGCACATCTGCCTCCTGGATAATTTATTCATGGGCTGAAATTTCAAATCCAAATTTGGGATGGAGAAACGTTTACTCAATCACTTACACACAGGCAGCTGCCGATTTGTCAGGCACACAACCTTTGGGGACCCTCAGTGGCTATTTATTTATTTGTTTTAAGGGCACCAGGGAGGGCAGGGGGGTGAGGGAAAGAAAGAGAATCTGAGGGGATGGAGATCTCTAAGCGCCAGGACTCTGCATGTGGACGTATCGAGGATCAGCTAATGGACAGGAAGTGCCTGTTTGCTGACACATTTAATTCCCCTCCCTGTCAGCTTGCATCATGGTGGCGTGTGCGTGATGGGAAATCGGGTCCCATCACACGCCGGCACCTGCTGCTTTCCCATCTGCCAAGTGCAATGGCTTCTTTGATTGCCCATTTTTCAGCCTAACGACTCTATTCCTCCCCCTCTTTCCACTTTTTTTTAACGTATATTCTTGCTGTTATTTTAATGGTCGCCTCTTCTCTCTCTCCCTCCCTCCCTCTCCCTCTCTCTTCCATCTTGTTCTCCCTTCCTCTTTTAAACATGGAAGGAAGGAAGGAAGGAAGGAAGGAAGGAAGGAAGGAAGGAAGGAAGGAAGGAAGGAAGGAAGGAAGGAAGGAAGGAAGGAAGGAAGGAAGGAAGGAAGGAAGGAAGGAAGGAAGGAAGGAAGGAAGGAAGGAAGGAAGGGAAATGGGGATACACAGCCTATGGTTGTGGTCTGGACATAAACATAAGTATAAACAACAGAAAGAAGTTTTCTTTGGGTAGGGGTCTTGCTGCATCTCACGATGTCCATGGATGCTCATATGCCAAATACAGCTTGCTAGCCTTTTAAGGAACTCCAAGAATCTGTGGTTACATTTTTAACACAGCATCTCTCCATCCCTGAAGTTTCATTCCTGTAAGTTAGCTGAGTATATGTTTGTGAAAAAGAAAGGCTTGCTTGAATCCTGTTGCTGGTAGACTAGCTGTCAAAGCCCATTCAAAGCAGTAAAGACATCACCGAACGGGAGATGGTGAGCGCTTCCCTTCCCAGCTGTGAAGGATGATGATTCTTTAACTACGGAGAGAGCATCTGCATCTGCATCCTGCGACTCTGGCCATCTGCTAAATTCCAAGCGCGGGGATGTAAAGTCCAATAAATGCACAGGGGCCTCCGTGAGAACCAGAGCATTTTCTAGCACAAAACGGATTGGCTGCCCTTGTAGGAACCCCAATGGAGGCACCGCTGGACGGGCCCCCAACACAGGCTGCAGGGAAGCATCATCCCCCTGCGGAGAATCGGTGCGGGGCCCACAATCCCAGAGCATCAATTTCTGTAAAGCCAATCTGGAGAAACTAGAGTTAATGAAGCTCAGCCAATTTTCCATTGCATAGAATAAGAATTTCAGCCAAGAACGATGTCATTCTTCTTTCTACTCAGTTCTTACTAAATCAGCATCAACAATGAGCCCTTTCCACAGAAACACACAGTGGGGAACCTCAGTTGTGTGCTTTCGTCTTAGCCATCGGGGACTGACTTTGGTTCCTCCCAGCCGCCACGCAGGATTTCCTCCTCCTCCTGCTGCTGCTGTTGCAAATGCAGAAGGTCGGTCTTGTCCCATTTCGAAGGAGGTGCAGTCATAGGCCTTTGCTCTAACGGCGGGGCCAAGGGCAGGAGGAAGGCTGCCGGGAACCGGCCAAAGGTCAGGAACGGGTGTAGGAGGGCCTGTTCAGCAGCAGAGGTCACAGGGAGAAAACCTGAGACCAGGAAAGGGGGGCTGATGTGATGTCACAAGAGGTGGACTCTTCTGTAAGAACTACAAAGCGTTGCGTGAATTTGTGCCAGGGGGAGAACAAGCTGGAGTGAGAAGGTAGCCTTTGTGTAGTCTGTGTGCAATCGTTCTGCAAACCCCCTCGTGCTCAACCCGTTAGTCCTGGCGCCAGATGGGAGCAGAGTCGGCCCCAGTGCCCAGCCGTTCATGCTACCACCTACCAGAAAACCAAACATTGACTTCCTCTAGCCTACAGATCCCTGAGAGTTGTCCCCCTGCCTAGAGACCAATGAGCTGCACCATGGCTTCCCTTTAAAAAAAAAAAAAAGCCAGTGTGGTGTCATGGACAGAGTTGGATTCAGACTCTGGAGACCTGGGTTCCTATTCCTTTTGGGCCATGGAAACTCATCTGCATCAGGATGGTCAATGGTTAAGCCCGTCTTGAACAACTCACTTCCCTTAAGAAGGTCGCCATGAGTTGGAAGCAGCTTGATGGCACAAAACAGCAAGCAGCGACAATTGGAAGTAAGTCCCAAAGTCTTCTGGGAACCCCTGTTTCCTAGGGGCATACCAAATAATAATTGATTAAAAGACACTTACAGCCCGCATTCAGAATTCTCACCACGTTATTTCTGATCAAGGTTGCCGTGAACGGAGGCAGCCTGCCGCTGGGAGAGAGCTCAGCTGGTAGGCAGACGGGTGGACTGGGAGCCAGAGACCCTCCTTGTCTCCTTATATGTTGCCATCTATTTTGGTTCAGGGGCAGGCAGGGAGTGGGTGTGCTTTAGGTCTCTCTCTCTCTCTCTCTCTCTCTCTCTCTCTCTCTCTCTCTCTCTAATAATTCTGCAAACAACAGAAGTCCAATGTCCCTTTTTAAAGACCACAGAGCCTTCGTTCTTCTGTGTGGGGGGGGAAACAATAACAACCAGAAATGGCCTTTGAATCTCATCCAAAGCTGTTGATTTGGCTGGGATTCATCAAAGCAGCCGATCATTAATGCTGATCGAACATCTGTCAAAAATAGGACTTGCAATTAACAGATAGATATCATCGGTAATTTGCTGCTTCACACTTTAGATGTGAGAGGACAAATCTTCGCAAATTCAAACAAACGCTGACTGCGTTCATTGCGAATGTAGAGATAAAAGCTGCAGAGGTTTTTAAGGGTGTCTGTTTTTTTCTTCTCCTTTCAAAAAAATGCACTAAAACAAAAAAAGGAGGAAATTTATCTCCGTTAGAGACTGGTGGAATTACAACCAAAGTGTGAATTGATACAGAATACTTATTGGGGGCCGGGGGGGGGGACAGAATCAGCTCCAGTATAGTGGTTAGAACATAAAAAATCGGACCACCTTTTGTCAGATCTGCATGGATCGCGATTCCTGCCTTGAGCAGAGGGTTTGACTCTATGACCTTCGAGGCCCCTTCCAACTCCATGATTTTAGGATTCTAGGATTTTATTCACATTTTCCCAAAGTCCCAGTTCTAGCTGAGCCACTGCAGTCTATTAGATTCAGAGCTTGGAAGTGAGTTGCTTTTTTTTCCTGGCCAATCCGCCAGTGCCTGGCGGATTGGCCAGGAAAATCCGCCACTCCAAATCTCATGGAGTGTCTGTCAGAAATAATCTGTGCACGGAGCCCAAAACTAGTTCCGCGTCCCATACTGCATCAGGACAGGGGCTTTTGGAGCCGTCCTACTTTGGCTTGGAAACATTCATTGTTCCTCAAGATCCCAGCGTCCTCCTTCTTCCTCTCTGCTGCCCCTTTTTAAAATTTCAACTTCAAATGCACTGAAGCCCAGCCCCAGGGCCAGCCACAATCCCGCTCCAATCAGCTTTTCCAAAGAGGTCACCCTGCAGAATGGTCTCATGGTCAGTGAAGTAGTGTCCCGCGTCCATCAGTCTGTCTGGTGCTTTCACTGAGACGCTTAGAAACGGACTGAGAAAGACGTCCAACTGGATTCTTCTCCTTTGCCTCTTTCCCCCACCTGCTTTCCTCTGCCTGTTTCAAGTCCTCCGAAGGTGCAAACATTCAACACATCTGAGATACACAGATTTGAAGCCAGAATCACAAATGCTTTCACAAAGTTTCAGCCATCTTTGGCAAATGCTTCTCAATACATTACTGTATCTATATTTAAGCCAGGATAACAAACTGTGGCCTTCCATGGACTTGAAAAATATCTCTCTCTCTCTCTCTCTCTCTCTCTCTCTCTCTGTGTGTGTGTGTGTGTGTGTGTGTGTGTTTGTGTGTGTGTGTGTGTGTTAGCTTAATGGGTCAGTGAGAGCATTTGTGATCCTGACATTAGATATAGATATAGATATAGATAACACACAAACACATGTATACACATACACACACATATATTTACACTCACAGATATTTATATCTACATCTGTAAGTAGGACCTGAAACTGTCCTACCTGTGGAAATTAGCCCATTTCGTCACCTTTATCAATCATAACAACCTACACACACACTCACACTCACACTCACTCTCTCTCTCTCTCTCTCTCACACACACACACACACACACACACACAGAGTGTTAACATGGACCTAAGCTGCCGAACCTCACAATCGGAAGTCCAGATAGAAAACGGCCGCCCCTAACACCTTGAAGCGAGAGTCTTCTCATAGGGTTTAGGACCACCTTAAGCAGCAAAGTGTTGGCAAGGAAGATTCAGGAAAATCTTTGACAAAAGGATCTAGGGTTTACCTTCAGCTCATCCATTCTCATCCATATCCCAAGACCTTTGCACACACAGA
The DNA here is from genome assembly GCF_051106095.1 of Pogona vitticeps. NCBI lineage: Eukaryota > Metazoa > Chordata > Lepidosauria > Squamata > Agamidae > Pogona > Pogona vitticeps. Next base: position 25,281,932 of record NC_135794.1, on the reverse strand, counting down.
AAGGGGAGGTACGGGGAGAGAATGAAATTAGCTGTACTAAAAGATTAATTTGCATATACCCTACACAATAGATGGAATAAATGGAAAGCAATTATGCATGCGATAAAGTAAAATAATATATAATCTCAGTAAAGTATAATGGTGATATACCTTTGAAAATCTAATTAATGCAAGAGGCAAATTATTATTCAACCATGACTAAGTAAAAATAAATCGCAGAAGGGGAAAAATAAAAGAAAGGAGCAAAGAAAACTCCTCTTTCAACGTGCCGTCAGCCTCTTGATATAAGAGAGCAACTTGGAACAGGGTTTAAATAATGAGCAGCACTTAAGCGTTGCCTTCATTGTTGAAAACACTTGGTGTCCATTAACAGGAGCAGAAAAGGCCTGTTCACAGAACTGCAGAGACGGAGTTTGTCATGGAGCCAACCACGGTGCACTTTTAGAGGGGCATCTTTGATTTGTTAAAAAGATGTGTTCCTATGTTTGTGACAGGAGGTTTTGGGGTGGCGGTGGAGGGGCACGTTCTAAAAACGGAAGACATGTTAGGGAATGCCAGAGTGAAATTCAGTCTGACATCTCACTAGAAGCTAATGCAGCTCTTGTACTTTGGGGGCTTAACTGGAGAAGAGATTAGCATTTTGAAGGCTAACCTGAGCTGGATTGACCCCACAGAGGAAACCCCACCCTGTGCTGGGTTTCCAAGGGCTGAGCGAGGCACGACCTTCAGGAAATCACTCGTTCCTAGGGCTGCCATCTGAGTAGGTGGGGCTCGTCAGCCTTGGGAGGCAACCCATCTAGGAGAAGGAAAACTCCGATTTCAAACCTCCACTGCCTTGTGGCTATATCCACTCATGGATAAGGCTTCAGGAGTTAACCTCGAGGCAAAATCCAGAGCCAGAGTCCTGGAGGCAATTCATGTCGTTCTGCCAACTCCTGCGATGTCGCTGGAACCAGTCGTATCGGCTCTTGCCTTTCCATTGGACTATTTCAGCGACACGGAGAGGGGAGATTTGCTGCTTGGGTAACAGCCTATCCTCCATATTACTTTACCCAGGCTTCGTGCTCTGGAGAGGACACTCTCCAAGTCCTCCATACAGAGCACATTACCATAATCGCAATGACCAGAGAGGCGGGGTATAAATTAAATAAATAAATAAAATAGTGTCTCGAGGCTGAAGGATGCCTAATCTAAAGGGCTGTCATCGGAATCTGGAAGCCCCTTTTTGGCAAGTCCCAGAGGTCCCTGATGGAGAGCGGTTTCAGGTATTGAGAGAGCCCTTTTCAAATATTTGAAAGGCGGTCATACAGAGAAGGGGCAAGGTCTGTTCTCAGTCAAAGGGGATCGAGGCACGTTGGCGGATTCCAGGTGAACCGGCCCGCTTCAATCTGTGCTGGTGAAGGCTGCACGCCTCTTCCTTTTCCTTGTTTGTTTCAGGGAAGGAGGGAGAAGGTGGGGATGTCTAATCATCTGCAAGCCATACCTGAGCGATACAAAAGGCCCGGTTCTGTTTGCTATTTGTGTGCGCCGGCTGTAAAAAAAAAAAATTCTAAAAAAATCAAGCCTCCCCGTGCCTTTTCTTGGCTAGCATCCCGTGAACCTTTGAATGCTTCGAAATCAAACCCTGTAGGAGTTTAGAGCTGAGCCTGACAATAGAAACATATGGCAACAAGACACAGAATCCTGATCTCCTCTTGTTCCTGGCTTCTTTTGAAAGCGCTAATACCGTATTCCGCTCAGATCCGACATCTGAGCAAAATATATGAGTTCTCTGCTGCTGCAGAAGTTTGTTGATGTTTAAAGGCAGTTTCAGTGCGGGAATATATTTGATTTGGGGGGATGTTTAATGCATTATCCTTTCCCCCTTCATCTTTGCGCTGTGCTTTGAATGGAAATTTTGAAGAGGATTCTGGGGCTCGTGTTTAAAATCTTGCCATCCACGATTTTCTGCTCCACCCCCTCTTCTCCACTTCAGCACTCTCCAACAGGCAATTCCTTGTCTTTTAATCACTATAAAAGCTCTCCCTAATTAGGAATAGGCTATCTTGTTTGATCTATGATCATACATCTAGCCACAAATGTTCGCAGACTGAGTTATAGAAATGAAGCCAAATGCCACGTATTGCTTAACACCTTCTGGGGTTGGCGGGGGAAGAGGAAGCCCATTCAAACTGGTTCATATTTTTCCTTATTTGGCCACATTATTTTAAGTACCTCAATACTTTCTGGCTGGCTGCAGGTTTTGAGGGTTTTACATCTGAAGGATCAGGCCTTCTACCTCTGCTCGAGTCTCACTTTGAAGTCCAATGGGATTGCTCTCAAAAAAGGGGTGGATTTGGTGGGATCTTCCAGTGGGTTTGCCATTCCCAGCACTTCTTCGGATGTTGGCCCTTGATATTAGATGTGTTTGGCAGAAGGGCCACCAATGGCCAGTGGTTTAATTTCCACACAGCCCTGGAACTGGCAACTATGGCATCATCCTTGTCCTCCCACCTGGGGGAAACACTCGATGCCCATTAACTGGGAACCGGAAGAGGCATGGCCGGTCCCCAAGACTCCAGCTGATGCCCCTGAGTCTGGGCAACCTTCATCCAGCTGTTGCTAGAAAGAAGGTGGGTCTCTCTCAAACATAGACTAAGCACCAGAACACTCTCCTCTGGTTAAACCCCAAGACCCGTCCTACTGGAGATGTCTGTGGTGACCCATGAGAAAGCTTCTCAGATGCTATGGTCCAGGTTGACTACCATCTCTTTCCCCCCCCTGAAATGCAAGGTTGTGTCCTCCATGGAGGCACACAGAGTCCAGGAAAGAGAAGAGTCTGCGTCTGGGTTTGCAACCTGCTGAAAGCCCTTGGAACCCTGGAGATGATCATGATGGAAGCCCCCCCCCCCCAAAAAAAAGCAGGGCTAGGCCTTGGGGTGCATCTCCCAACAATCAGGTCAGCAGCCTGAAAAAAAATTTTTTTTTTTTTTTTTGCAAAGAGTTAAGATGGTTTTGTCTCTGTCTTCATGGAGAGAGCCATGCTGTAAGAAAAACAAGCACCTTGAAGACTCCTCCATTTGGTGCAGCAGAAGCTTTCCTGGGCTCCAGCTCCCTCCCTGTGGCTTTCTTAGAGGCACTGGATCCAGAGATCAGGGAATCTTCAGCCAAAGGGTCCGTCCTTTGCTATATGACTCATTGGTCAGAGTTGTATTGTGAAGAACTGCTTGCCAAAGGACAGTGGCACAAGAGGTTGACCGTGTTGCCAGCTGTCTGCAGGCACCCAAGCGCATGATGGATGGCGTTGTGTCACTGGCACAACCCAGGCATACAATGGGCCAGATCACACATAACTTTTGCACAATTACTGGTTTGTGCTCTGCAATTCCAATAGGAGTTTGGCCTTCATTGTTTGGTCCCAGTTGCCCTCATTACACACTACACACAAACGCAGAGATGCACACACAGAGAGAGATGTCAGGTCCCTATGCATTTTCACCTAACCAACCTGTGCTAATTTCTCCTCCTTTTCAACCCGTGTCAACTCTTATTTCCTTCGCACCTCGGCATTTCCTGCTAAAACATCTTCATTAATCCCAGCAGCCTCCCTACGCCTTGCTGGCTTATAATTTAATTTTCGGGAGGGTGTTGAAGTCTTGCTCTGCATCCAGCATGCCCTCTAATTCCAGATCATGGGTCTTCCCTCGGCAGCCCCCTCTATCCTTCTTCCTTCAATGCCCCCCCCAGTTTGCCAACACTTGATTTTTCTTCTTTTTCTACTTTACTAGATTTTTATTTTATCTTTTTGCAGCTTTGCTCGTCAGCATATAATTCATTAGTAGCATCTCCTGCTGGGATTAGTTACTGCCTCATCAGGTATCCTCTTACAATCTGTCACGTTTTTATGGCTTTTCTCCCCCACCCCACAAGAAAAACCTCCCACCCCTCCTCCTTAGCGGTGACTGAATGCTCCCCTTTGCAGCAAGGAAGCAAGGCAGTCCGATCCTAGCTGAAAGAGCAAGGGTTGGCCTTTGTAAAGCCATGCTTGAGAAAGCTGCACTCTTCTCCCCTCAAGGGTAGAGAGAGCTCCATCACAGAGCGACCACGACCCACAGGGGCGGTGTCAGAATTAGGGTCCAGACGGACAACGTCAGAAGAGAGCAGAAGATTTTTAAAATCAAAAAAAATGAAACAATGGTGAAGTGAGGACCCAGGTCACCAAGGAGCAAGGGCTCCTGGTGTAAGCATGTTGTAAACTGCCTAGAGAGTGTGCTTGCACTATGGGGTGGTATATATGTATAAAAACACCTCCGCCTTACTCCTGTCTTCTCTCGTGGGTTCAAAGAGGCTTCAAAACAGACCTAACCAAATCCTGGTATAATCTTGGTTTTACCTGCTGAGACTTTGGCTGCTATCCTGCACATTCTTAAACTGCTTAGGTTCCATTGAGATCAATGGGATTTGAGGAGCTTAACTGTGTGCCGGACTGACAATGTTGAGTTTGTTGCGGGGATCTCAGTGTTTTAGGAACCTAATCTATGACGAGTCTCTCTCCGTAACAGTATATTCCAGTCACAGGACCAGTTCTCTCTGATGAAGTGGATTATGGAGCATGGGTATGTCAGGGACGCGTGTATGGTATGTTTCTCAACTAAGTTATTTGAAAGGGGGGGGGGGGAAGAGTGGACCTTAAAAATAGACTCCCAGTAGCATCAAGTGCACCTGTCTATGTCTTGGATTCAATTCATGATCATATTTGCTGTGCAATATTTTGTTATCTGTAGATGGCACAAGAACAATGCATTAGGAATAAGCATCACAAAGAAGTCACTAGCCCTGTGAGCAACGTATATTGTGGTCTTCAGATCAGGGTGAATAGATAGATAGATAGATAGATAGATAGATAGATAGATAGATAGATAGATAGATAGATAGATAGATAGATAGATAGATAGATAGATAGATAGATAGATAGATAGATAGATAGATAGATAGATAGAGAGAGAGAGAGAGAGAGAGAGAGAGAGAGAGAGAGAGAGAGAGAGAGAGAGAGAGAGAGAGGTAGATAGGTAGAGAGGTAGATAGGCTGATTGATTTTAGTAAGGAAGACAGCATGGAAATGCCTTCAGAATTAACTATGGGCCGATTGCCGACAGTCTGGATTCCATCAGCTATAGAGGCAATAAAGTGAACCTCGGACCCCGTCTATGCGAAGCCTGAACACTAACATGGCATGCAGGTCTCTTCCTTTTAAGCCACAGAGTGGACATGGAGGGCAAATGGCATATTGCCCTTTCAAAAAAAAATTGTTCCAAAAAATCTCGACTGTGAGGTAGGTCAGATGGTCTGGAAGTGTCTGGCCCAGGATCGTGGTTACATGAGTGAAGGGCTGACGCCGAGTCATGTGACCTCCTCCCACCTCGCTAAAGAAGAGCAGGTTCTCCTCGGCTTCCATGGCTGTCATATCTGTGGGTCAGGGGAGTCCCTTCAAATCAGGTCTCAAATTTCACGTGAAAGAAAAAAGATAGAAGAGAAATGCATTGGGGACTCCATGGCGGTCAGAAAGGAAGAAGAAAAGAATGAATCCTTGGGGAGTTTTATAATATTTCACCCTTTCATCTCTCTCTCTTTTTCTCTCAGCCAAGCACTAATGTTCGGATATCGCTATTGAAATACGAGCTGGCCGCCTCGATCTGTTACCAGGTGGGAAGCTACTGGCCCTTTTGAATTAATATTTTAAAGCAGGATTTATCTGTGTCACCGTAACAGTCCAAGTACTTTGCTCGTCTCCAGGAGGCCTCTTTGGGCTGCTCCTCATCTGCAGGAAAGGTTCTGACATTAGAAGAATTATGAATCGGGGGCAGAAATGGACCCTGAGCCGCCCTGAGTCACAATTTCTATGACACGTCTGAGCAGCGGCCGGCCGGCACACCAGCACCTCCATACCTTCAACCCACGTCAGATGGAAGGTACAAATCTAAAGCCCCTCTCCTTTCCACCCTCTTCGGAGTCTTGCTCTCATTTTAAACACTTGAAATGGGTCTGTGTGGATTAATCACATGCTATGATTGCATGAAATGAAAGAGTGAACTGGACGCCCACACCCGACGCATGGAGGCACATCCACATAGGTAACTCTATGGCCTCCACAGCAGTGTTCAGCTAGAGACCTTCAGAAAACCAACTGGGTTGCCTCCAAAGACACAAGAGCAAGGGATGGAAGGCGGATTTCCGTTAAATGGCAGTAGGGAGGAAGGGAAGATACACGTATGCACACAGAGAGAGATATGCCCCTGCACAAGAGTTCTGTTGCAAATCACTCATTCCTCTTCCCAATAACCATCTAGACTTCATATATATGAACAGTAGACAGTCTGAGCTGTTGGATTCCATTTTGTCCTCCTCCCATGGGATTTGTAGTTTGGGGGGGTCCCCCTGGCAGGTGGACCCTGCCCCTTGCCCCACAGCCCCTATGCTTTCTTCCGGGTTGGATGTGACAGCCAGGTGGATGAGAGCAGAGGATGTTTTGGATGAAACCAGCCCCTTGTAGAATTCAGATGTGGAGATAGAGAACCTCTGGAGGCCAGGTGAGCCACCATTCCCTTAATCTCTGGCCACTGGGCGGTGGATTCTGAACTCTGGATGGCCTCATCCTGCCCATCTGTTGCTCTAACACCAATAACGTGGAGGGTGAGGGAGGGCAGAGAGAAGCAGGAGACTAGTGTTCCCAACCTGAGGGTAAGTCAGATCACGGCTGCTTTGTGTTCAGCGCTGCCTGCGCCAGCCTGCTCCTCTATGGTGCCATCCAGATGCTACTGGACTCCGGGTCCCATCAGTGCCATCTCTTGGCCATCCGAGCTGGGAATTTATGAGAACCAGCGTCTCCGCAGAGCAGAGCTGCCTACAACGCCTTTTGGGGGGGGGGGCTGACAGTTTTCTGCAGGTCGCCGCATCACCCATGCCAATGGGAGATCTGATGGGTCCCAGAGGGTCATCCTCTGGGGCTTAATTCTGTTTTCCTCTACGATCTTGGCCTGACTCATCTCCCACCCTGTTTGCCCGTCTCCCCTTTCATAGCTATTTGTGGATAATGGATACAGATGATCATAATAAGCCATAAAACTGCCATCCATCTCTCGGATGCCATAAAAATCATAATCCCCACAGCCTGGCATCTCCGTGATGGATTATTCCTTGTCTAATGCTGCAGTTATGAGGAGTTCGGGAGGTTGTCTTTTAAAGGATTCGTGGAGATCAAAATGTTTCCACAGCAAAAGGGCAGGACAGCTTGTGGCATGAGCCAGCCTCCGCATGCCTCTCATTGACCTTCCTCAACTTTGGACGAGGGGAGGGAGGCTGTACATGAAAGAGCCCACTCCCTCCTCCGAAATGGGTCACCAGCCCGAACCACGTCAGATGATCTGAAGCCCGTGGCGTCCTTCCCTTTTGACCCCACTGCCTCTGTTTTCTTTTCTTTTGGCTTTTCAAAATGGGCCCAGGGAATTGTGAACACACACACACACACATACACACCCTGATCTAGCCCACCTGGGATCCAAATAGCTAAACAGACAAGTCTCCAGAAGATTTAGCTTTGGAAGCAAGCTGTTGGACAGGTCCGGTCACAGAGAATTTGGAGGGAAGTCCCTGTTCTGGACGACATCTCCCAACCTCCATCAACTCTTGTGTCCACTGGGAACTGTAATAAAAAAAAACACACACACCAGACCTTACCAAGCTCTGTATTCAAAACACGGGGTCCATCAGTTTGGCACGGCTACCTCTGAGTTCAGCTCACTGGTGCCTCAATTCAATTGTTTCCTCATTATAGGGATATGGGGAGCTGCCTTAGGGTCAGCCTGTCGGTCGGTCAGTCCATGAAGTTCTCCATTGTCAACTGGGATAAGCATCAGCTTTCCAACACCTCAGAGAGGCTCAACCTGCAGAGCCCAGGTATTCTCTGGTGGTCTCTCACCCAAGTACAAAGCAGCCCTGACTTTGTTCAGCTCCTGTGTTCAGAGGAGACCAGATATGTTCAAGGGTGGCGTGGTGGTGGGAAATGTGCCAATGGGCTTCTTCTCTCAGGTCACTGCGGAGGCTGTAGAGAAGTCAAACAGACCTGTGCGCGAAGCGAGAGTTGCATCTTCTCCTTATTGTGCATGTGCCTTTTACTGGGCTTGCGGAGAGCTATTTGGAATTGTCATTAGCACAACAGTTCTTGCATAGTTCCTCTGCCCTCTTGTATCTTCAAGAAGTTCTCTCACATACCTTTCATAAATGTTCGAGCCTATGTCTTCCTCACTTCCCTTCTTGGTTTTTAAATCAGCAGAAGGCAGGCTAAGGCATGAGGAGGGAACACAGCCCTAAACCAAAGGGAAGCGAGCCATCAGAAAGTTGTCCTGCACAGGACGGTGTGACCTGACTGGCTTGGACTGCTGCAAAACTTTGCTCAGCCAAGTTTTAAAAACAGACCAACTTAATTTGAACTTCCCAGATCAAGGTTCACACCCCAAAGGAGTTTATCTCACAGACTGCACATCTAGTGGCTCAAAATGCATACATTAAGGAGGAACTATATCAAAATGCGTATTTAGCAGCAGGGAAAACATAAAAATATGTTTCTCAAGATGATACAGAGGAAACACAGATTTTTTTGGGGGGGGTGAGGTATGTAATTTACATACAAATGGTTGTCCTTTAAAACAGTTCACAGATTTTTGTGCAGCGAAATGGTCTCACTTCCATACAAAATGCAGCTAGAACAGAATGTCTGCAGAAATGGCACAGACAACAAGCCAGGCCTTAGTCACCTTGAGCACTCGGCTGCCATACTTTTGCCTGTGAGATGTTGGGGTTATGCACCTTCAACCGGTAACCCCACTGTGTTCAATGGGACTTTCCTTAATCAACAAAGTCCTGCCGTTGAGCATGGAGATTGCTTTTTCTTTGTGTGCATCACGGCACAATCTACCATAATGTCAAGAATTCTGTGCAAGTAAACACTCTCCGCACTATGATATATCCAAGTGGCATTTACAATATATTACACACAACTCTCTAAGAGTCTAGCAATTTATCTCTCTTTTTTTAAAAAAAGAAGGTGGCAACATTAATTTTCATGTTCGCCTTTAGTGTGACATACAGACTTTGTCTTCATTATATTGAAATACAGGCTGGGGGGAAAAATAACCCTGGAATCCATTTATGCTTTCAATTTGCTTTGAACTGTTTTTCAACAACTCCGGTCAAGACCTAATTTCTGAAGCCATCTCCACTGTATTTTATCGTTCACAATGACTTGTACACGATTAAAGAATATACCAAGAACATTCTCTTCCTCTGTTTTATCCATGATTATTATTATTCTTTCTATAATATCTTCTTTTCCCAGTCCTCTGCCCATTGCGCCTATTATGGGTATGGAAAGCTGAACACTGTTTCAGGACTGAGAGCAGGGGCTGTACTTTAGCAATGGGTCGTTGGGAGCAATCCACCGCCCAACTTTATAAATAAATAAATAAAATAAATAAAATAATGGCCCCTGTTATCCAAGTATACAGAGACAGCCAGACTTCTGCCATCAACTATTCATTAGAAGTCTTGATGGCTCTATCCTTTGCTTTTTGCATTGATTGATTGATTGATTGATTGATTGATTGATTGATTGATTGATTGATTGATTGATTGATTGATTGATTGATTGATTGATTGATTGATAGATAAGTGGAAGGACCACAAAGCAAGCAAGCAAGCCACCCTGAATTGGTTTGCTACGTCCTGCCCAGCAGCCTCATTTCTCCTCCCCAGCGGTCAAGTGGTGTTTGCTGACCGAGAAACAGGTTAGACCTTCATTGGACCATTTTGCCTTCTTCCCTATTCCTTTTAGGATTCGGTATCTTCTCCTGAGGACTTTTACCAAGGCAAGACATACTTAAATGTCTTGTGCATTTGCAATCGTGGGGAAAGCACCATCCTTGCTAATGGCGTGCCTCTTCCATTGCTACCTCCGCTGTCTCTCGCCCTCGCCCTCGCTCTCTTTCTGACTCACGGCTCTGCTCTCCATGTCTCACCTTGAAATGTGCCAGAGCGCAGCCAAAGTGACCTCAATTACATCTTTCCTTACCTCTTGCCTCTTCTCCTCCCCTTGGCTCGACTGGAGACTCCTCAACCCGCTTGCATAATGACTAGAAAGAAGTAACTGACCTGATCTTCCCGCTGGCTCAATACACAGAGGCTGAAAAACCCTGGAGTTCTTCTTTGCCGACCCTTTCTGCTTTCAATTCAGCTACAGCTGAGCGGAGCCCAACTCTTGCAAAGGTTTCGCTAAGAGACAGCTTCAGGCTTACTTGGGAAAGGGAGAAAGTAGAGCCCCTTTTAAAAAATGTCATGTTTTCCAAACTGCATGGAGTTCACTAATTCTGCCACTGCTGAGACTTATTCCCTGGTTTAATTAACACAATTAAAGGTCTTTTTTTAAAAAAAGCATCATGCACCATTTAGGTGGCTGCCCGGTCGCTTCCCATCTTGCTGTCAAGATGGCCATGTCTGTATCCCTCCGAGTTGCCAATCTGCTTCCCTGCTCAATGAAATGTGAAATTGCATTCACCTGCTACGGGTGCATGCCACAACATGTGCTAAGGTGAGTAGCGGCCCGTGTAATGGGGAGAACTCGGAGAGGGACGTTTGTGGCAAATCACCCCAGTGCATGAAGCATGGGAGAAGGTCATCTCACACTTGCTCTCTGGACTAGAGGTCCCAATTTAAATAAATTATAGAAAACATTTCAGGTGTTTCTTGGGCGAAACCAACGGCTGATTCTTCTCACTGAGTGCTCAAGGAGACAGAGAAGAAGAGGAAAGGGCAGCCTATAATATAAGGGAGAAATGCAGAATGTGATGGGACCAGGGAAGCCTGGGCTCCAGCTAGTGTGGGTGGACGTGAAAGCTGTACCCATCTTTACAACAGGATGAAGATGTGGAGTTGGGTAGATGTTCATCCGAAACACCTGCCACAGTTCCAAATGATCTGCTCTCCGTGCCTTCTTCAAGTCTGGCCAGTTCTTACACACACACACACACAATCTCTATCAGCAGAAATAAATATCTGATCAAGGCTACCAGCTCTGTTCTCAGAGGTGCCCTGAACCCTGAAGTTGGGTTGGTGGACTGGTTCTTTGATGTGGGCCCAACATCAAGAGTGAGAAGACAGAAACTGGTGAATGCATGGAAACCTAATTTCTCCCCTTAAGCCTTTCAAGAAGTAGGTCCTGATGTGGGAGATGCCACAATATAAGAAGAAGCCGTTGACTTCTCCCCCTGGTGAAAAACATGGTCCGTGTAACCTACCAGTATGGACACTGGCTGGCAGCATCTCAACATGGTTTCAGGTGAGATCCTTTTCCAGACTTACCTGAAGATAACTGGAGTTCTTTGAAGGCACATGGAGTTCTTTGCAGGCACAGCATGCATGCTGATCTTATTGGCACAGCCTTTCTAACTAGAACTGGTGGTGTACCATTAGAACAGGACCTGGAATCCAGCGCCCAGGATCCCATTCAGTAGATTCAGCAGGTGGGCAGATGTTTCCTGCAAAGAGGCGGGCTGCTGACCATGGCAACAGCTGGTGTGGCTGTCCCTCTTGCTTAGGTAGACTCTTGTTGCATTCTTTCTAACGAGATGGGTGGAAAGAAGAGTGAACCAAGATATCGCAGTGTAAAAAGCCAAGATGCTGAGTAAATCTGATTATGGAAGAGAGAGAGAGAGACTTAGGACCACAAGGGGCCACGGCAACCCATACATTTATTTATTTTTCTTTGAAATAAGAATTAAATAAAAGACAATTCAATTGATGTTGACTCAGTATGATCGAAGTCTGTTAGGGTTCAGTCTCAGGGCCATATCCTGCCTGGGTTGCCCATAAATCTTTCCAAACTAGCTAGCCCCGCTTGTGACCTCCAAGAAGCAAAGGGATATTCCCTGAGGATCACTCTGGAAAAGTATACAGCAGAAAGAGGTTAGCTCAGTCTCGAAATGTCATTTAAAAATAAATAAATTTACAAATCAATTATAAGTCAATCATCTTTTTCTTTTTCTGGGGCTTACTTTCATTATTGCATTTTCCATTTTCATTTTGCAGTAGTAGGCAGATATTCAAAAGTAGTTCATAAAGATTGTGTGTGGGGGGGAAGTAAATCTACCTTGATATTTTCTTGTGTGTGCATGTGCGTGTGTGTGCGCGCATGCACGCAAGCACACACACACATATGCACCAAAAAGTTGGTGCACCGAGGTTTGATGCGACAGTTTGCAGCTTTTGAAAATGGGACTTTGTCATGCCTTGCCTCAGGGTATCAGCTTGATATTCATCTTCCTTGTGCAAGTTCTTTATTCCAGAAGAAACGTAACACAGATCAGGCAGCGGTGTGTGCAAAAAACACATTTTCCTTCTCAAATAAGAAACTCATATTGAGCAGAAGTTCTAGGCAAATCAAGAGTCTTTAAAGCTGGGTATGATTCCCAGCTCCCTTCAATGACAGCACAAATTGTATTAATTCAGATTTTATCTTATAACCCTGAAACTCCCTCCTTGAACAATTTCTCCACACACCACCATTTCTTGTTCTTTTAACTCACACTGCTTTTTGGTCCAGTCAAGAAAAGAAACATCCTCTCTCACCTCAGGAATTCTCCTGTTTGCCTATCTTAAAAGCCTTTTTCCTTTCCTTTCCTTTCCTTTCCTTTCCTTTCCTTTCCTTTCCTTTCCTTTCCTTGGAGAAGTAATGTGAACATAGAACAAGGCATCGTTTTTCAAAATGCAAAACATAAAATTCGCAAAAACACCGAAATATCAGTGGAAATGGTTCAGTTGATGAAGGGAAGCTGCTTAGATAAGGTCAAGCATGCACATCAGGAAGAAGGCATGGAAATGTCCATGGATTTCAGTGCGAGAAGAAGACCTGACGTCTCTCACAAAGCAAGGGCCGGAAGAGAACATGCGTGGGATTTGCAGAACCCCAGGAGAATGGAACGGCAGTTGCCCAGACCTTTCTCAACCACTCTGGCAGCCCGTGTAGACGGGAGCCTTCCCTGGCAACCTTTCCTCTGCCATGAGTTCCACGAGGACCCATTCATCCTTGTAATGATCTTTCCGGTGGCATCCCCAAAGCTTTCAAGTCCTTTGCTCTCCTTGAAACAGGACTGTGGTTGGAGCTGTGTGTGTGTGTGCTTTGTGTGTGTGTGTGTGTGTGTTCTTTTTAAAACCCCGCCTTGTTAACTGGATGGGTCCGGTATTCTGAGCCATGTCTTGTATTTCACAGCCATTTATACTTAGAATTCCATCCTAACTGAAAGGGACATTTTTGTCCCGGGGAAATTTCAACCATTCTGGCAAAGGAACACCTGGGCTAGAGAGAACTTCAGTGGCTCGGCGGGTCCCCCTAAGTCTTTAGCCTCCGCCAGAGGCTGGGAGCCTGGCTCCTTGGTCAGGCATGCAGAGAGCAATAATAACCCTGATGATGATTTCCTCTAGAGAGTGATTGTTACTTGCCTCCCACCCCTCTGCAGTGCAGAATGTGGTGACAGACCATAACAGCTGGGTAGGGGTGGAGGTCTCTGGCTGCAAGGGTTGCAGAGGTTGGGAGCCCAATCCCCCCCCCCACTATACGCCTCCTTGACAGGGGCTGGACTACGTGATCTACAGGGTCCCTTCCAGCTCTGCAGTTCTAAGACGATGGTGATGATTCCTTTGTCTGTAGTTGTATTCGGGCAATGCTCGGTTGACTCATGTATGGCTTTGCTTCATGATTTCTTGGACTACAGCTCCATCCATGAGAAGCTACTTGATCTGCTTGCGATTGCTCCAAGATGCCTAAAATAATCCCCTGGGTAATTGAATGTGGTTCTCTGTTGACCCAAATGCAATGATTACATATGTCTATGTCACTGCATAGCCCATAAAATACCCTTTCATTCCACCTGCAAGAGATTCTAATCTATATTAACTCCTTGACGTGACTCCCATTCTAGCTGTAGATGGATCACATCTACGTCCAGTTGGCCGTGTCATTAACAATAATGTGAAACTCTGGGCTTGTGCTGTACCGTTTGGTTCATTCCTGTCTCTTGCAGTGACATGGTACACAGGCTAATCTGAATGTGCCCTTGGGCACGGATGCCAAGTGAGACAAATTGACCAACCTGGCAGTACAACGGCTCTTCCCCCGGGAATTCTTTTCCTGCATGAACTCGAAAGCTAACCCTTCCCTGTGTTAACATCCTGACCTATTTCCATCTCTTTGTCTTCCCTTGCACCATTTAATTGCATGAGGTTGAATACGTCTCTTCCCATTCTCTGCAACCTGCAATTGAACTATTGACTGTGTGTGCATTATGTTAAGATGGTTAATGAAGGTAAGATGCGAGAGCAGTTCTCGGTTGCATTTATGGGAGATCCTCTCTGGATAATTCACAGGTTACCCAGTGCTGATATTGAAATTTGGGAGGTGATCTGAGCTGGCTTTCAGCTGCCATTCAGTCCTGTGAGTGTCTCTGCTTGTTTTTCGGCCAGTGGGTAAACGAGGGATAATCTTTAACTACATGGCATGGTAACGCTATATGCCAACATGGGATGTAGCTCACCAACCTATTTCCTCATTCCTCCTGTCCCTGTCCCAGTGCTACTTTCCCAGGTTTTCTCTTGAGCTGGAAGGTGGGCCTGGCTAAGTCTCAAAGCCTTCCACTTTAGCCCTTTCTTCTGGGGCACCACATTTAGGTGTTTGTAATGTGTCGGGAAGGTGGGCAGAACTCTCAGAATGACGAACTATTGCATTTGCCATTCAGAAGATCCACTAAGCCCATCAGTTGCAAACTCCTTTGAATCCAAGGGAGGTCTTCTCCCAAGGAACAGCCTGGGTGTGTCTGCTCCAGAGGGGGCAGCAATGAGCAAACCTTGACCAAGATGCACATAATGTACAGGTTCTCCTTTTGTTCATGAGTAGCCCATGCAGAAAAGCTTCCCATAGAATTATGCCTATTGTTACTTAGGATAAAAGCGGCAACTTGACTCCTTTTTTCGGGGTGTGTATGTGTGTGTGTGTGTGTGTGTGTGTGTGTGTGTGTGTGTGTGTGTGGAGGGGGAACAGAAGATAATGCTCAGCTTCCACCAAGGGCGAAGCTTTCAGCACCGCTTGTGCTAAAAGCTTCCCTGAGGATCTAACTGGCATTCAAGGCTAGAAATCAAGTTTTTGCTTCTTGAAGAGCTAATCTCCGCTGCCGGAGGCCAAACGTCAAATTGCAGGCCACTGCTGTCTTAATACTTTTGTCCTTTTAAGACCTGGGACTAATTGGAGGATGGGAAGGAGCTTCCCTCCCTGACTTAAAGAGAGAAAATCGCTTAGCAACGAAACTCCCCAACATCTCCGTTTAAGATGCTCAGACTTGTGGCTTGTTCCAGCTGTCATGGGGTCAACCTCTGCCTGGATCGTACCATTTCAGATTGGGAAGTGGGTGGTGACAGGACAGGAGGGTGTCCTTGCTCCTCCAGATAAAATGGTCCTCCTACACAGAAAGCTTACTAAAAAGAAGAAGAGGAAGAAGAAAGGATACCTGAATTGCAGGAAATGGCGCACGTTGATTACCAATGCAAAAATGGGATTTAAAAAAAAATAACTTAAACAGAATTGCAATGCATCTCCTTTGAGTGGGAAAGACAGTCCACAGAGGATCTGGGCACCTGTTCTTGGCTTATTCACTGGGGACGATAGCTGACTTCAAGGCCCTTTGGTCTCACTGCTTTGGCCTCTGTTTGCTTTAGCCCCGTTGACCTTCAAAGGCCCCGTTGCTTTAAATGGAGCGATTCCCCAGCCTCTGCCCAGGACTGTGCAGAAAGAGGCCGTCAGGAAGTAACCCAGATTCCATTTCCAACTGGGACTTTGGCCCAATCTGCTTGGGAAGCAGCAGGCTGAGGAATGATGCCCCTGCGATCCAGACTCTCCATTGCTTTGTAAGATTGTAAGCCAATGACACAATTGTGAAGTTTTACTGTGTGGAATTTCTCTACACATTGAAATGTGTTCCTGCTGTTGAAGTAAATCTTGGTGAACTGAACAGCCCAAGGGGCTGCATTCTCGTCCAGCAGGTAGGCTGAACCGTTTCTTTCAAGAATCAAAAGGGATGTTTCAGATCCATTTGGGTGGGTTTGCAACGTGCCTTTAGGAGAAAGAGTGAAGTCTGGCCGGGAAGGAGAATCCAGAACTCTGCTTTCTTCTCCTGGCAGTGCTTGATATACACAGTCCATCCCAAGAGGGCAATATTGAGTACAGCAGTGTACTTTCAACATTAGCATTATCATTGTATAACCATGAGAAATAGCAAAAAAAAAAAAAAAAAAAAAAAAAAGCACAAGGATTGGTTTCAGCCCAAAATGTATTGTAACTCTAGCTGGAGAATTTCTACAGTTGGGTACAAGTAAAAATAACAAAACAGAACATTGTTGTTTTTTTAATCAATTTGCCAAGTATAAAAAAGCATAAACCTTGCACTGACATATCTTGTAATTAGCAGCTTGCAATCACCAAGTTCCTTTACTATGCTATCAACTAGCTAGTGAGCGAGCGAGCGAGCGAGTGAGTGAGTGAGCGAGAGGGGGGGGGCAATGCATGTCAGCTGAGCCCCAAATAGGACCCTTGTAGTGCACATTTCTCAATCCATGTTTGAATAGTGATATGCAACAGAAAAATAGAAGGGGAAGATATGGAGACAGTGACAGATTTCACTTTCTTGGCCTCCATGATCACTGCAGGGAGACAGCAGCCACGGAATTAAAAGACGCCTGCTTCTTGGGAGGAAAGCGATGACAAACCTTGACAGCATCTTAAAAAACAGAGACATCACCTTGCCGACAAAGGTCCGCATCGTCAAAGCTATGGTTTTTCCAGTAGCGATGTATGAAAGTGAGAGCTGGACCATAAAGAAGGCTGACTGCAGAAGAATGGATGCTTCTGAATTGTGGTGCTGGAGGAGGCTCTGGAGAGTCCCCTGGACTGCAAGGAGAACAAACCTATCCATTCTGAAGGAAGTCAACCCTGAGTGCTCACTGGAAGGACAGATCCTGAAGCGGAGGCTCCAATACTTCGGCCATCTCATGAGAAGAGAAGACTCCCTGGAAAAGACCCTGATGTTGGGAAAATGTGAAGGCAAGAGGAGAAGGGGACGACATAGGACGAGATGGTTGGACAGTGTCATCGAAGCGACCAACATGAATTTGACCCAACTCTGGGAGGCAGTGGAAGACAGGATGGCCTGGTGTGCGCTGGTTGATGGGGTCACAAAGAGTCGGATGTGACTTAACAACTAAACAACAACAAATCAGATGTGAGCAGGGAATAGCCCGTCTTAATAAGAAACCATCAAAACTCTGGTGCACACTCATGGCCCGTGTTCAGTTTATTTCGCCCATTCATGCAGAACTCAGTGGCCACACCCTGGCACTATTTCTGGCCAGGGCACTCTCCTCTGTTTGTTGTATTGGCAGGTGAAGTCTGCATTTCAGCAGGCGTACGCTCTGACGGTGCTTGGCAAAGAAAGTCACTAATTAAGACGGCTCTTTCGAAAGCTACTGCTCGAGCAACTTCAAATCAATTAGCCAGTGTTTCCAAAAAATGCTTTGAAGATGGAAAATACAGTGCTGGATTGCTGTTAAGTATCTTTGTTGTTTTAGTTTGGGGGCTCTTTAATTAACTTTTGGGGAAGCTGACACAATCAAAGATGCCAGGAAGAACAGGCACATCTCGTTAGCACATATTTTTCTTGTGTGCCTTCTCGCACTCAATAACACCCGGAAGCAACCGCAGGAGAGATGGAACTGCTTCTGCTTTACTTAAACCTCATGATGCTGTAACTAGCTATGCAAGAGGATCACTTGGAGCAGAAGGGAGGGGCACTTTATCAAGATCCTCTCTCTTCATCAGTTCGGTAGGTAGTGCTCTCCTTTATATCACACTTTCCCACAGCAAACTGTACTTGGAGCAGCTCATAGGAAATGGTGATTTTAAAGAACAACACATGGACTTGGAGGAGGAGGAAGAAGAAGAAGAGGGGAAAAGGCAGATTTATGAAGCACCATTATGCTCAAAACCAATGCAAGAATTACAGAATCAATACAAAATTACAATGGCATAATCCAAAGTTAATGCCAGTGGACGTTGTTGGATCCTGTGCCCACCAGGTAATGAATCCAGACATTAGTCCATCCTTCAAAGGAGGTGTCCAAGGTCTGAAACTACTTTGGAAGCAAAATTCAGCACTTTGGACAGTGGCCAGGCTGGATAGACTACCTCACTGCACACGGAAGCACCACTGAAACGGAAAGAAGGCAGCATCTTCTCATCAGACCAAAGGTTACTTGGCTTGCTTTCTCTTCTCTCCTCCTCAGGAGAAGTAGTAAAAGGGAAAATGTTAGGGGTGGAAACAGGGGGGAAATCATTGGGCCCCTGGAGCAGGTCCTACTCGTCCCTCTTTGTCTTTAGGACAAGCAGGCTCCATCATGTCCACGATCCTTCAGCGAAAACGCATCTCACAAGGGGGGGGAGTGCACCCGTCCCGTGTGTGGTTCAGGAGGAAGGAATTGGAAGAAATGTTCCAAGGTGCTCCATCCTCCCTTTCTTCTACTCCTGTGACCCTCGCACTACCTTTTGGATTTCCAAATGTCATCCAATTTGAATGAAATGTTATTTTCTTGACTTGACTATTGGATTTCTCGCCTGCGAGGCTGACGGCGACTGCGTTCGACCTCATGAGGCTTCTATTTATGCTGCTGGGAAGCTCTGTGGGGAGAAGTCAATGCTGCAAGAAATTGCAAGGCTAAACTAAAAGCTTTCAACATGTTTTTTTTTTAAAAAAAAAAAATCAGTCATCCTAAACAATCATAAAAGCTTGTTGTTTCCATGAAGTCTGATATATAGAGTTCTGCCTGGGGCACCTTTTTATGGACAGGTTTGAAAGGCCTCCTGATATGGCCATGTCTCTCTCCCCCCCCCCTTAGCTGAAGTACAGTGGCAACAGGAAAGCCGCCATTTTGTGAACCAAGAGAGAGGTACATGGGACAAAAGGGTTCCATGTCAGGTCATACCTTCCAATCTAGCCTGATTGGCTCATATGTGGCCATAGCAGTGGGTTGTACCTTGATGGTCACTCAAGCCTGTCTGCTCTGGGGATGCAAATCTTCCCTTCTGGAGTGTTGTTCATCTGTCTTTTCAACTTGATAGAATGCGTGTATTAGTGGACTATAGAAATGGATTGCATTATTCATAGAGACAAATTTATTCTTGTGTATGAGACTGTGCGGGCAATTGGGTTATAGGTCTTGTGTTACAATCCCTTTTATTGTTTTTGTTATTTCCAAGTTTTTAAATTAAAATAAAATGTAAAATATACATTAAAATTTAAAAATAAACAAATTACACATGGATTAAGCTAAAATAGCAACAACAGTAACAACAACCTACTCCTTGTTGTCCCAACCGTGCCCTCCTCCTCTTCCTCCTCCTCCTCCTCTTTCTTTCAGCCCTATAATTTAGGTGGGGCAGGAATGGCGTTGCTGCTGAGTGTCAGGAAGTCTTCCTTGATGAGCCATCAATCATCCAGGCATCTGCCAGAAGACCAGTAGGTTGGCCTTCTGCCCATGCAGGAAGAGGAAGGGGGAAAATGCCTCACTTCCCCACCCTACTAAGGGCCCAATCCAGATCAGGGGCTGTGCATTTACTTTAAAGTTTGGGAGGGAAACGTTTGCTGATAAGGATACCTTAAAGGTAACATTTCCAAAGGGAAGTGAGCATTGAGCTTGAAGAAGGTTCCGATGAGCAAATACTCTTGCAATTGTCCATTTTCGGTGGCGAGAGAAAATCAGGGAACAAATGTTCCAAATACATTCTTTGGCCACGTCTCCCTTCCTCCGCATGCCATGTTACAGTTCAAGTCCCCCCCCCATGCCCTCATGTCTTTATTAATGTTTCTACTGGTTGGCCATAGACGGTCCATATTCCTTCCCCCCCCCCCCCCAAGCAATTTGTAGAATTGTTTCCTGGTTCTGATATTTGCCTGACTTCTTTAGAGAGCTCCGGTTCGGTATACGGGAAGAGGTTGGGAACAAGGGAGCTCCTTCCTCAAAGGCCATGATTAATCCACAGAGCAGGAGCGAAACAAACACACCCAGAAACCAGGGGGTTGGATATTTTACTAAGAGCACCCAAGATGGATCTTTATTGTCCTGAGTTCAAAGGTTTGTCACCAAAGTAATGTTAATGGAAGGACAGAGAGCTTCCTTAGGAAGGCAGGATTTTTATTTACACCTCAATCCACAGAGGTGAAGACTCTTTGACTCATGCTGCATGATATTATCGGCTCTTACAATGAACTGCTGCCTAGATTTGCTTCATGTTCCCTAGAAATGACCTTCTGAAGTCTACAGGAGGCTTTCCCGGCCCTTCCCTTTTCATACCTGTAGTACTACAGTTCAAACCAGTGTAGGTGGTTGGCTCTGATTTCGGGGGGGGGGGGGAGAGATGGGATTGACCAAGTTTAGTCCAAATGGGTTATCCAAGGCACTGAATCCATCCTCCCAAGAGAGGTTGACCACCTGGGATAGCTCCTTCTAAAGTCCCACTAGAACCCAGAGAAGGCTAAGTGCTCCATAAAACCAGGGCCACCTCTGTAGCCTGGCCACAGATCCCTGGCACATTCTGGGTTTTGGGAGGCTGGCCCGGGATCTGTCAGTACGGATGAGATGCTTACTTCTGGAGGTTCAAATGCTGAGAATTCGTGGTTCTTGTTTTCCTTTTGACCTGACAATCCTCTGTATCATTTCTTGGAAAAAACCTGTTCCTATCAGCTCCTCAGAAGTGGATATGTGTGGTCCTTGATCACTAAGCTTCCCGTTGGGCCCTGTTCCTCTCCCACCTTCAAGTTCTGGACTCCCTGCTTCTCATATTGGGCCTGTATTGGAATTCTGCTTTCTGAGTCCAGGGCTTGCTAGCAGGCGGTTCTATGCATGGCTGTATGACTGGTGATGTGCTCCGTTCCACACCTCATGCATGATGGATGCACAAAGAAAATCCCGCAACGGGAACTAAACTCTTACCTGGTTGCTCTTTCATGTTTGTGTAAAAGTGAGCTGGATTCTGGCTTTGAGTGGGAGACCCAGATCTCTTCACCCCTGTTTCCTTTGAGTGTTTCCACGCATTTGTGACTACTCTATTCTTCTATCCCCTGAAGGACTAAAAAAAACAAAATGTGGATGTAACACCATTCACCCCTTGTCTCTATGTGTGACATAAGCTCCAGTGTCTTGGAATCTTGGTCAGCCACCCAAGACCAGCCGTACAGACCTGTTGCCCATTATCAGATATAAGCCTGTACGAAATCTTCAAGGGAGAAGGGTTTTGCAGAAGGAAAGACCAGGCTAGCCATGATGCCTGCCCTTTTCAAGGCACCTGCCCCATTTTAACAGCTGCTCCTGATGGCTTTTCACCCTATAAATATTTCAGCCTTCTAATTTGGCTTCCAGGAAGAGGAACCTGTTCCCCCACTCTGGGCTTGCCAGCATAAAATGGTGCACAGGCTGATGAAAACTTCATTTGGAAACAGTTTGTAATAACCTTATCCAAGTACATCATTTTATTTTCCGCTTCATATAAAATGCTGATGCTCTTTGCTTGCCTTCTGTGGAGAAAAAAAAAGCGAGAGAATGGTTTGAGGTTCTCTCCAGAAATAGAACTACAGGGAAATCAGCTTTAAAAATGGCTGTCTAATAAGACTTGCTTTTTGAATTTATATTGTTTCTGGTGATTAAGTTTACTTTTAGTGTTGCCTAGAGTGTTCCATTCATGAAGAATGATTGAGAAAATAATTATAACCGGCTGCCTCTCTGACAGCATCGGCAAACACGTCGGCGGCGCAGCACAATTAGAGTTATGGCAAGAATGTAGGCAATGTCACAATGTGAGACTTATGTTGTGGGGAAGGACTCGAACACTGAGGAAGGAGGCAGGCAGGGGACTGGATTTTCACTCCATGAGAGTTATCAGGAGACAGATTTATTGGTGTAGAAACAAATTGAGAAATTGCCCCTTAAATAGCAGTAAAATCCATCTCAGAAGGTGGCAAGAGTCTTGATCAGGTGAGCTGCGGGGGCTGACTCAGTCCGCTCTCCAGAGGGACATGCCTGGTGGGGTAGTCGAGACCCTGGAGATACAGTGGGGCTGCACTTCCTACCAGTCCAAGCCTTCCTAGCCAAGATAAGACCTTTGGGTAGTGTGGGTGGCATATAAATTAAATAAATAAATGAAAAATAATAATGGAGGATGGGCATTGTAGTCTACCACCGTCTGGATGGTCATAAGTTGGCCATTTCTATAAGAACAAATGCCTTCTAATAACAAGCTCTCCTCTCTTCCTCCTGACTCTTGGCTCCAATGTGGGGATGAAGGCAGGCCGCTCCCATTGACTGAAATCCCCTGCTTGTATGAGACACGAGATAAATTTCTTCTCTGTGCCTGAAAGCAGAAGGAATCTTTGGCTGGTTTTTGCTGTAATTCTCCTCCCCCCCCCCAGTTGATCTAATTCAAAGTAGGCAGTGCATCCAATTCAGCTGCCACTCAGATGATGAGTTGAGCGCTTCCCTTTCTCCCTTCCTGGCTTCCTTAGGACCTTTGCCAAAGTGCTGATGAAAATGTCAAACAAGAATATTCTGAATGAAACCGACGCCCCTCGGAGTGTGAAATGTATCCATAGAAATTACAGGGAGCTGCCAAAACTGCAGCAGAAAAGCTCCAATTCCTTATTGGTTGCTGCAATGGTTTTGCGAGCAGCCTAAGACACCCCATAAAGCAAGGGAGTTGGAGCCTGCCTTTGGCTGGGAGCCCTTACAGAGGAGGAAGCAGTTGGAGGAAGGGAGCTAAAGATTGGACTAGGGCTTGGTTAGGACACAGATACGGATTTGGGACCAGATTCTCAAAGCTTCTAATTCTGGGAGAGGAACCATGACCACAGATCTCTATCTCTCTCCTCATAGTCTCCACCCTGAAATCTTGCTGGAATCCTTTTCGAATCTTGCTGGAATCCACATCTCAGAAATGTAGTGGTACTTTTTTTCTGGATGAGATGCCCAACTGCAAAAGATTAGTACAGTTCCTGTGCAGGATGGTGCCTTTCCTACACAGGATACACATGGAAAGGGCAAAAGAAAGATAGGCACTGGGGGAGTCTCATGATTTCTGCATGGGGTGAATGGAATCTTTCCTGTATAGGATTCACAAGAAAGAGCACAATGCTATGCAGAATCTGGCAGTTTCTTGTATGGAACAACAAACAAACAAACAAAGGTGAAATGAGGTAATGTTCTTCATTTTGTAGAATGCTAGGAAATCTAGCCAATACAAGAGGAAGTCTTGGTGGGCAGTCTTGTCAACATTCAGCAACAATGAGAAATGTTGAGAGTACACATCCCATTCCTGGTAAATACATTTGGGGAGATGTGTGATCACATATACCTTCAAACCGACTTCCACACTGTTTCTGTGCTTAATTCAAGATACTGGTTTTGATCTACAAAGTCCTAAATGCCTTGTGTCCGAGATGTCTGAAAGACAGGCAACTCTGACTGTCTTGTATGGTTAAAAAAATGGTTCTTCAACTGGCAGTTAAAGAATATTTTAAATGTCTAGCTGTGTTAAATCTGTTCTTTAAAAATGATTTTTAAAAAATTTGTTTCTTTAAATATGTATTTTATTGCATTGTAGCTTAGTAACCCTGGTGGGTAGAAAAGCAAACCCTAATCCTAACCGTAACCCTAAACCTAACCCAATCAATATGACAGGCAGACAGACAGACAGACAGACAGACTGATGGGGATTTATAGGTCAACCCCTGCATTTTGAATTCAGGATGGACATGAATCAGATCTCAGGCAAGTGAGATGACCAAGGAGTCTTGATTAGATTCTGCAGAAACTTCTTCAAAGCAAACACACCTAACATTCCAGCAAAGCTGAGCAATATTAGCCGGTGTGCCCTCTTCTCATTATTTAAATCCAAAAGGCATTTCAGATTTGATCATAATTGCAACTCTCCCATTTCAGCATTCCATTCCTCAAGCTCCGCTTAGACAAACGTAATTGAAAAACTAACCTTCCGTCCAAATACAAGCATCGTTGCCAACGGCCGATCACAAATTCTATACGTGATTTGTAATACAACCAACCCTCGGAGTTCACACTGCGAGGAAGGAATGTGCGCCTTCCACAAGGAGTTAGTTCCAATTGCAAATGAATACACAATATTTTTTTCCCCACTGCATCTTGCCCAAGGGATCCATGGGACAAAAGAATACAACAGACCTGCCCCAAACACATTGCGCTGGAGGCAGAGGGCTTCTTACTCCATGGCTGCTCAATTAAGAGATACTTTTTCCTTTAATGTCAATGTTATTTGCACATCTGCTTCTGAGAAGTAACAGTAAGTGCCTAAGGAATTGTAAGGAAGAATCTTTCAGGAGACAATTGCTATTTAATTTTAGCGAGATCACAATTTTGCCAGAAACAGACTGTTCTGAAGTGCTTGATGTCAACGCTTCCATGCTTCAGCTCCATGTGTTGAGGCTGTGGCGGCGGGGGGGGGGGCATTTCTCAGGTGATTTGGGCTCCTGATATCAGAAGTCCCCGAATAGTGTTGGCTAGTGATTCTGGGTTCTGTTCTGAATCTATTCTGCATTTTAGATAGTGCCTTAAAGGAACTCTCCAAGGTGCTGAACACAGCGCTACCAAATACTATCGTGTCAAAGCAGAGTCATCATCCCTACCAATCCAGAGTGACCCCAGGCCCCACCTCTGCACCCTGGAACCAAATGTCCCCCACCCTGATGCTCAGGAGGAACAATCTCACAGAGCTCTCTGGGAAGTAATACAACCTGGAACGCTCCACGTGTACATTAGCTTCTGAAATGTTATAGTGCATTAACGTTTCCCACTTCTTTCCAGGTGCCAAGACCCACATTTTGGTGTCAGGCAGTTTTGACCACTGAACATACAACATGCTCCTGTCCAGAATCGAGTTACAGGGGCCTTCTCCCTCCCTAACAGAACAGCCATTCAAACTGTCTTTTGGACTGCTGAAAAAGAACAAACAGCTGGGAAATACAGCCAAGTGGTCCCTTTGCAGCTGAAATTGAATTTAAACAGATGCCTTCAGACACTCTAAAGCTATAGCAATGTGCCTATATAGCTGAGGAACGTGATAAGGAGCTCAATAAGAAAGTCCTGTTGTTTTCCCTGCCACTGGCTTAGCCGTTTCCCCCAGCGCTTCGACTGAAAGCTGGCACTTGCACAATCGAAGGTTTGTGATGTGTGGTTGCACATCTTTCATGCGTCTCCTGCTCATTTCATCCATAAATCTTGAAGACCTCTTTGCAGGACGCTGGCTATTTCTGTGAATTGGTTAGGATCTTATTAATCTCCAATATGATGTGCCCTTTAAGATCAATAAACTACGTCTGACTGAGGACAGACTATGTCTGACTGTCACAGGCGCAAACCCTCAGTTCTGTCCAAATGATTTAGAAGCGTAATATTCCATCTTCCAAAGTGACATGCTTGGCAATTGTGCAATCTTCTCAAGACAGGAATGACTAAGTGGTCAAATTCTCCCTTCTTCCTTTTTTAAAAAAAGCAGTGGTGGGCAACTCCAGACCTCCAGGTAGCATTTGTTTGTAGTTGTAAGCTTTAGCTACCATTGCCAATGGTGAGGGATGATGGGCACTGTAGCCCAATAGGCCACATGTTGCCCATCTCTCTTTTAAAAGCAATGGCTTTTAAATTCCTCGTGTAGGTCTTGCTGTGTGGAGATCACTCGAAATCAAAGAAAATGAGGAATTTAGCAAGTCGCCTCTTACACCTCTTACCCGCCTCCCAATGGCTCCTTCTTCATCCCCCTTTTGTGGGGAATTTTAGTTCCCAACTGAGAATATCACAATTGTGTTTTTATGTGCAGGTGGATGGGAAAATATCAAGTGAGCAGAGATCTCTCCAACTTTCAACCCTCCAGAGTGGCCAACAAAACAAAAATTATGACTGACGCCCAATGCTGCCTCCAAACTCCGCTAACCATAGGCACCAGCTGTGTGGATGTTGTGAAAGCTCAAATTTGCACTCGTGATGAAGCCAGCTCTAAAACCCAAGTGGCAATCTAACCTGTCAGAAGGTGCCAGAGGATATTTCTCTGCTGCCCAAGCTAAGAAAATTATCTGTCAGGTTTGCTTCCTGATACCTCTCTGGCTGGAGATGATTAGCCCCCTGAAGAGCACCCGGGCCCTGATGTAGAGTCCGTTCTCGCCACGGGACATTGTTGGATGGCCCGTCCATCCTTTTGTTCCTGATCAGCTTCCTCACAAATTTTGTTCTTTTGAAGTTCTTTTTCCTTTTCTATCAAAAGGATTTTTTGTAAAAAACAAAACCCTCCGGCACTCCTGCAGAGCTGCAGAGTTATCTGAGGAAGGACTATATAAAACACATTTGTACCTATTTTGTTCTTGTATGTTTTTACAGAGAGGCATTGATAGGGGTCTGACCGCTTGCTGATCTTTGATTGCCCGTACGTGAAAGCCATTTTATCTCACCACATGGCCGTAGGTAGGTTCACTGCTGGTGATCCTACGTATCTTCTGAGGTAGATGTCATGCAGGGAACCTTGACTGTTGGTAGGATTCTGTAATATCTTCTAAACCACTGAGGAATGGTTTAAAATGTATATAAATAATCTGGAAACCACTGTATTATCTTGGCTTCTTTTTTCAACCAGGAAAGCTATGAAAATGCCTGGCATGAAAAGATATGAATCTGTGTAGACTGTGATGGAGGTCATCTCTGGATTTCGTTAGAATTCTCAGACATGGCAGGTATACTAAAATCGTCTGGATTTTGGAGGAAATTATGTTTTTAATCACAGTGAGAGATCTTTGAGAAGCCAAAGGATCAATAAACTCTTCTGGATTTCTAGGCACATTCTATGTATCATGGATTCTTTATTAACAACTTTGTTTTAAATGGGGCAAAGGGAGCATTTTCCATAGTGTTTTCCATCACCTCCTCTCTGCTGTCCACTGGGAAGTGGGCTTTGTTTACAGCAAAAATTGTCTCTATGATTCATTTGCTGCCAAGGAC
This sequence comes from Pogona vitticeps, assembly GCF_051106095.1. NCBI lineage: Eukaryota > Metazoa > Chordata > Lepidosauria > Squamata > Agamidae > Pogona > Pogona vitticeps. Next base: position 25,254,749 of record NC_135794.1, on the reverse strand, counting down.
CAGATTGACTGCAAAAAAAGTAAGAAATTTTAAAAAGAAATACCTACACACACACACACACACACACACACACACACACACACACACACACACACACACACACACACACACACACACACACACACACACACACACACACACACACACACACACACACACACACACACACACACACACACACACACACACACTTCTCTTGTTCCTGTTCATCAGGCCAGTTGTTTCTTCTCAACTCACTCTGTGAGACATGAAGAAAGATGAATCTCCTTCAGCAAACCCACACCAATATGTCATTAATAATCACAGTAATGGTGTGCCATCAAGCCATTCTGACTTATGGTGAGCCTTTTTTCAGAGTCCTCCAGGCAGAGAATACTCTGAAGTAATTTACCATTCATTCCCTTCTTCTGGGGTGCTCTGGGACTGTGCAGCTTGCCCAAGGCCACCCAGGCTGGCTCTTCTCCTGTGATGCACAGAGGGGGAATCGAACTCCCAACCTCTGGCTCTGTAGCCAGAGACCTAAACCACTAGGCTATCCAGCCAGACTCAATATGCCGTTATGCTAATAAACAGACAAATTGATATACTTCATAACAGAGCTCTGAGGAACCCCACTTTTTATCTCTCTAGATCTAGATTTTTGCCTCCTTAGATCGATCATGGGTGAGATTATGGACAGATTTCGCATTTGCATTTAAGTCAGTGATGTGAGATCTAACAGTAGACTTGGCATTCTCCTCTCTCAATTTTTTTTCCTAGGCTAAAGAACATAAAAAGAGAGTAGAGTTAACAAACCTTCCTCCTTCCTGAGGAGACTGTGGGCCTCCTTACACCAAAAAGACATGTTGGCATTACTGTATTATCACCATCAACAGCAGCAACTGTAGATGCAAAACCAGATTTATTTTCCCCCTGTGGCGCCACGGGCCTGCCAAGCAAATCCTTCTAAATAAGAAACCCAACCCATCTCCTTGCCGGATGCAACTTTGGACAGGCATCGGATCTTCTGGGGAGGAAATCAGTCCAGTCCTTCCAAGTCCAAAGACTTCAGCCGGCATTTTTGGCAACAGCAGTGAAGAAGATGGCTTCTCCGGGCCAAGACCCAAACTCATCCACTCGTCTTGATACCTTCAGGATCTTAAAAATCTTCCAGTTCATCAGTGGATGTAACCCCGCCACCGATGCTAATTGGGGCAGGTCCGGGTAGAGAGGTTGTGGACAGTTTTCCCTCTAATGGCCACGGTTCTGCTGAGGAGACTCTCCGTACTTCACTGGGCCTAACGTCATGGCCACCTGCTGTGACAAACCCAGACCTACTGGGATGTGTCACACAGTTACACTAAGCTGCCACCAACCATTCCCTGTAAGAAGTCACACAGACCAGGGATGGATTTTTAAACAATAAAAAGAATAAGGTTTATTTAAATACACACAGGGTAATTAAAACAATCAGGTGAATAACATAAAGGAACGTGGCTTATTCTCACTCATACAAGCATACAGTTTGGTTCACCCAGAACCTTAACTTAAAGCCCAGACCCTGAACCTATCAGTTCTGGCTAACCAACAGACACCTGAACCTATCAGGTTGGTACTCTGACACACAGTAGTACCCTGTCTGACACACAGACTCCCACAACAGCTTCTTCTTCCCAGCTGCTGCTTCGTCACCTCCCAGTGTCTCTCAGCATCTCACAAACTCTCCACACACGCATCACATATTTATACAGTACAGCCCCTCCTCCTGATGTCCCGCCTTCCACTCCCCATAGGATGGAACTTTCCCTCCAAACCCATGACAGACAGGTAACATCAGTGCTGTATGTAACACCTCCCCTCTTTATAAGTTGTTTTGTAGGGGGAAAGCTAAGGTGCTTTTCACCAAAAAAACAACCTGGGTAAAATACACAACAACAGTTATACATACCATATTATACTTACTCATACTTACATTCTAAGTTAAACATAGCAAATATGTATTTTAAACATTTACCATATACATTACATCAATTTTACCTTTATTCATACAAACCAAATTCAAAAAACAGGTACATTTAACTTTTTCATCATTATATACACATAGTCCATGTTCTTTCGCCGTCTTCATTCTTCAGGTCTTCTTGATAAGGCGTCAGCAACACAGTTCACTGACCCTCTGACCACCTTCACTTCAAAGTCATAGTCCTGTAGGTTTAAAGCCCACCTCATAAGTTTGCTATTGTGGGTTTTCATTGTCTTTAACCATTGCAATGGTGAATGGTCAGTACACAGAATAAAATGTCTTCCCCAGATGTAAGGCTTGGCCTTCTGGATCGCGTAGACTATGGCCAAACACTCCTTCTCCACGGTTGCCAAATGTCTCTCACCTTTTTGAAGTTTCCTACTCAGGTAGGACACTGGATGCTGGTCACCATTCTCATCCTCCTGGCACAGAACTGCTCCTACCCCGCTGTTAGACGCATCGGTGTAGATGATGAACTCCCGGTCGAAGTCTGGAGCACGCAGGACTGGATAGTTGATTAACGCCTCCTTCAACCTCTGGAACGCCGCCTCACAGTCGCTGGTCCACGGGATGCGGTCATCAGCCTTCTTCCTCGTCAGATCGGTCAGCGGAGCCGCAATCTCGCTAAACCTCGGGATGAACTTTCTGTAGTAGCCCACCAACCCAAGAAATGATTTGACTTTTTTCTTGGTGTTGGGTCTAGGCCAATCACGAACAGCTTCTATTTTGGCCTCCAGGGGTTTTATCATTCCTCCCCCTACCATGTGACCCAAGTATTTTATTTCTGGGCTACCCAGCTGACACTTGCTGGCCTTTACTGTTAGCCCTGCTGCACTTAACCTCTGCAGCACTAACTCCAGGTGTATCAGGTGATCTTCCCAGGTATTACTGAAGATCCCTATGTCGTCAATGTAGGCCACTGTAAAGTCACTGAGCCCTGCCAAGGTCTGGTCCATCAGCCTTTGGAATGTGGCTGGTGCATTTCTGAGACCAAAGCTCAGGACTCGAAACTCATAGAGACCAAAAGGGCTGCAAAAGGCAGTTTTTTCTTGATCCCTGGGATCAATTCTTAATTGCCAATATCCCTTTACCAGGTCCAATGATGAGATGAACCGACAACCCCCTATGGTTTCAATCAGGTTGTCTAGCCTGGGCATTGGGTAGGCATCAGGAGTGGTTACACGGTTTAATTTCCTGTAATCAACACAAAACCTAATGCTCCCATCAGGCTTGTCCACAAGGACTATCGGAGAGGACCAAGGACTAGAAGAGGGGACGATTATGTTCTCCCTCAGCATCTCGTCCAGCTCCTTCCGCACCTTGTCCCTATAGGGTCCCGTTACTCGGTATGGGGATACTGCCTGCGGGGGTGCATCCCCTGTGTGGATCCGATGCATCACTCCCTTCACTATCCCCGGCTTGTTGGAAAACACCTGTTGATATTTACTAAGCAGCATTTTTAGTTCTTGCTGCTGGTCTTGGGTGAGTGCAGGACTGATCTTTACCTCCTCTGGGTTGTATTTTACTTCCCCTCTACCCTCCCAGAAGGGTAATTCAGCTTCCTCACTCTCAGCTGCTTTTATCGCGAATAAAACCCTCTGTTCCCCTCTGTAGTAGGGTTTTAGGGCATTCACATGAACCACCCTCCTTGCTTGGTTCTCCTCCTGCTCTATTAGGTAGTTCAGGTCTGACATCTTGGAAATGACCCTATATGGTCCTGCCCATTTGAGCTGCAGTTTATTCTCTCTGCAGGGCCTAAGCCAAAGCACTTCCTCCCCTGGGTCAAAGTGCCTCTCTCTAGCTTTGTGGTCATACCATGTTTTCTGTCTGACCTTCTGAGCTTGCAGGTTTTCTGCTGCCAGCTCTAGATTTCTCCTTAGGTCATTCATCAAGGTGTCTATGTAAGTCACAACGTCTTGTGGGTCATCCTGGGTGATCTGCTCCCAATTTTGTTTGATCAAATCAAGGGGCCCTTTCACCCTTCTCCCAAATAAAAGTTCAAATGGACTGAACCCGGTACTGGCTTGTGGCACTGATCGATAGGCAAACAAAAGGGATTGCAGCTTCTGGTCCCAATTGTTTGGATTCTCTGCCAAGTAAGCCCTAATCATGCGCATTAGAGTCCCATTGAACTTCTCAGTTAACCCATTACTTTCCGGATGATAGGCAGTGGTTTCCTTGTGCTTAATTCCACAGATTTGCCATAGGCGTTTCATGAGCTTTGATGTGAACGATGCGCCCAAATCTGTGATTATCTCTGAGGCAAATCCCATCCTGGACATATACCCCACCAAAGCATCGGCCACTGTGTTAGTTTCAATGTTAGACAAGGGTATGGCTTCAGGATACCTTGTGGCATGGTCCACAATTGTTAGGATGAACCTGTTCCCCCTCTTTGTGGCCTTGGGCAAAGGTCCCACAATATCCACCCCTATGCATTTGAACGGAGTGTCAATCACAGGCAAAGGGCACAACTTTGCCTTGGTCCTGTCGCGGTTATTCCCCTGCCTTTGACACACATCACACTGTTTACAGAACTCCCTGATCTGCTTCCCTATGTCAGGCCAGTAGAAATTCTGTGTGATTCTCTGCTGTGTTTTGTTCACTCCTAAGTGTGCAGCAAACATGTCAGAGTGCCCCCTTTGTAAGATCATAGGGCGATACTTTTCAGGTACCACCAGCTGACTTCTGATCCCATCTCCCCCTTTTGAGATATTCCTCAGGGTTTCTCTATATAAAATCCCCTTTTTCTCCAGAAATCTCACTGGGGTTTCAGGTGTTAGCTGGGCGTCAGTCACCTGTTCAAAACACTTTTGGAGAGTGGCGTCTGCCTTTTGCTCCTGTCCAAATCTGCTGTCTGTGGTTAAGGTTTCCACCACAGCTTCTGAACTCCCCTCTGCTTCCGTCTCTGGCTCATCATTACCCCCCTGAACTGTCCCTGTGGTGGCTTGTGAGCGTGTAATCACTAGCACCCGTTTCACATGTTCAGCCAGGTCATTTCCCACGAGCACGGCTGCTGGCAGAGTCGATGAAATCGCTAGCCGCCAAACGCCCCTCCAGCCTTGAAAATTGACAGGTACCTCAGCTACTGGCAGAGAGATTACCTGCCCCTCAATCCCTGCCACCTTTATGCTCTCATTTGGGATTATAAACTCCCTAGGAATAATATCTGGATGGCACAGGGTTACCTGGGAACAAGTGTCCCGCAGCCCCCTATACTGACGGTCCAGTATTCCTACGTCCACCCCGGCTGTCTCAAACAACTGAGAATCTGTTTTTACCAGCAAGCAGCGTTTTACCTCTATAAGAGGACCATTTTCCTCAGCCTGCTCCGCAGAGGTAGCTGTTCCAGACTGAGTAGCCATGGCAACAGGCTCCCTCAGTGACACTGAGCTTTGCTCTTTCTGGACACAGAACACAGCTTTTGGCTTGGTCCCACTAGAATTCTGAGGCACCATTCCTTTTAGCTGCTTCAATTTCTCACACTCTGAGATTAGATGACCCTTTCCCTGACAGAAATAACATTTTCTGGTGTATTTTGATTCTCTCTCCTCTTGTTTGGGTTTTCCCTCCAAATTCTGAGGTCTTAGTTTCATGTCTGAGGGCTTCCCTTCACCATGGGCCCCTCCCCCTTGCTGGCTTTTCCCTGGTCCCTGAGAGTACTTGCTGTAGGCTTCTTTGGGTTTACCCACAGATTTCCCCTCACCCAAGGGCTTTCTTATTTGGGAAATAAAATCCGCGATCTCTGCGGCTGCTGCCACAGATTTCGGTTTCCTTTCCCTCACCTGGAATTTCAATTCCCCCTGCAGGACTGAATAGAACTGTTCCAGTGCTATCAAATCTTTAAGCTGTTCATAGGTCTCTGTTCCCTCCTGCGATAGCCATTTCTCAAGCAGCCTCACCAATTGGGCCCCCACTTGGGTAAAAGTCTGTTCTGGCTTCTTGGTGAGGGACCTGAATCTTTGTCTCAGCTGCTCTGCATTTATCCCATGTCTGGCAAACACCAGTTTTTTAAACTCTGCGAAATCTTTCATCAGTTCCTCAGGCATCTCGGCATAAACCTCAGCCAGGCTACCACTGATTAAAGATCGCATGATGGTCATCTTCTCAGTTTCCCTCACTGAGAAGTCCACAAACGCTCTTTCCACTAAGGAAAAGAACACCTCAGGACAATCTCCCTTGTGGTACACAGGGAATTTCTTCAGGTCAGCTTTAGACAGTTGGCCTCCCTCAGAATCCCTATTGTTATTATTATTCTGGTTCATCATTTCCAGTTTTCTTAATTCATACGCCATCCTTTCTTTTTCCAGAGCAATTTTCTCTCTCTCCCTCTCCATTTCCATTCTCTCTCTCTCTATTTCAAATTGCCTCTGCCTTTCCCTTTCCCTTTCCTCCACTTCAAATTGCCTCATCCTTAGTTCATGCTGTTGGGCTATGAGCATTTTTCTAAGTTCTGGGTTCTGCTCTCCTGTGCTGTCACCCTGCACTGAGCCAAATTCATCCTCAGAACCTTGGTCAATCTGGGGGTCTTTCACATCACTCATTTCGGCCATCTGGCTTCGAGTCAAGGGCATAATCCCCCCTCAGAACAGGCTGCTTTAAAAGTCAAGCCTCAAAATAAAACGACCACTTTTTTCCTCTTGCCTCAGAACCAGCTTTCCTATAGAGATTGCTGCTGTTCTTCAGCACTAAACTTGTAACAGTATCGAGTCAGAGCCTACCCCCCTCTGCTGGGCCTCTCAGCTGGCAAGCTAGCTCACTGTTGCTACGCAGTTTTGCCTCAGCTTTTTCCCGCCAAAACTAGGCTGCCTCAGAGCACCTTAATCTAAGTCTCCCCAGTTGGCACGTTCTTCCACTAGCGCACCTCCCCGTGAGGTACACCTAGAAGATTACCTACGCGCCTCAGACTGTCCCTGACTAGACCCCCCTTGCTCTGGGCACACTTGCCAAGGCTTTGCTGGACCGCTGGACAACTGGACCAGTCGTATCCCACACGCTGGACACCAATCAATGTGACAAACCCAGACCTACTGGGATGTGTCACACAGTTACACTAAGCTGCCACCAACCATTCCCTGTAAGAAGTCACACAGACCAGGGATGGATTTTTAAACAATAAAAAGAATAAGGTTTATTTAAATACACACAGGGTAATTAAAACAATCAGGTGAATAACATAAAGGAACGTGGCTTATTCTCACTCATACAAGCATACAGTTTGGTTCACCCAGAACCTTAACTTAAAGCCCAGACCCTGAACCTATCAGTTCTGGCTAACCAACAGACACCTGAACCTATCAGGTTGGTACTCTGACACACAGTAGTACCCTGTCTGACACACAGACTCCCACAACAGCTTCTTCTTCCCAGCTGCTGCTTCGTCACCTCCCAGTGTCTCTCAGCATCTCACAAACTCTCCACACACGCATCACATATTTATACAGTACAGCCCCTCCTCCTGATGTCCCGCCTTCCACTCCCCATAGGATGGAACTTTCCCTCCAAACCCATGACAGACAGGTAACATCAGTGCTGCATGTAACACCTGCCACTGTGGCTGTCCTTGGAGTCCTGAGAGAACCTGCCAGAGCTGATGTTCCACCGGCACAGCCTTGGACTTTTCTCATCAGATTGTGTCTCACGTTTGCAGACGGAAAGGCCATACCCGGCCACTTGCATGTTACATCTCTGGGAGTGCTGAAGTGCCCCTTGACCAGCCCTGGTAGCTTTCCTTTCCTTGACGGGCAGTTTTTCCTGGCAGTTCCTTGTGCTCACGAGGGTTGCTTAGCAACACACATGAGCAACGTCGGTGCCTGCCAGGGTCTCCTTTGCACGTTTGTGAGACAGCTTTCCTTGGTCTCGTCCCTAAATGCTGTCAGCAAGATGAAAGGGTCCCCCACGTGTCCTGTGCGGGCATCGAGGTGCAGGTGTAGACTTGCAGCAGGATCAGAGGCTCAGCCAAAGACAGCAAGGGGCAATGCCAGATAAAAATGTGGGACTTTAAGGGCTCTTTTTTCTTCATCTGGAAACGGCAGCCATTCCACCTCCTTGAAACTTTGTTCCAGGGTCCGAAATCAGGAATGTTCAAGTTCATAATCAGTAGCAGCCATGCTGAAAACCAGCAGAAAAACACATCAAGGAGGGGTAGTAAAGGAGCCTATCAAAGAACGGTGTTCTCTGTGTGAAGAGTGGCACGTCACCGAAAGAAGCAGAAAGCATGTTCGCCCATGGCATTCATAGGCACCCACAGGTCCACATTGGTAGTCCTCTCAGCCTCAGCCACAGGCTGCTACCTAGAGATGTGCTTCGTCTCAGTCCCAGTCCCACGGTCTGATGAGGCAAAGCACAGGCTGGAAGTAAATACAAATAACTTGCTCCTTGCAGTTAACTCCTCTTTTTTTGAAATACCTAAGGCATGGCTAAGTTACATTCAGCAATAACTGGTCTCCTGTTGTTGTGTTGGTTGGACAAGGATTTAGGAGATTGGGTTCCATCCCTCCCTGGGCCATGAGACTCACTGGGTGGCCTTGTGCCCAGCACCATTCCCTCAGCCTGGTCTACCTCCCAGGGTTTGTAGTGAGGAGGAAGTGGAGCAGAGGAGAACCATGAGCACTGCCTTGAGCTAATTTTAAGAAAGGTGGGATATTGATGGAACAAGTTGCAACTCTAATCTTTTAATGACTTTCATAGTTACATGGGTGGGAACACACGGAAGGGTGACAAAAGAATATCCCATAGTTCAAGGGTTTTTCTTGTTTTGTGTTGGGTAAGCCTGCCAAAAGACATTGTGTGCAAAATCCAACATCTGGGAACACAACCAGGACCTTGACAATTAGCTGTTATAAACCCTAAGATTTTTGTGATTTCATTTATCCAAGCATAAAGCACCCATTACATTCTGGCTGCAATTTTAAAAACATAATACTTTTGATGCATTGGTTGGTTTGTCCTCTTGTTTAACAGAAAGACCATAGTTTTGTGCTGCTTTTGAGATTTTAACGCATTAATTAATGCATTAATTTACTGTGTTCTTTTCAAGCTTTAGTGAATGTGGGTTAGCCATTTTCTTTGGCTTTGGAAGGCTTTGAATGGGTTTGCTTTAAAGCTGTTAGTGACTGGAGGAGGACTGTCACACTGAACTGTCTAATCTAATCCAAATTGCTTTCCGCATTCCTCAAGAGTTCCTGCAGATGTTCAGCCCTTGCAGGACCTTCAGCTGGAATGTTGTGGCCAAATTGCACCTACCAAGGGCTTTCCCTTGAGAAGTAGTATTGATTTTATGCTCAACGTTGACCTTTCCTACAGCCAGCGCACTTGAGCAAGAACCTCCAAATCCTCAACTTTCATTTTGGGAGGGCAGGTATCTGGCATGAGAGCCAAAGCCTTCTTGGCCTGCAATTCATTTGCTGTTGTGCTTGTGCTGTTGACATTTTCTGGGGGTTGCGTGCGTCCAGCCGCACATACAAGATTTATAAAGGTAATGCATAGGTTAAATAATTTGCAGCTGTACCACTGAAGGTTCATTAAAACTGTTTTGTTCAATTTGTCAAGCTCTAAAAATAAAGAGTGAAAGCTCATCTCGTGGGAACTTTCAAGGTTAAATTTATAGTCACAGGTCGTAGGATGTATGCAAATGATGATAAAGGATGAATAATAATATTAATAGTACACATCCATTTCCTTGCCCAGATTTTGGAAGAGAATGAAAAGATACCTGGAGGGCCTAGATAAGAATTTGCCATTGAATTCATTCTCTTCTTGTCATGTTTGCGTCTATTTCTCCAAAGTTTTCCAAGCAATTGAGGACAGAGGTGGGCTTTATAAAGCAAACCCTTCCTCATGTTGGTTTCTGGAAAGTGATTGACTGTGATTCTTCATTACAACCTTTAGAAAGTGAACTCGTGCCTATCATTATTGTCTCTTATGTTTTACACAAAAAACCTCCAGCTTTCACCCTGTGAGAGTAGACCACAGTGTGTCCTCCACATCACCTGGGAAGGAAAAGCATGCAACAGCCCCTCCCATGAGCATGCGCACACCGTTTCTGCCTCTGTGTCCCCATAATGGGGACAGTTCTCATGACACCCCCCCCTTTCCGCCTGGAAGTGTCCTTGTGGCTGAAAACTGCCCCCAACAAAACTGTGGCAAGGAAATCTAGCTCTGGGGCAGACTCTACACTTAAGAAAGGATCTCCTTGGTCGTGCTGCTAAAGTTCTGCCCATCCTTGGAACAACGTTCCATTCTTTCAGTTTAATATTCTCCTCTTCCCACTTAGAGCACAGTACATAAAAATAAATTACTGTTTCTCCCCAAAAAAAACCAACCTCTCTTTTTTTGCATAAATAAATTATCACAGCACTTGTTAGCTGCACTAAAATAAAGGATCTGTCGGGGTTTCAAATTACAACACTCTTTCCGGCAACTTGCATCCAGTTGTAAAAACTCTCTCTAGAATACAAGGCATAAATTAAGTTGGCAAATATGATCTTTTCACATTTATTTATGTGTTAAATTGTGCTGTTGTTGTTTCTAAATGATCTTGGGAAGCACAATTAATTAATGCGTGCAAATTACTCTCCCTCTGAGTTCTTTGCTTGACAGATGTGATAGAGCTACCAGTGATGTTAATTATTTTGTGTGGTTCCAACAAATTGGGAGTGGGTGGGGGGCAGCTCAAGATGGCCACTGGCCAGAAGTCATTGTAAGGGCAGAAACAATGCCGTTAAAGATCTGCGTGGTTAGTGGCTAAGAACTGCTCATCCATGTGAGCCCACTGGGCAGCTTTAGACCAATGCATCTCTCCATCTTTGTGAGTCATCATTATGGTACCTTTGAAATGTAACTTAGTTTTAGTTACCTTTTAAAGTAAAGAGTCACAAGTAACTGTGTTGCCTGTAATTCCTTACTTTCAGCATCTGCTGTGACTGTTAACTAGGGGACTAAAGCCTTACTGGACCTATTTAATGTCCACCAAAATCAGAACTGTCCAGACTTTTCAAAAAGTTACTTCTGTGGGGAGTTGGGAGGGCTGGCCATGTCTGGCTGGTGGATGCCTGGATTTGCATTCCAAAGAACTGTTTTCCCCCCCACGCCCTGAATGAGTTTTCTGGCATCATCTTCCAGCCAAGACCAAGGAACCAGGGCATGGAGTGCTGTTTAGACCAGTCCCTTCAGCAGGAAGTGGGCAAAACAGCCTGTGCTTCAAGTCAGGCCAGTTCACCGTTCATTCCTTGGGTTTTGAGCAAAAGAACGAACAGCGAAATTAGTCTTGCTTTAGCTGAGGCGGTTTCATTATCTCAGAGATACACTATAATTTGGCGTAGCTGCATGAACCCCTCATTAATGGAACGAGAACCACTCGAAATAGCTTAATCTTCTCATTTCTGGCTTTTCGCTTCTGCATGGTAAAATACAATTTTTAACCCTCACCTGCGTCTCTTCTTTTTCCGTGCTTTCATTTTTAGGAAGTGAGAGAAGTGCCAGCAACAGGTCATCTCTGCCCATGGACCAAACTCGGCCTCCTGTTTCCTCTCTCAGAGAGATAGCCAGGCCCCAACTCGAAAGGATGGGGGACTTCTCCCTCCTGGAGATGATGGACGACTACCCTTACCATACCTCCCCACCGGCCACAGTGATGGGGGTCGGAGTTCTGCAACATCGGGCGAGCTCCAAGCTCCTCAGCCCTGCCTTAACAGAGAAGAACAGAGGGGGGGGGGATCCAGAGGAGCATAAACACAGAGTAGACCCCTTCAGAGGAATGGGGCTTCAATCGGTTGTGGATGATGGCAGAAGTGGAGAAGCCTTTTCTTAATCCCAGAAACCTCTACCTTGCAAGTCTAGGGACACAGCTTGGAAAATTTATATTCCTGGACAACCCCAGCCAGCTCTATGGCCCTCACGCGGGAGAGCCTAAGGGTCTGTTCTGCCCAGATTCTGCCCTAATCTAGCCATGGTCTCCACAAACAGTGAGACGTTTACAAGGAGCCCATGAGTAGGTGGCTGGAGGAGGAAGGACTGAGCAGAAGGACGACCCCCTGGGGAGCTAATTTCTTATTTTATTTATTTATTTATTTATTTATTTATTTATTTATTTATTTATTTATTTATTTATTTATTTATTTATTTATTTATTTATTTAATTAATTTATATGCCACCCACACTACCCAAAGGTCTCTGGGCGGCTTCAGAGTCCCATCCGTGGTGGAGGAATCCTAGTATTACACCCACACGCCAAAATCAACATATGCAATTTCAGGGCCCATCTGTGTTTTCTTTGGTCTTTTTGTTTAATGATGATGATGATGATGATGATGATGATGATGAATGTTGATTTGTGGGAAGGAAGAAATGACAACAGCAGTGGTTGCGCTCATCACGTTTCCTTTCCATAAGTTTCTGCAGCAGTTCATGGAAACACACACAGAGAGGGGGGGGAGAGAAAGAGAGAAAGAGACGGACACTCACAGACGCACACACACACACACTGCTGTGGACATTGTTCTCTGTTCGGGCTTTCAATATTGCTGGTGTCACTTTAATGAAAGGGAGAAAAGACCATAAAATACCATAAGCACATGTTTTGGAAGATTGGGGAGGGGGGGGGGAATAAAAAGCGAGAAGTCCGTTCTCCCTGAATTAATCTGTAGTCCAAAAATCACTTTGCACTTTGAAAGTGTTATAAAGTCATATAAACCACCGGATGAGGGAGAAGAGAAATGCACCATTGATCTTGCTGTAAATGTTTGGGTTTTTTTTTTAAAGGTGAGTATAATCTGTGCTGTGTCATTGATCAATGTGAAAAGGCTGCATCCCACTTGCCCCCCCGCCCCCGTTTAAAACAGGACTGAAAAAAATCACTCACGGTCAAACTTGCTGCTTGGAGAGGAGCTTTATTGAAGGTGGCCTTTGCAGAGAGTCCAGCGGAAAAGCTTCGGGGTAGTTTCTAACTCAGCTCGCATTTCTCAGGCACAACCGGAGTTGGTGCCTATGCTCCAGAGGGCCCTTTCCTACCTCCACTGAGTTTTTAATATATGTGTGTGTGTGTGTGTGTGTGTGTGTGTGTGTGTGTGTGTGTGTGTGCTGCATTTCTTCCCGCCCCCCCCCAGGAAGAAGGTCCTTGGGAAAAGTTACGAGTGGACTTTCTCTGTGCCACGACAGCCTCGTGCACGATCGCACCTGGGTAACCGAGGATCTGCCCAGACCTCCCCCCCCCCTTTTGTGCAATGGCCTAGGGAGGGGGCACCTGGGCGGGAAGAATGGACAGAAAGGTGCCTTAAAACCTGGTCTGCTTAAGGGCCAGAATCTTATTGGCCATTTCAATAGAAGTCGCAAAAGTCCAGTCGGAAGGTTTCCACCCATGAGGAAGAGGCTGATGGAGTCCCGGCTGGATTGGCAGAACAGGGCTTAAATCCGCTGAAGGGTTTCTGGCTTTTGCGAGCTCAAGCAGGCTGGCCAGTCAGAGATGAGGAAGCAACGATTTGGTTCATGCTCTAATCCAGTGTGCAGTTTAATCCCCCAAACACTGAACAAAATACAGTATCTGTCCGTCGCAATGAAGGGCTAAATTGCATCTAATAAAGCAAAATTTAAAATAAAAATAAAAACCCAACCAGCCACAGTGCAATTCTGCCTCTCCTTTGGAATCTTGTCCTTGAACCAGGCACGGATCAGCCCCAGCTATGGGCAAGGACATGCGTGGAGGCAGACTTTAGAGACCTGCACACCCATACTATTGTCCCCCCCCCCAAATAAATTCTGTTCATGTTGACTGGGAAGGGCTAATGCCCGTCCAAAAGGATCTCGGTTCTCACGGTCTTTTAGAAAGTCTGAAATTGATTTCTACAACATCCACAACATCTCATCTTGCCAGCGCTGCGAATGAGCCAGATACATCTGTTTGCAAATGGCATTCCAAATTACATTGCAAATTACTTAATACAAAATGAGAAAAGGGTGGATACAATTCCTGCACAAAAGCCACGACGGCAGGGCAGAACTCAATCTGCTTGTGTAGACGGAGTCGTTGCACTCAGCAAGCCTAGGCACGGGCTAATTGGATTATCCATTTTGCATGACTTCGTAGTTAGCACCCTCAGGCTGAGGAAATTCTAGCGCATCGCAGCAGTATTTATGTAGGATTACAACATTCTCTCCTGCCAACGGCTCCCTCTGCATTTTATTTTCAATGGAAGAAAAACTTCCACTCAGCTGCCCATCCTTGTTGCACCTTCCTGCTTTGAATGTGTTTTGGTGTTGCTTATGTATTTGCTCGATCCTTTTTAGTATTTGCACACTCACTGTTGTCTTTAATATTGTCTTTTAATGATGTAAACCACTTTGCATCCTTTTAAGGAGGAGGTCAGGGTAAAATATTTTAAGCAAGCAAGTAAGCAAATAAATATTTACTTGGCTTGGCTATTGGATGTGCAGAATTGTATCCAAACAGACCTCACTTTGGATCTGAGTTGTAAACTTATATCTATATGTTCTTTATCAAAGTCCTTGCTACTTTATAAGTCCTTTTTGATAGGGGCGTGTAGCTTTGTAGATTTCGTTCTTGCAGGTCAGAATGAAACTTTTCAAAAGTTTTCTTCCTGTCTGGGAGATTAACAATGTTTTCTCCATTTTCACCTCTTTGCATTTCAGGACTTTTTCTGGGGGAAAAAAATCACGGAAGTGCATTTTGTGCAAAAACTGATATTTTGTGCAAAAGTGTCTGATACCAAACAACAACAAAAAAACAAAAAAACCCATTCATGTATTTTGCATGAAATTACATAAGACAATTGAACTACAGCTCATTCATTCATTGGCGTCAGAGGTGACTTGGTGGCAGATAGCAACACATCTCTCTCTCTTTCTCTTTCAGAATATTTCAGATGTGACTGCGAAAGTTCTGGGATTTGCAGACCAAAGTGACACAATGGGAAAGAGGAGGAAAATGGAAAAAGGAATGCTACTTTCCAAACTCCAGGTTGAAAGGGAAGGAGGAGTCCTTTTGAAGCAGCTAGGAAAGGATTCATCTGGACAGCCTGCCATGCTGATCTTAAGGGTCAGCCCACTGGCAGTGGCCTTCCGAAGGCTGTCGTCTACAGGCTGGACTGGAGCCTAGTAAATGAAGGCTGCTCCAGGCTCATTTATCCAAGATGAAGGTAGCAGAAAAAACAAGACCAGGGAGAGCAAAGGTGCTAATGCATCCACCCATCCGTTCCAGCGGCTGCCATGGAAGCTGTAGGGCCTGCGGGTGAGGAAAAAGGCAAGGGTGATTCGAGGCAGGTCTACATCTACAGAGCACATCTAGAGGCTGTTAAAACGTTCCCCAATGCCTAAAGGTTCCCAGGCCCCCAGCACCCGAGGCCTTCAGATGTCAGGGCCAAAGGCTGAACCTTACAGATCGGTTCTGTTTCCTCGCCATGCCTGTCTCGGCAGATCTGGCCGGAGCTACTAATTTCACTTTTAATATTCCAGAAATCTACCCTTTCCCTCAATGGTCTACCCTCTGTGTCAGGAGGGCATCCTTGCAAACAAAGAAGGGTGAGAAAGGTTTTTGCTCCTACATGGAAGCTAACAGCCTGCTTTGTAATTTTGCATACATTCCCTTCTGTGTTTTGCATATTAATCAACCCAACCAGGCTCTCCAGAGTGGGTCACACAACCCTCCATGTTTTTATTTGGCTGATTTCATAACCAGGGCCAACTTGAAAGCTGGCTCAAAGGTTAATTGTAGTGCAGACAGTAGGGTTGTTGTGTTTTTAAAAAATTTTTTTAAAAAATCTTAATTCCATGAGGCTAACTTTCCTCCCTCTCTCTTTTAACATCTAGGTCAGGCTAACGCCGTAATTACAGCTTGGCGAATGTTTCCTCATTCATGTCACAAATTCCTACCTCTCTCCACAGACTTCCTTCAACACGAACTAAATTTAAATCATTGTTCACACTTCCACTGGCTGTTTTTGCGGAAAAAGAATATCTTACTCTGTCTTTTATTCAGAACAGCCTGTGGTCCTACAGCCTCTCTTTGGTGTAACCACTCTGGGCTGGCCGGGCTTCTTCGCGCAGCTTGCCCATGGCGTCGACCCTTGAAAATGAAAGAAAGCCTTCCAGACTCGAAACCCACTCCCACCCAGAGCTGACAATTCATGAGGCAGTTGGGAGGATAATAAAGGCAAAAGGATGACCCCACCCCACCCCATCCCACCCACCCACCTGCCGCAATGATAACAGGATTATATATTTGTATAGTGCATAGAAAAGCTCCATAATTCCTTTTGTGGGGCTAAACAGGCTTCCTTGGTGTTTCGAGGATATTCCCTATCAGATTTTTGGATATTTTGATTTTTAACTGGACCAGACACACACACACACACCTGCAAAAGAAAAGCAGAACTAAAACAAAAACAGAAAGCAACAAATACAATATTGTTACAAACAGGATTTTTTTTTTTAAAAAAAAAATAATCCTTTGCTCAATTTCTTCTAACCTGCCTTTGCCCTAGTAGAGAGAGACGCAAGACAGCTTACAAAAGACATCAAATCACGAACATTTTTAAAATTAACGATACAAGAAATTACACTATAAAAAAGCAATTAAATATATTCATCACTCATCCCCTCCTAGCAGTCAACGTTTTGCGGCCTTAACAAAAACAAGCAAATTTGGAGAGCTTTGTAATGAGGCATGAGGAACATTTCTTTAAAAAAAAAATATTCCGTGTCCTGCTTCCATCCTATCATTGACTCTGGTTTTGTCTGGAGAAAGTCTGCTCATCTAAATACACTGATTTAGACCCCCATAGCGAAGTATGGTACAAATGAAGCAGGAAATGGAGAGGGGCATGGGGCAGCCACAGGTTTTTGTGGAGGGAAGAGAGACGGTGACATTGGCTGAAGGTCAGCTCCAAGGCTAGGAAGAGATTCGTACCCAACATCTCCAAAATCTGAGTAAAAAAAACCCTCCAACCACTGCCCCGCACTGCACGTTTACTGCCTTCTTACCAACCTGCATTCAGCCTCACCAGTCAAACCCTTCCTGATTTCCCCTTTGACAAACACACATATTCTAGTGTTTATTTTTCAGACTTCTAAACCTGCCTTGCCTTTTTTCCCCTCTTAGGAAATTATGTGCAAAACACCCCAAACTGCCTTCGTTTACTCGTAATTGCCAGGGCAGTAATAACATTAGCCTGTTTCCATTACCTAACTAACAGACAGGCATGTTTTGCTTTTTCAAGGGAAAAGCTCTCCCGTCTTCTATCACATCTTTCTCTGAGGCCAATATTAAAAGGGGGGGGGGGGAAGCTATGTCTTTATTTTATGCTTTGCAGCCTTTCAGTCTGACATCTCTTTTGTCGGGGAAAGTCCACCGTATGGCGGAGCTCTGAATCCAAAATTAATAACTTCCAAACACCCCTCACAACTCATCATCCTGCTGGGGCTGAGCGAACGATTCTCTCGAAGGCTTAATGCCAAATCTTTCACTGCTATGAATCGGCAGCTAGTTCAGCGCTAGGCTCTTCCAGAAAGCCTCATCCTATAGACTTAAGATCCTACCCTGAAAAAGAAAAATCAATGGATGTGGAAACAGAAAAATAACAGGAGCCTCTCAACACATTCTGAGGACCAGCTCTAGCGGGCTGGATGAGCCGACAGAAATCTCAAAGCTTCCTGAGCTTAATCAACTTCCCAGGTACAGAAATCCCTTTGAAACAGAGAGGTTGGTGACTCTCCTAAGGTGGATCCTGACAGTAAAAAAAGATTTATTATTTCTTCTTCAGAGAATGGGTTTTTGAAAAGGGTCAAGAATGGTGTGTTTGTGTGTGCGTGTCACATGGACAATTTGAATGCCATTTCTTAACAGAGCAGTATGACAATGGGACGCATGATCTCGGGAGGTGTTAATTGCTCCAACACTGGGGGCCTTCAAGAGAAGATTGGACCACCCTCTGAGTGATCAGCTTGGATTTTGATCCCCGCCCTGAGCAGGGGGTTGGACTCAATGGCCTTATGGGTTCCTTCCGACTCCATGATTCTATGTCACTCCCTAAGATTGGACCAAAACAAAATGGTGGAAGATGGAGAAATCAAATGAGCATCTGAAGGAGCTTCCAAAGGGGTGTTTCGAGGATGGAACAGAGGTTCTTGGAAGGTCTCCCCTGCTTCCTGGGTTTAGGTAACAGTTGCTTAACTGCACCACCAAGTAAATTGCAGAGGTGTGGAGGAAGCCAATTGTAGCCAAGGACATCTGGCATGAATTTTTTGGGGACTCTTATCTACAATTTTTCTTCAGTTACCCATGAAGGGGTGGTGTCCAGCCTGATGAAGTGGAAGTTCCTCATTGAAAGCTTGTGATTTGCTTGATTTCTAGAGGCTCAATAAAGGTATCTTCCTACTCTTGTCTTTGTACCAACCAACACTGTACAGTAATTCTAAGAGAGGAATGTGATGTTTTTGAAAAGCAGTCTCTGGAAACAGGCAATTCCAGAAGGTATTGGGCTGTAACCTCTTGAAGCAGAAAGATCCTTTGATGCTTGCATCACTGAAGAACACAATCAATTTGACAGAAAACAAATTTCTGCATTTCTGCAACAATGCAGAATAGTTCCAAGGCTCAGCAAAGAACACACACACCCTGCCCGCATTCAGGCACTGGAGGTTGACCCACCTTTAACTGTTATGGGCTGGCAAAGACTTTAAAAACAGACAGACAGAAGAGCACATGGTAAGACAAAGTACCTGTCAGCTCCAGGGAATAATCCAGCAATAGCAGCTGCCAAACTGGGTCAACCTGTTCATGACCAGTTACATCAGTCTAGCTTCCAGCAAAAGCCATTCAGTTTTCAGAGGAATCTGGACTCACTGCTGACTTTCTGGAGAAGTCCAGATCCTCCATATTGGCGCCGTCTGTCCCACAGCATTTATTCTGAAGCTAGGAGCTTGCGGTTGGAGTGCCAAACACATGCATGAAGGGGGAAAACAAGCTTCAATGACACATAATCCTTTCCCTAGCCTTAACAGATTCTTTGCAGGTTTCTATAGCATTCGCATACTATAAAAATGGACTCGCAAGAAAACAAAATATCTAATACAAAATCTCTCTTTGCATCTATTTTCTCCCTGATTTATACAAGACTTTACCGAATGTTAAGAGATCCAAACCAGGAGACATAGCAAGCACACTTTGTAAAAATAATTGCAATGACATCCCATTGAAAGCAATGTGATAGAGTTGACTTGCCCCAGTCATTGAGGGTCCACCGCTTGGTACGGTTAAGAGTTTCAGTTCAATGACACCTGGAGGGTCACAAGGAGACCACCAACTTAGCAGTACCAAGTGTGAGGATTTACACATGTTTTCATTGCCGTTTGTTGGCTGCATCTACTCATGTCATCTGGTTTCCATAACTGATTTTGTTCACAAACAATATTGCACGTTCATGCTTTGTAGTTGTTTTCTCCTTGGTATGATTATGGAGAGAAGCAGAACGACTGCAGAGGCATTATAGAAATAAACAATGAAAAGCAAACACTTCCCCCCCCCTCTTTTTTGTTTCTGTTTTCTGTTTCTCCTGTTTGATAGTTGTTTATTTGCCTCACATTCCGTGTCTTATTCTTACGATTTTTGCTGTATTTTATTCTTACCACATTTGAAATTTTTGTTGTTTTTTTAGCCACTTATTTACGATACTATTATTATATGTGTCTAACTTCTGTAAACTACCCAGAATAGTGCATTGCACTCATGAGGTGGTATAGACATTTAAGAATTAAATATATAAAATAAAGCATTGTCTTACGACCCCAGAGTAATTGCAGAGACAAAAGTGGTTTCATATCCAGAGCCGTCATGCAAAGCCCAGTCTGACCGACAGGGTAAGTTTTCAGTCAAGAGTCTGGGGGGGGGAAAAAGGAGGCGTTTAAGAAGCTGGGTATGTTTATCCAAAGGGAAGAAAATTGAGAAGCAACACAAGTGTCATCTTGAAATATCTGTCAGGGAGCAAGCTTGTTTTCTGCTGGGCAGAACTGAAATGGACTGCAATTGTGAGAAACGAGCTTTCACCTAAGCCTAAGTAGCTACCGGAGATGAGACCTCTCTGGTAGTAAAATGGATCACTTCAGAAGCTGATCATCCCTACTTCTCTGAGGGCTTCTTAACAGACATTGAGTGGCCAACTGCCAGCAATGCATGAGCTCTGGATTGTTCCCTTCCCCATGGGATGGGAACAGGATCTCTCCAGAACTTTACAGAGACTTCTCTCTTTCTATAACTTCATTGTTAAGGGCCAAGGCCGATGGAACGTGGGGAATTCTACTCAGACTGAACAGTCCAGAAGCAAAGAGGAATTATACCCACACCTCAGTAGTGACTGGCAATCTGCCACCGCAACGGATGTGATTTCCCATAAGCCAGTGCAATTCGACAGCAGGATTCTAGCCAATAATCATATACATGAATCTGCATTGTCAGTACGTCTCTGAGTGTGTCTGTGTTTTTGTGGTCAGGTTTTGAAACAGTCCTTTTCAAATGTCCTTTCCCTCCATTTAAGAGAAGGATGAGAAGGGGAACATCACATCTGAAAACTCCCAGAGGACAGCAGCTCCTGCCGTCCACATTTATATGGGGAAATATGAGTTTTTTTGGTATCCAAAGAGGAAAGAGAAGGCACGGTTTCTTTCAAACAAGAAGTAGCACTGTTCACATTTTCCTTCCCCGGAGTTAATCAGGTGTGACTTGAAGTTGTTACTATCGGCAGGTGGTTGTGTGGCTGAAATGGAGTGAGGTTGGTGGTCCCAGTCACTTTGCCCGTCGACAATTTCCCCCCATCATGGCTGACATCTTTTCCCATCACATTTTGGGGGGATGGGGGTGGGGGAAGGAAAGGCCCGTGCTCAGTCGACCATAGAAATTGAACACCCAAGGTGAGGGCTGGAGAGACATCAGAGGAAACGGCTGGGAGAGATTGCTCTCTCTCTCTCTCTCTCTCTCTCTCTCTCTGCCTCTGAAAAACTCGGGCCTGCTGCATTTTCATTTGTTGTCGTTGACAAATGCTGCCTCCCTTTTTGTCCCTCCTCTTCTTTCTTTCAAATCCCATTGCAAAAGAGAAAAATCCTGGAAGGCTTCATAATCCATGAAGACCAAACTTACAGGCGTAAGAGGACAGAAATGTAATTCTTGTTGGGGGGGGAAATATATTTTTCAAGGGGAAAGAGCAAAACAACCAACGGATGGTTAACAGGAGGACTGTTTCTCTCAAAGGAGGGAGGTTAAAAGAAGACCAGTTGATAGCTGGAAGTCTTGGTTTCTGGACCAGTGTTCCTACCGAAGAGAAGTCCGGAAAGAGCTGACCCCAGAGGAACCCAGGATATTACACTGTCAAGGGTGGGTGTTCTTTGGGGAGATGCCCACTTGGGCAATAGGGGTGGCTCTGAACTACTCTGATGGCAGGGCCTGGCACTCAGCAAGCTCCGCAGAATACCAGCCATGGTCTTTCTTGCTTTGAATTTGCTGTTTCAACAGGATCCTAAATCCAATGTTGGGAAGAAAAACCCTGGAGGAAATGAAGAAGTGTCTTGCATAATTGCACGTCTCCTCTCCTGTCTGTCTTAATCTAAAAATCAAAACTCGACTCAAAGACAGAATTCCTGCAAAGGTTCCCATTTGGGGGTTGCTTGAAAAGAGGACACCAAACAATTTCGATTTCCAAAATTCAGGGAGAAGCATCCAGGAGAGAAATGCTGGACCAGCAATCGCAAGAAGCCTCAATGCTGAATGCTCTACCCGTGCCATCACTTTGCTTTCTGCACTTGGCCTCATACTCTTGGTGCATCTGGCTCCTCGCTCTGATTCTGACTCTGCAGTTGAGCCAGATTAATAGGAGGGGTGTTGACACTTCTCTTCCCCCCCCCCCCGCTTGGTCAACCCGAGGCCGGCTGCTTTGATATTTGCAAGCCTGCCTTGTTGATCCCATCATGCGAGCAGCTGTCTGTGGCCAACCTCGGATCAGACATCATCACAGCAAGGTTTCTACAAATAGACATGTGAGGCAACCATGTTTGCCCAACTTCTGCTTATCATCCTGGAGGCACAGGACATCTCGCTGTCACCAGAGCTTAAAAACAGGACCAGAAAACTGGCGTGGCATGGAGTCTCCTGACTAGAAGCGCTCTCCTCCGCAGCAACATTTTGATGCAGGACTGCTTGTTCCATAATTGTTCCATCTTTCCATTCCCTGCTCTTCTTCCATATCATATCAAGATATTCCCTTCCACATGCAGGAGAAAGCAATTAGTCTTTTCTAAAAGATCCACCTCCCAGGGCCCTTGTTTAATGGAACATGAGTGATTTACTGCTGTAATTTTAATTTCTTTGAGTTTTCAGAAGTCCCAGTATTCAGAATAAAGTCTGTTATAACAGGCATAAATTATGCACTGTAATGCTTGCACTTCGTGCTGCTGAATTTTATAGTATTCTATTCCACATATTACCAAGGATGACTTGACACCTTCAAAAAAGAAAAGAAAAGCTGAGGACAGATTAACATTGTGCCCTGGAGGGATTAATATTCAGCCCATGGTTTCCATCCAGCTTGCACTAAGGAGCCCTTGATGCTGGCTAGTTTACTGAGGATGTTTTGCCATAGGATGAGTGCACATGGCAGAGAAATCTAGGAAACCACTTTCCAGAAATTAAGTAATTCTGGAAAACCATTTCCAGCCAAGTCTTGGCCACGGCATCGCCCTGTGTTCTAAAACAGACACACATTCCCTGTGCATACTGGGAATCCCTGAATGTTTTCCCAGATGCTCTGCAATTTATCTACATGGGCATCCTGGCGAACCCCACGGAGTTCCAAGACCCAGTCCCACATCCTAACCATCCGTCCACAAGGGCCCTCCTTATGGTCTGATGGGACATCCTTGGGTGGAGGATTCTGGCCGCATTTGGACCAACTGCTTATGACTGTTGTAGCAGCAAAGGAAAGAGAAGCAGCCACTTGAGTTTAATCATCTTTTTTTCCCCCCTTTCAAAGGAATTGTGTGAAATCATGGTCTGATTGAAGTTCCTCTGAAAAATAAAGTTATTTGCTATAATTTGCTTCAATAATATGTTGCAGGCAGAAGCTATGAGGAAGCATAAAGGAAGAAACTGTGAAATAGCTTCTGTTCACAGGAGGACACAATTAACATGGTGACTTCTGTCTCTTGAAAAGGAGCCAGAGAGAGGGAAAGCAAGAGGTCCCCAAGAGCTCTGCGTGTTTATAACTCTTCTTTTTTCATCTTGACATATATTTAATTGTTTTTAATACGATCTTCATATATTATTTTTTACATTGTCATTTATTTTGTTTTGGGGTTTTTTTTAGCTGCCTCGGTTCCCCTTTGGGGAGAAAGGCATCATATAACACAAATAAATAAATAGGAAATAAACACAGTTGGGTGGTGGTGGTTGGGGGAATGCATTTTTTTACTTTCTTTTGCTTCCCACCTGTCTCCACTGCGTCTTCCATAATAAAATAATCCCTTGTGTTTTGTGGCTACATGATCACCGGACATGTACCGGTATGTTGGCCCCTAATGTACCGCAGCATCCCTTCTCCTGCTCAGAAAGAAACCTCCCATCTAGAACTGGGGCAGGAAGATAAAGCCTGGGTGACACTAAGCCAACCCAGGTTTCAGATCCTTCCAATTTAGGCCTTCCTGCCAGGAGAGCCGCATTCTGGTGTCAGTCTGTCAACCTCCCTTTCTCCTTCCTTTCCTTAAACAATAACGATGCTCAAAGTACTTTTCAAGCTCTTAAGATCACTGTCCCTGATAAGCCCCATGTCTCTGTAGCTAATGTTCTGAGGGAATATCTGGAAGACAGAAAGAAACATTGCAGTCGGAAAAAGAAGCCCGATAAATTTACTCATTCCTGTTCCCCCAGCCATGCCCAAATCTTCTGCGACACACTTTAAGACTCTTAACAATAACAGCCACTCGAAGCTCCCATGTGAAAGAGGCTCCTTCGAGCAGCTATGCACACATCTGCACACAACATCTGCACCGAAGGGGCCGTGCGCACGAGCAAAGGGAGGCCTTATGCAAAAAGTGCTACAGATCTCCTCTGTGGGATTAGAGGCAAAGAGGCTTGGAGGCTGGCAGAGCAGAACACGACCAAGGAAGGGGGAGATGAGAGATCGTAAACTCAAGAGGTGTTCCTTCCCATCATACTGTTTGATTAGGTGAGAAATAAAGGATGCCCAGGATCCGCTCAGAGGGCATGTTGTTTCCTGGATCAAAAGAGTGTTATGCACTTGATGCCATCAGCATGATGTCTTTGTCTGGAGCAAGGGAAATTTGTTGTTTTCATTTCCTTCCACACTTAGATTTCATACAACCCCAAGGTCTAAATCTCAATGTTAGTCCCAAATAAAGAATATCATTAAATCTGTGGAGTTTGCATTCACTATTGATTTCCCAGTTCAGCCGCTTTCACTTGAGCAATTAGATTCGGGCCCAAATCCTTTCCATCTTGAACATGAATTCATTTGTGAGTGTTGGTCAGTTCTTCAAAAACAAATGGAGACAAAGGCTTTCTTCACTATCATCAATCCTCCAGGGTGGAGCAGATGTTGGAAAACTGTTGAATGGTGGCCTCAGGTCCCCAGCAGAAGATTCCTCCAGCACTGAGAGATTTGAGCCATCCGAGCCTGGGAATGGGGAAGAGCCAGCTGACCCTGAGGGGCCAAGGACTTTGCTGGTGTATCTCTAGATGGAGGAAGCTTAGCTACAGAATTGGATGAGGAGGTTGGACCTGGCAGGTCCATGGAGGTGTTGCCAAAGGAAGGCAAAAGTCTCCACATGGGTGGCAGCTTCCTTAGTCAAGAGCAGGTTCTCAGGAGGAAACCTACGATAAAATAGCCTACACCTGAACCTTGTTTCTGGAAGGATCAGAATACAATCCTTCAGCATGGCCTCACTCATTGCTGAGGATGGATCTGTTCCTGAACTCCAGCCTCTGCCTGCTATTCTGGGTCTCAGACCCTCTACCCCACTGTGTATGGACTGTGTTTGACTTTGCCTCTGGTAATACCCCTGGCTGTTTGCTGTGTGAGCTCAGCTAATTAGATCCTGGGCTGTTGTTTGGCTCTGCCTTCAGAGTTCCCTTTCTGGGCTGGGATAGAACAGATTTGCATAGCCTGCCCCACAGAAGGCGTCTCCTGCATGGAAACAGGAAAGGCATTATTTTAATGGGGTAGATGCTGTGGACTACACCTGGAATCAGCCTCTTCTTGTTGAGTTGACCAATTTCAAACTGATGCTGCCAAGGAAATCCTAAAATTACAATCCTGATGATGTGGAGCAACGCGAGCTGCCTCTCTTCCCCCTCTTGAAGTATGGCTTTCTTGTGGGGGAAAATATAAACGCAAAACTTAATTTTGTATAACCGAATTAGCCTTCTCCCTCTGCTAGGCAGTAAAGTTCAATTTATGTCTTCTTTTTATCATGGTTATGACAAAAGAGATCTAATTTTATACAATTTGCTACAAATTCAATTTTGTAGAATCCTTTCCTATATTCGTCTTCTTTCAGAGAAACCTTAAGCTGCTGGGACATTGAGACACCCCATTAGAGGAACCATGGACTCTGAAATGCAGGCGGCTTGACCTGGCCGAAGTGGAAGGTGGTCCTCAAGTGGATTTTCATTATTTGCTTGGAAAGGGCACGTTTTGGAGTACAGACCCTCAGTCATCATAACCGTTTTCCATCCCCTCGAAGTGTTGGACTAAGGCACAAGAAATCTGGGTTGAATCCCTGCTCAGCCATGGAACACGCTGGAAGACCTTGGGCAAGGCACAATCTCTAAGCCTGGTCTGTCTCATAGGCTTGTTGAGAGAATCAAGTGGGAAGGACAGGAGTCATCCAGAACAGTTTGAACTCACTGAAGGAGAAGCGAGCTATGAATGTAACATCCGGTTAAACAAATGAATGCAGACGTTTGATATTTTTTTGCTGCAGCTGACACTAAGAGGAGAGGAAAAACTATAGGCTATTTCCAAGGCTCTTATACTTTTTCAGCCTTTTGAGGGGCATTTTTAGAGAATATCCAGACGTCAGTTATTTTGGGTCCATGGTGACCCGTTCCCTCAGTCATTTGGTCATCTGAGGAGACAACAGATTCATACAAGACATCCTAGGATAACCCAGGTCATGGCTGGGTACCTGGAATGAAGTATCTTCAGGACCTTGGACAGCACTTTAAAAAAAAAAAACAGGCCCAGAGATTCTTGTTTGGGACTCAGCATGATGTTTGCTATACCATAGCACTATACTCTGCCACCAAAGCAGTCGCTTACTCCAACGTCTCTCCTTCTCATGCCTTCCTACTAAAGGCTGGATGCCATCAAGGCGATTTTGACTTTGGATGCAAGAACTCAAACCAATACGATTGCATTTCTATCCAATCTACTTCCCCATGTTCACCAGCCAAAATAATTTTCTTCTTCCTCCTGAACTTTGTGTTCCATTTATTTTCACTTTGAATATTCAGATGTAGCAACATTGTTACATAACAGCACTGATGTTACCTGTCTGTCATGGGTTTGGAGGGAAAGTTCCATCCTATGGGGAGTGGGAGGCGGGACATCAGGAGGAGGGGCTGTACTGTATAAATATGTGATGCCTGTGTGGTGAAGGGAGATGCTGAGACAGACTGTGAGACACTGGGTTGGGACGAAGCAGCAGCTGGGGAAGAAGAAGCTGTTGTGGGAGTCTGGGTGTCTGACAGGGTACTACTGTGTGTCAGAGTACCAACCTGATAAGTTCAGGTGTCTGTGGGTTAGCCAGAACTGATGGGTTCAGGGTCTGTGCTTTAAGTTAAAGGTTCTAGGTGAACCAAACTGTATGCTTGTGTGTGTGAGAATAAGCCACGTTACTTTATTTTATTCACCTGATTGTTTTATTTACCCTGTTTGTATTTAAAATAAACCTTATTCTTTTGTTGTTTAAAAATCCATCCCTGGTCTGTGTGACTTATTATAGGGAATGGTTGGTGGCAGCTTAGTAACTGTGTGATAGATCCCAGTAGGTCTGGGTTTGTCACATTGATTGGTGTCCAGCGTGTGGGATACGACTGGTCCAGTTGTCCAGCGGTCCAGCAAAGCCTTGGCAAGTGTGCCCAGAGCAAGGGGGGTCTAGTCAGGGACAGTCTGAGGCGCGTAGGTAATCTTCTAGGTGTACCTCACGGGGAGGTGCACTAGTAGAAGAACGTGCCAACTGGGGAGACTTAGATTAAGGTGCTCTGAGGCAGCCTGATTTTGGCGGGAAAACGCTGAGGCAAAACTGCGTAGCAACAGTGAGCTAGCTTGCCAGCTGAGAGGCCCAGCAGAGGGGGGTAGGCTCTGACTCGATACTGTTGCAAATTTAGTGCTGAAGAACAGCAGCAATCTCTGGGGAGAGCTGGTTCTGAGGCAAAAAGGAAAAAAGTGGTCGTTTTATTTTGAGGCTTGACTTTTTAAAGCAGCCTGTTCTGAGGGGGGGGTTATGCCCTTGACTCGAAGCCAAGTAGCAGAAATGAGTGAAGTGAAAGACCCCCAGATTGACCAAGGTTCTGAGGAGGAATTTGGCTCAGTGCAAGGTGACAGCACAGGAGAGCAGGACCCAGAACTCAGAAAAATACTCCTAGCCCAACAGCATGAGCTGAGGGTGAGGGAAATGGAGGAAAGATTAGAGAGAGAAAGAAGGGAGGAAAGGGAAAGGCAATTTGAAATGGAGCAAAGGGAAAGAGAGAAACAAAGGCAATTTGAAATAGAGAGATTGGAAAGAGAAGAAAGATTGGAGAGAGAGAAAATGGCGTTTGAATTAAGAAAACTGGAACTGATGAACCAGAACAATAATAACAATAGGGATTCTGAGGGAGGCCAACTGTCTAAAGCTGACCTGAAGAAATTCCCTGTGTACCACAAGGGAGATTGTCCTGAGGTGTTCTTTTCCTTAGTGGAAAGAGCGTTTGTGGACTTCTCAGTGAGGGAAACTGAGAAGATGACCATCATGCGTTCTTTAATCAGTGGTAGCCTGGCTGAGGTTTATGCCGAGATGCCTGAGGAACGGATGAAAGATTTTGCAGAGTTTAAAAAACTGGTGTTCGCAAGACATGGGATAAATGCAGAGCAGCTGAGACAAAGGTTCAGGTCCCTCACCAAGAAGCCAGAACAGACTTTTACCCAAGTGGGGGCCCAATTGGTGAGGCTGCTTGAGAAATGGCTGTCGCAGGAGGGAACAGAGACCTATGAACAGCTTAAAGACTTGATAGCCCTGGAACAGTTCTATTCAGTTCTGCATGGGGAATTGAAATTCCAGGTGAGGGAAAGGAAACCAAAATCTGTGGCAGCAGCCGCAGAAATCGCGGATTTTATTTCCCAAATAAGAAAGCCCTTGGGTGAGGGGAAATCTGTAGGTAAACCCAAAGAAGCCTACAGCAAGTACTCTCAGGGACCAGGGAAAAGCCAGCAAGGGGGAGGGGCCCATGGTGAAGGGAAGCCCTCAGGCATGAAACCAAGCCCTCAGAATTTGGAGGGAAAACCCAAACAAGAGGAGAGAGAATCAAAATACACCAGAAAATGCTATTTCTGTCAGGGAAAGGGTCATCTGATCTCAGAGTGTGAGAAATTGAAGCAGCTAAAAGGAATGGTGCCTCAGAATTCTAGTGGGACCAAGCCAAAAGCTGTGTTCTGTGTCCAGAAGGAGCAAAGCTCATTGTCACAGAGGGAGCCTGTTGCCATGGCTACTCAGTCTGGAACAGCTACCTATGCTGATCAGGCTGAGGAAAATGGTCCTCTTATAGAGGTAAAGCGCTGCTTGCTGGTGAAAACAGATTCTCAGTTGTTTGAGACAGCCGGGGTGGACGTGGGAATACTTGACCGTCAGTATAGGGGGCTGCGGGACACTTGTTCCCAGGTAACCCTGTGCCATCCAGATATCATCCCTAGGGAGTTTATAATCCCAAATGAGAGCATGAAGGTGGCAGGGATTGAGGGGCAGGTAATCTCTCTGCCAGTAGCTGAGGTACCTGTCAACTTTCAAGGCTGGAGGGGAGCTTGGCGCCTAGCAATTTCATCGACTCTGCCAGCAGCCGTGCTCGTGGGAAATGACCTGGCTGAACATGTGAAACGGGTGCTAGTGATTACACGCTCACAAGCCACCACAGGGACAGTTCAGGGGGGTAATGATGAGCCAGAGACGGAAGCAGAGGGGAGTTCAGAAGCTGTGGTGGAAACCTTAACCACAGACAGCAGATTTGGACAGGAGCAGAAGGCAGACGCCACTCTCCAAAAGTGTTTTGAACAGGTGACTGACGCCCAGCTAGCACCTGAAACCCCAGTGAGATTTCTGGAGAAAAAGGGGATTCTGTATAGAGAGACCCTGAGGAATATCTCAAAAGGGGGAGATGGGATCAGGAGTCAGCTAGTGGTACCTGAAAAGTATCGCCCCATGATCTTACAAAGGGGTCACTCTGACATGTTTGCTGCACACTTAGGAGTGAACAAAACACAGCAGAGAATCACACAGAATTTCTACTGGCCTGACATAGGGAAGCAGATCAGGGAGTTCTGTAAACAATGTGATGTGTGTCAAAGGCAGGGGAATAACCGCGACAGGACCAAAGCAAAGTTGTGCCCTTTGCCTGTGATTGACACTCCGTTCAAATGCATAGGGGTGGATATTGTGGGACCTTTGCCCAAGGCCACAAAGAGGGGGAATAGGTTCATACTAACAATTGTGGACCATGCCACAAGGTATCCTGAAGCCATACCCTTGACAAACATCGAAACTAACACAGTGGCCGATGCTTTGGTGGGGTACATGTCCAGGATGGGATTTGCCTCAGAGATAATCACAGATTTGGGCACATCGTTCACGTCAAAGCTCATGAAACGCTTATGGCAAATCTGTGGAATTAAGCTCAGGGAAGCCACTGCCTATCATCCTGAAAGTGATGGGGTAACTGAGAAGTTCAATGGGACTCTAATGCGCATGATTAGGGCTTTCTTGGCAGAGAATCCAAACAATTGGGACCAGAAGCTGCAATCCCTTTTGGTTGCTTATCGATCAGTGCCACAAGCCAGTACCGGGTTCAGTCCATTTGAACTTTTATTTGGGAAAGGGGTGAAGGGGCCCCTTGATTTGATCGAGCAGGGTTGGGGGCAGATCGCCCAGGGTGACCCACAAGACGTTGTGACTTACATAGACACCTTGATGAATGACCTAAGGAGAAACCTAGAGCTAGCAGCAGAGACCCTGCCAGCTCAAAAGGTCAGAAAGAAAGCTTGGGATGACCAGGAAGGCAGGGAGAGGCGCTTTAACCCAGGGGAGGAAGTGCTTTGGCCTAGGCTCTGCAGAGAGAGCAAACTGCAGCTGGGTATCCCAGAAAGAAAATACTTGGGTCACATGGTAGGGGGAGGAATGATAAAACCCCTGAAGGCCAAAATAGAAGCTGTTCGTGATTGGCCTAGACCCAACACCAAGAAAAAAGTCAAATCATTTCTTGGGTTGGTGGGCTACTACAGAAAGTTCATCCCGAGGTTTAGCGAGATTGCGGCTCCGCTGACCGATCTGACGAGGAAGAAGGCTGATGACCGCATCCCGTGGACCAGCGACTGTGAGGCGGCGTTCCAGAGGTTGAAGGAGGCGTTGATCAACTATCCTGTCCTGCGTGCTCCAGACTTCGACCGGGAGTTCATCATCTACACCGATGCGTCTAACAGCGGGGTAGGAGCAGTTCTGTGCCAGGAGGATGAGAATGGTGACCAGCATCCAGTGTCCTACCTGAGTAGGAAACTCCAAAAAGGTGAGAGACATTTGGCAACCGTGGAGAAGGAGTGTTTGGCCATAGTCTACGCGATCCAGAAGGCCAAGCCTTACATCTGGGGAAGACATTTTATTCTGTGTACTGACCATTCACCATTGCAATGGTTAAAGACAATGAAAAGCCACAATAGCAAACTTATGAGGTGGGCTTTAAACCTACAGGACTATGACTTTGAAGTGAAGGTGGTCAGAGGGTCAGTGAACTGTGTTGCTGACGCCTTATCAAGAAGACCTGAAGAATGAAGACGGCGAAAAGAACATGGACTATGTGTATATAATGAAAACAAAAAGTTAAAATGTACCTGGTTTTGAATTTGGTTGGTATTAATAAAGGTAAATTGATGTACTGTATATGGTAAAATGTTTAAATGCATATTTGCTATGGTTAACTTGGAGTGTAAGTATATGTAAGTATTATATGGTATGTATAAATGTTGTTGTGTATTTTATGCAGGTTGTTTTTTTGGTGAAAAGCACTTTTAGCTTTCCCCCTACAAAACAACTTTTAAAGAGGGGAGGTGTTACATAACAGCACTGATGTTACCTGTCTGTCATGGGTTTGGAGGGAAAGTTCCATCCTATGGGGAGTGGGAGGCGGGACATCAGGAGGAGGGGCTGTACTGTATAAATATGTGATGCCTGTGTGGTGAAGGGAGATGCTGAGACAGACTGTGAGACACTGGGTTGGGACGAAGCAGCAGCTGGGGAAGAAGAAGCTGTTGTGGGAGTCTGGGTGTCTGACAGGGTACTACTGTGTGTCAGAGTACCAACCTGATAAGTTCAGGTGTCTGTGGGTTAGCCAGAACTGATGGGTTCAGGGTCTGTGCTTTAAGTTAAAGGTTCTAGGTGAACCAAACTGTATGCTTGTGTGTGTGAGAATAAGCCACGTTACTTTATTTTATTCACCTGATTGTTTTATTTACCCTGTTTGTATTTAAAATAAACCTTATTCTTTTGTTGTTTAAAAATCCATCCCTGGTCTGTGTGACTTATTATAGGGAATGGTTGGTGGCAGCTTAGTAACTGTGTGATAGATCCCAGTAGGTCTGGGTTTGTCACAAACATGTATTTTTCAACTTCAGGCTTTGGGATATTACTTGAATATCTGCTGGTGCGAATAAAAATCACACTGGAAATTTCTTTGCAGCGAGAAAGCATGGGAAAGGAGGGTCTCTGAAGAGGTCTGAGCGAAAAGAACAGCCCTACGAGCCAACACGCTTTGCATTTAATGAAAGCAAAGGGAAGGGAACAGCAAGGAAATGCATCATATTTACCAATATGTCTCACTGAGCCATCTAAGAAGCAAACTTTTCTCTCTTTTTTATGAGACTGTGGGATGCATGGAAAGGCATCGTCCGACATCTTCCCACCAAGGGCCACATATTTTCATCTCAATGGTTTTCAGGGACGCTTCCTCTCCATGAAGCAGCGTTGAAGGCCATAAGACAATGAAGGTGAGCCCGGGGTTTCAGTCTCCGTACATCGATCCAGGGTCGCTTGTACCACCTGCTGCTCAGATGTATCCCATGGGAAGGTGCAAGGGATGCCTGAGATGGCAGCCATTAAAAGGGGCTGGAGGTCCTGTAGCCGTCATCATCATAGGAACAATCTGAGTAAGCAAACCCCAATAAACAGCAGCTGCCAAACGAATAATTCCAACAACTTTTTTTTATAGAAAGAAAATATTGGGTACATTTTTTAAAAAAACTTCTCTGGCATAGGGAATGAGTCAGAAGAATTTCTTCCTAGTTTGTGCTGCTTGTTCAATATTTTGGAAAGAGGAAGTTTCTAGATATCAGTAGGGCTTACAGATATACGGGCAGTGGGCCGTGAACTCTCAGGAGCCCAAATGAGTCACAGTCTTGACGCACAGAAGGGAACAGAAGTCAGCGTCCATGCCCTCCACGTAGAGGAGCTCGAACTAATTTTATCTGAACCTCCTCAGCCTCTTTGTAGAGTGCAATGCAGTTATCCTTCATATATTTGATTGTGGATTTCCTCTTTCAATCAGGGGCTAGACGCCATGACTTTTGAGGTCCCTTCCAGCTCCACAGCCCCATGATTCTCTTTAATCACTTTTGCAATAAAGTCCATATCAAACTGTACATTTTAGACAACACGATTTTAGAAAATGCCTATTCAAGGAGGAAATACATTGAGAAATGTTGGACCTGTATGTTGTTCAATGCATTTTTCAATATGGGTTTTCATTAATAACAAATTATTAGTCAACTTTATGATTGATTTCAATGTGTCTGCTTTAGTTTGGACCAAAATTGGATCCAACCAACTGAATTAAGGAATAATTGGAATAAAATACTGTATTTTATTTAAATGAATATTTGTGAATGTGAAAAAGTTTGTAAATACAGCATGTGCAAGCTGTGAAGACAAGAGGAGAAGGGGACGACAGAGGATGAGATGGTTGGACAGTGTCATTGAAGCAACCAATATGAATTTGACCCAACTCTGAGAGGCAGTGGAAGACAGGAGGGCCTGGCGTGCTCTGGTCCAGGGGGTCACGAAGAGTTGGACACGACTAAATGATGATGTGCAAGTCAGCATCAGTCCAAGGGATGAAGAGCAGCATAGGCTCTTAGAACTGTAGAGGTGGAGGCATCCTTTCCCACTTAACCACCATGTGCCTACTGAACTCCTGTGAGAATTCCTTTGAACACACATTGTCTCTACCATGATAAATTATTTCCTGTTAGGAATGTGGTGCAGATTTCCAAGACAGCTGGTCCACCTACTCTATTTTGTCCACACCAGGGTCATGCAACTTCATGCCCTCCCTCTCCCTTGACCATATCTAAAGGTTGGGATTCTGGCCCACAGTTGTCTACTCCTGAGTCAGCCCGACTCCATTCAGTGGGGCTTAGTCCCAAGTCAGAGGTTACAGGATTCCACAGGAGAAGAGGTGATGGAGTTTATGGACCTGTTGTTATTTGGAATGGGGAATGGATGGCAGGAGACAGCCTGAGAAAATATTTTTTGCAGGCGAAGGCATCCTCAGAGGAAAGAAGTGCCAGAAAGACCGTCCTTTCTGCTGAGATTACATTTGCTCGAGCTCTGAAAAACTGACATCATGACAGTTCTGAAGTATAAATAAACTTCAAGGCAATTTCATCCATCAAGCAACTTTAAGCTCTTGGGTTTCCCAAAGCAAGTGGCACGACCTACTCAAGGCATGGAAGCCTTCAGAGAATATGCAAAGCCTTGGATAGAGGGTACATTTAATTATAGTTTGTTTTCTCCCACTCCGTCTGCTCTTCCGTCTTTGCCCGGTTTTGCTTATGATTGACAGAACAAGTTCAAGAAAGATACATTTGATGAGATCCTAGACAGCGTTTCCCAACCTTATCAAGCAATGACAAGAACACAGCAAAACTGGCGCTCAGAACAGCCGACTCAAGACGAGAAGCCAGAAGGGTTCACCAACTGTGCCAACCATCCTTGAAGAACCTCTCAAGAGGCTAGACCTCAAAGGTTGCAGTTTCCTCCGTCCTGGTCTAGAAGCAGTTCTCTCTTCATTTCAGATGCTTAGAGGTGGATTGCAATGGTTCCTGGACATGTCCATGCTGGGCCAGGGATTCTGCCTGCTGTAGACCGTGGAAGGAACCTCTCTCTCTCTCTCTCTCTCTCTCTCTCTTTTGCCTTGTGCTCTCCTTCTACTGGTGGCTGCCAGATCTCCATGATTGTCTTCAATGTGAATATGTCACACTCTCTGAGGTGGAGAAGGCCTGCATCATTGGTCAATCACTACTACCATTTTTCCTGGTGGGCAGAAAAGTTCAGCCTGAGAAAGTTTGGCCTCCTTCGTCAACTTGGAGCAGGCAGCAACATTTTAATCCTGAGGAAAAACACCTTGTCGGTGCTAATTGCAGGACCATGTCAATCCATAATGCTGGCTACTTTCAAATTGTCCAGAGCCTAATAGCCGGTCCCTGTGGGACACCTTCCTCATCTCTATTCAGTAGCTCCCGCCTCCTCAGCCCTCACCATTTTCAAAACCAAGTTCATTAGCAAGACCAGTCTATACCTCGTATTCACACATCAAGGTCCTTGCCCTCATTTGGAACTAATGAGAAGAAAATGAAGTAGAAAATCTACTGTTTTTGAAAGGCATAACTGGAGGGAATGGGTGCATGAAAGAGTGTGTGGAAACTGGCTGAGATGCCCACCAGGGAGGTTTCATCTGTGCTGGCAGAGTGAAAATGCTCTGACTTTAGGACAGCAACAGTACGAGGGCATGTGGCAACAGAACGCCCCCAGGCTGCCTTGTGAGTTCTCTCCTGACTTTTGGGGTCAACGCCAACGTTCTAGCCCACATCTAGGTCATGAGGACGTTTGTGGAGAGTCCTTCTGCATGGATGGGCTCATGCCCCCATGGTGTGAGATGTGAGCTAATGGCATGGGGTGGAGAGGACCTTATGTACATGTGCACACACTCACTGCGAATTTAGACACACACATAACCCCAAACATTTAGGTGAACACCTGGATAGGCCTTGTGTGGCAATAGTATCAGGAAACACATTGGTGTTGCCGAGGCAAGCAGGCCACAACTCCCTGCCTTTCTGAGGAGAACACTTGCCTTCTCTCTCTGCTCGCTGCAAGCCACACCAAAGCAGAGGGCACCCTCCTTGCCGAACCCATTACCTGGGATGTTTACACTTGCTCCCCATCAGTTCTAAGTGAGGCTAATGCCGGTGCTTCACTTGTGCTTCCCAATGGTTATAAAGTGGGGGAAATCGAAGTGACTAGATTGGTCAGGGTTTCGTCAAGCTCGCCACAGGATCCCTCATTGGCTAAGATCATGCTGGAAGTGAAGACTGGAAGTCCACGCAAGAGGACAAATGGCGCGCACCAGGCTGCCCAGAGTCCCGGGGGAACAAAAGGCACCAAGAAGCCTTTTGGGAGACATTTGTTACCCTTCGAAAGCACACCTTTCCCCTGAAAAGTGTTGTGGGGATAAAAACAAATTGGTAAACACCCCCTCCCCACAGGAGAAGCATTCTGGAAAAGTTCTAATTTCATTTTTGCCAGCTGGCACATAAATCATTATGTTAAAATGAATCATTGCCATCAGAATAATTTAAGGAAATGAGGAAAACAAGGTATGTTTCCTTTCTTGACTTCCCTCAGCACACACAAAAAGATGCTGAATTTACTATAATTAGTCTTGTTCTCCACAGATACCTTCATTTAGCGGTACCGCCATTAAACAAGTGAAAATACAAATTACAAGCGACATTTATGTGATCATAATCACTTCTTCTTGCTTGCCAGAAATGTTTTCTCAGAGAAGAACCTATATTTTTACAGATGGCACGGAGAGAGAAAAGGGGAGGCCCACAAACACACCATTATTCCTGCGAGGCCTTCAGTTCATTAGCCGAAGCCGTGGAGCCTTGCCGAGGCGCAACTGATCTGCAAATGGGAAATGAACAAGAGTATAAAATTCCTGCAAACCAAATCATTAACATTTGCCGCCTGCATCCGGAAAACCAGGTAAATCAAAAGCATCATGACGTGCTGGGACAAAATATCATTACTAATTGGGATTAATTTGTTGCAGAGGGATTGCCGACCTTTGCACGGACGGAAAAAAAAGTCTTGTTTACTTTTGTTTCTTAAAGAGGTTGGGATTGCAAGGGGGAAGCTGTCAAAGGCGGTTTCATGTTAGTTGTCCTTAACCATTACTTCTCACAATGTACAATAGCTGCAGGATAGTTTCCCCACACACACACACACACACACACAAGGTCTATTTTTAGAGAAAGGAAGAATAAGACCAGATCTGACCTAAGTGACCCTTTATTTAGACACTTCCTTGTTAGATTTCTGCAGCACACTCCACGTGGGACTGCCCTTGAAGGCTGTTTGGAAACTACAGCTGCTGCAAAGCACCACCGAAAGATTTCTCTTTGCTTTATGCTCTTTAGACCAAGTTAAATGGTCATTCCTGTTCTGGAAGCTTTTGTTCCCCCCTCCGCCAAAAGGCAACTTTCCCTTACAAGCTTGGCTTGTATCTCAGAATCATTTTCAGGGAAAGAAAAAAAAAGAGTGTTTTAAGAAGAGTTTGAGTAGATATGCAGTAGGCAGGTAAGCACCCCCCCTCCAGGTTATAATAGCCTGGTCCGCCCTCTCCTCCTACATGCGCAGAGTTCAGCTTCTCAGCAGTTCATGGTACTGTAACACTGATGACACGGTATAATTTGACTAGGCACGTTTGCATTAGCTTCTCTTCTGAAAAAAGGATGCAGGACAATGAACTATAAATAATTAAGAAAAAGTCACTTATTCTCTTATTTTTAGTACAGGGAGATGAGCTTCTGTTACAGCGTCAGGAGCACTGCAGAGCAAGCTGATACTCCAAGGTCAACGTGTGGATGATGAGAGCCTTGCCTGATGCAGAGCCTCGTTTAAGCCAGAGGGTGATCCAAAATCAATAGGAGCTCCCTGTGTTTATGGCTATAGGAGGTGGAATCTCCCAACTCAACAGCTACCATGACACCACACAAGTAAGCACCAAGGCAAACAACAGTCTCCTCCAGCAATGGCTCCCAACCTTGGGTCCCCCAGTTGTTCTTGGGCTACAACTTCCAGAAATCCTGGCCAGCACAGATAGCGGTTAAACCTTCTGGGAGTTTTAGTCCAAGAAAATACAGGGGTTCAAGGTTGGGAACCACTGCCCCAGACCCTCTAGTCTCTCTGGACATCAGGAATCCTCCATTTCTAGCTTATGGGTTGTACTTACAACCTGATGCTTCTGGTGGTAACACGAAGACACAGGTGGGCAACGTCTCAACCGCCAAATGTTGCTGAATTAGAACTCACAGCATTCCTTACCACTGACTACACAGGGTAGTGCTGGCGAGCATCATAGTCCATCAGCAACCAGAGGGCTGAAAATCTCTCAACCCTGCAGTAGGATGATGAGAAGGAGCTTAGAAAGGTTACCCTTTTTTTCCCAACTATCAACTACCACTGTTTCCTTGCTGAGAAGTAATTTTTTCTCAGTTTGGGGTGCACTGTCCTCTCTGCAGAGATGACTGTGACTGTCCTTACTGGGTAAAAATTTACCCAGATTCATACATGTCTTCATAAATGAAATGAAAAGAACTAGAGATTTTTTTTTAAAAAAAGTTCCTTGGCGTTTATGTGCACATTTTTAACCAGGGAAGAGCATCCAGTGGAGGACAACTGTGTTCTTGCAAGCCCAAAGTTGCTGATGGTGTGCTGGGGATCACAAGGCAGTTGTCGAGGATGTAATGGAAGTAACACAAATCAGCAGGAATGTTGTCACTTCAGACAAGCTGCTCTTTTGACATGGGTGCAATGATATCCCAGTTCAGAAATTCACTCAAAGCGTGGGGGAAAAATTACTTTTCTGGTACAGTAAGTTATGTTTTCCAGTTAACTTTTAACGTGACTTCTGTAGGACACCTTTAGATGTTCTCGAAGGCATTTTGACAGCAAATGGCTTGATCATCTCTACAACAGGTCTTCAGAGGTTCGGAGGCTTCGTTATCATATCTCTTCTTAATCACCCCTTCTACAGCCTACAGGTAGCCAATAATAACAGGGTGGTGGTTTCGTTTTGTTTCGGTTTGGGGTTTTTTGCACTGCTAATTAACACATCCTTTAAATGTTTAAGACACTGGATAGATGGCTGCTTCATCTAAACAGGCACTTGGGGGGGGGGAAATAACCCTCCCCCTCCCCCATGGAATCAGATTTACAAAGTTCCCTTTTATTGAGAGTGCAAACGACGTTTTCCCTACCTCTTCAGAAAAGCCACCTACATTGTTAATTTAGCTCATTAATGCCAGCTTTAGATAATAGCTTATAATTTGCTGAAGCACCTTGGTTTTTTAACGAAAAATGTAGCCGTCATTCCCCCGTTCAGATCTGTCTGCTCGGAAACTCAACAAAGAGAAAGTGTGGGAGTGAAGGAGTACGGAAATGGCACGAATCAAGTCATTCTTTTACAATATATTCAGAAAAACGCTCCAATTTTTAAAGGACCGGTGATTTCAAACAAAAACAAAAGAGAAATGCCTGCAACACGGAAAACACCCAACAATAATAAATGTTTCCTTGTTGCTACAGTGGTTTTGTTTTATGCAGCTGCACCCAGATGGGGAAAAACATTCCTTATGAACTCTGAAAAAATGTAAATTTGACATCTTTTGGAATGATAGATCTCATTTTGGTTGCTTTCTTCCAGCCTCCCTGTCCCTCATCTAGAATATACCAGGATTTTTATGCAAGACAAGATTTGATCTACTCAGATTTTAATGAAAGAGTGGAAGTATTAAGCTTTAGAAAAAAGTATTTCTTTTTAAAGTGTCCCTGCAGCCGAGGAACATATAAGACGAGGCTAAAGGGGGCCAATGAAAGGATGCTGGGAGCGTGGGATAGTTACTGGTTTTCATCACCAGCTCCCAGGGCTTCTCAGGGGCTTGTCCAGCATCCAAACATCAATATTGCAAAATTGGACTGTTGAGCGACAGGGAAAACGTGCAAAGCAAGACGTCCCCACTTTCACCTGAAGGGACGGGTGTGTGTGTGGAAGGGTGAAGTTTTATATAAATATCTATATGAGTAAAAGTATAAGAATAGTAGGCCTGGAAATGTGAGATGCAATTATACCGTGGAAGTCTGAACAAATGTGAACTGCTTGATAGAGGTCACTTCGGGACAAAAAGATG
This sequence comes from Pogona vitticeps, assembly GCF_051106095.1. NCBI lineage: Eukaryota > Metazoa > Chordata > Lepidosauria > Squamata > Agamidae > Pogona > Pogona vitticeps. The sequence goes on along the minus strand of NC_135794.1, from coordinate 25,215,184 downwards.
CGACCTTGAAAATGACAGAAAAGGGACACGTGTTTAAATAGCAAGGTGTTGAATGCCCATTGGAGGTCACTGCAGAGCGAGGGAGGAAACCCTCTCCCTCATCCCGTGTTAACTGCGTGAATAGCAGAGCCGGTGTCCATTGAGTCTCCAACTGCAGCAACATCCATAGAGGAGGCATGGTGTCGGCTGCCGAAGCAGACTTGGTGAGATTCTGCATTGGGTCTGCTAGCTTAGGGGGGAAATGAACATAAGGAGGAGTGTTGTTGTTGCATCTTCTTATCAGAGGAAGTTCACTTGGGTAGCAGAATCTACGATTCTCATCCTTTGCCTTTTCCTGGAGAACTTAACCATCAGCCATGCCAATGCCTCTTTATGTTCTCTCTAGAATAATAGACCTGGATGGACCACAAGGGTAATTGAATCTGACCCTCTGCCAAAGCCCACTTTTCCTTAATTTGATTTTCCCGCAATACTTTAGCAATAATCTGTATTCTTGCTTTTGAGAGGAGCACCAACTTCCTATCCATGGAATGACTGGGGGGAGCAAATGAGCCAAGGCACGCTTTCATTAGAATATCCAGAGAAAGAAGGTTAAAGCTGTTGTTGCTTGTTAATAAAGGCCCACTCTCTTTTAATGGAAGACATTGATCTCGTAAATGTTAGCATTGCTTTAAGATCTGCAAGTCCATCATTCGGCTCAGACTTCACTTGCGGGTTATTCATTTCTGCTCCTCCTGCTCTAGCACAGCAAACAGTAAGATGTGTCAATGGCTCCTTTGATTTCCCCAGGGACTGGCAGCTCATCACGTGTGTTTCACTTTAAAAAAGAGGGAGGAGAAGGTGGAAATTCAGCCATTAATTCAGGAGCCATTTGAATGTCTGTGCATGTGAGGAGGAGAGGGGGAGTTATATGAGCTGTGCTTCATTATGTTTAAACAAACAAACAAAGAGAGAGAGAGAGAGAGAGAGAGAGAGAGAGAGGAAAGCTAATCTATAAATAAATAAAATCTGCAATCTCAGAGGCCAAATCCTCATATTAAGATTATGCAAAACAAGCAGCCAATGGAAGAAAACGTGGCTGGTTCTCCAACCAGCAGTGCCACAACCTTCAGTCACAATACATCACTTTGTGCGCTCCAAATTATGCATGTGCATTTCCTCCAGATCCTCATAGATGCTGTTGCAGTGAGAAGTGGTGGTAGAGTAGAGTAGAAATGAGGGGAAAGTGACTTTTTGGTTCTTATTCCCAGAATATCTTGGCTTGCTGTTTTCTGCAGTGTGGAAAGCAGTCTTTGGAAAACCACGAGCCTTTCCCCATATCTGGGCGGACCAATATGGCCGCTGTAGCTGAGAGATCTGGTCATGGACCCAATTGCTGTGATGCTTTTCAACGTCCATGTATGTATTCATTGATTTAGAATGTCTGGTCTCCTCTTTTCTGATCCTGGCAAGGGCTTGTAAGGTGGTTGATAGTTAAAATGAACAGGAGATCAAGGGATTGTTAAATAAGAACTGCAATAAAACCAAGGAGGACAAAAAGGGCTGATGAAACCTTTGACGCAGAAGTCTGCATATATGTCCTGACACAGTCATTTAGAGGTGGGGAGAACCCAGCCACAGGCCAAGGTCTGGAGGACTTTGGCCCATGGAGTCATCTCGGGAAAGGCCATTGATGAGGGGACTCAAAAGAAGTTGTCTTGGATGGAAATTCTACAGTGCGGGTGCCACAGCTGAGAAGGCCATGATTGTTTCAACCATGAACCTTGTCTCTCAAGGTGACGAGCAGAGCCTGGGGGAGAAAATGAACTTCCCCAATGTTCTAGTGGTGCGACATGAGCCAGCCTTTATCCTAGAAAAGCCAGCACTTTGGGTGAGGTGGGTGGAAGCCCAAGAAAGCCGACACCACAGAAAACATGTCAGTCTTTCAGGTCACTGGAGAGCTGGTGAACCTTCATGCTTCAGGATGCTATAACACCAGTGCCTTCCGACATTCCTTGACTCGCAGAATCATCACTACTGTTGTTGTTTCCTTTCACACACTTGCTTATTCCTCCATCTTGGCAGGTTTTCCATTGTAGTTGCATCTCTTTTGGTTTGTATTATTCCGACAAGAGATGAAGGAAGAGTTCAAATTGCAGCCAGGGCCCCTAAATGGGTCATAATTCGGTATATCATGGGAGACATTACACAACAATTTTCTCTGCATTTTGAGAGAGCGGCAATATTTTCACCTAGCATGGATCATTCCAGGTACAAATTGCTTTTACAAATAGACTTTTAACATGGCACAATTTAAATAAAATTGTGCCTGTAATATTCATTTATGAGCCATAGATAAAGGATTTCATCAACTCATTAAATATACATACACGCATTTGGTAAAGGGCAGACAGGAAGAGGAAGGCAGTATGATTTTTATCACAGGGCCTCTCTTTTGCAAGGGAGAGAAACCTGCCTTTACACGAATGTTTGTGCACCCAACGCACAAAGGCAAATGGTGGGCTTCTTGAACTCTGGATAGACCAAATTTTTAAGTCTGGATTTATGCAAATACAAACCACGTGTCAGCTGAATCCACTGGAATGGGACATAAAGAGTGATGTGAGATTAGACTGAGGAATGATCCAATCAGGAAACCACTGAAAAGTTCAGCACTAGACCATCCATGAATGGCCTTCGTAGGGGGGCTTTTTTCCTAACAACAGCTGTGCCTGTTGGGCTAGCGTTACTATAACAGAAAGAATGGCTGAAAATGCAGAGAAAGAAAGAGAAAGAGAGAGAGAGAGAATTGGGGTCAAGGTAAAACACATCCCAGAGTTTTATGAACGCCTCTCCTATGGTCCATTTCTCCACATTGGTTCAGGAGGTCCGTTTTTCAAGGTTTTCCCACATTTTATCATTACACCAACCCCATAAAGAAGAGGAGGTTTCCTCTGGCTCTTGAGACTTCTTGTCCTATTGGATGTACCTGCTTGTCTTTGAACCCAAGGGTCGTTTGGCCACATCATCATTGGATCTCACTTACAAAGTTCTCCATCCGCTAGGCAACAAAACCATAACAGTCCTCACCATCATGACCCACAACGAAACCAGAGCCTGGAAATAATGCTTTTAGGGATGCAGCTCTCAGAATTATGGGGAATCTAGGAGCTGTCACCCTAAAAGCAGCAGATCCAGAAGCGAAGCCAAGCAACGTCAACAGAAATCCCACTGAGGCAGTCTCCACCAATCGATCAACGGAGTTCCGGCACGAAGGGCTTGCTCTCTTCTTTCTTGGCTCCCTTCCCTGTGATTTCCTTTGAAGCGCTAATTTCTTCATTAGCACCGTGTCCCAATCTTTGCTCGCACCAAAGGTGCTGTCTTCTACCATTTCCTCTTGCAAGGAAACTCATGCTGCTACTAAAATTGTCTTATTAAAGATTTAGCTTCTCCAAAGGCCACGCCAGTAATTGCAAGACTTTAAAATCATTGCTAATGGATATACCAGAGGGGAGGGGAGTTATGATCACATCCCGTCGTGAACATGGAAATCTTAGAACATATGCCCAGTCTGCTATTTATACGTGGAAGACAATACAATGGTCTGTGCCTTTATGCCAGAATAGCACTTTGCCCATCAACTACCCAAAGTACGACCCTGTGATCTGAAAACAAAAGGGCGTTGTTGTTGTTGTTGTTGTTGTTGTTGTTGTTGTTGTTGTTGTTGTTGTTGTTGTTGTTGTTGTTGTTGTTGTTGTTGTTGTGGGACTTGAAAAGCTACGCAATAGGATGCCAGCCCTTGGGGCTTAGTCTTCTTGGGTATAGTTATGTTTCTTCATGTTTTTATTTAGTTCCCCACCTTTCTCCCAGAACATGGACCCAAGGCAACTGGGGGGTCCAGATGAGGGACACGATTCAGTATCCTTAGCAGCAAGTCCTGCCTCAAGAGGAAAGTCTTTGCCTGCTGGCGGGAGGACTCTGGGGGAGAGGGGCAGCTTGCCTTCCCTCGAAAGGAAATCTCATCGTCTGAGGGTGTTCCCACTACAGATTTTGCTGTGAACAAATTAAAGTGGCCCTCGTCTCCCCCCCCCCTTTGTCTGGATCTCAACTCTTCATCCTCAGTGGATCCCTTTTTTAAAAAAAATGCCTGGTGCGCAACTGGAAGAGAGTAGGCAGCGCAAGAGACCGGGAGCCAACCAGGGTTGGACGGGCCAAAGGGGATGCGTGCCATGCATTGATTTAAATGAAGTGGCCCCTTGTCAGCCCGAAGGCTTCCCATCGGAATGGCTGCTCATGCTGTGACAGCACAAGCCACCGCCATCAATAGTTATCCTCCGATTTATTTGAAATGGCCATAACCCTGTAACAAAGCTGATCACAAAGGATGAAAGATATGGCCACCCAAAGCCATCAGATTGCAAACAATGACAAAGCACAAAAAGATAGGGATGTAAACATCTACAAAACAAGCCCGACGGGAAATAAAACACCTCCCTGGCCCAGTGGCCTAATATTTATTATCTCAGGCATAAGCCGCAACAAGCAGCGGCAAAGATGTACAGACACACCCCTGTGCGGACGATTACATCTGCTGTGCCGAGAATCAGATCACTAAGCAAAGCGGCAGTGAACATTTAAAGCTAAGATGCATCTTGTTCTCTTGAGGAGCCATCAGGTCCCAGATGAAGGTGGCAAAGTGTTTTTTAGGTACGCGAGTCGTTCCAAGAGCTGTTGACCATGGCCACCCCCTAGTGAGATTCTACGACCGTGGGGGCGGGAGGGTGGGATTTATTTTATTTTTATTTTTTACTTTTAATATTTTTCTATCCTGCCTTCTCCCTTAAAAAGGACTCAAGGTGGCTTACATCATTTAAAGACTGTGTTTAAAGCTAACAGCAGTGAGTATACAAATACTAAAGAGGATGAAACAAATACTATTACTAAAAAATATTAGCAACACCAAAAATACATTCAAAGCATTGTGGCACAGCAATCCAGTTTAACACCCCCCCCCCTCAGGCAGCCATTCATTGAGGAAAATCCTGCCTGAAGAGAAAGAGCCTTGGCCTGCTTGTGGAAGGACAGCCAAGAGGGGACCAGTGTGGCCTCCAGTGGCAGGGAGTTCCAAAGTCTAGGGGCAGCCACCAAGAAGGCCCTCTCCCCATGCCCCCACCAAGTGTACCCGTGAGGATGATGGGACTATGAGAAAACTGTGAGGACTCTCATGAGTCCTAGTTTAACAACATAATCACTACACCACACTGGGTCTGGAAAGATGTATTTTACAACAATGATCTCTTGATCTCCTCCTTTTCCTCCAACCTACTGTTGCCTTGGCTCTCCTTCTAAGGCTTGACCTCCCAAAGTCCTGTCTCCTCTACAGTTCTGTTTATAACCAAGCAGAATTGTAGATGGAGGCAGGCAACCGAGACAGAGTTGGGCCAGTGTCATGGGACACGCAAATAACATTCAAGTTTTCGTAGCTCTATAAACACATAGTAAAATTGAAGCTCTCACCCTTCAAAAAAAAGCCCTTAATTCCCTGTTCTCAAGTTTTCTAAAAGTCGCAATTAATATAACTGTAATTTCTGAACACAAAACACACTTCATAACTGTTTACATTCACCTTACACTCTGATGATTGGCTGAGGGTGAATTAGTTTGAAGTCATTATGAATAGGCAATTTGCAAACTGTGAAAAAGAAAATCAGCGTTGGAAAAGAAGAACTTCCACGGTGCAATTTAACAGGCCGTGTGACTAGAGCAATAAAACTACATTATAAACATGATTCTTTCGAAATGGGTCTCTCCTCAATGCCATTGCTTTGAAAGAAGTGCAAACACATGTAAAGGACTTTTCATCCTGCAGAATGGCACGCTGTCAATTCAACGTCCCAGGGTCAAACGTTTCTGTATTAAGTTTAATTGCACCAAGGAGGCCTTACATTCTGCTGAAAGTCAGAGTAAATATTTTCAAAGTAAGGATGATAGAAATGGGCTGTCAGGTGATCTAAAACATTTTCCCCAAGTGCACAGCTTACTGGAAAGTGGACACAAAATGGGTATATTTGTGAAAGTATCTTAAGAAAACCACCTTGTAACAGATCTGTGCACAAGACAAAGTTTTGTATGAAAATTAATTCGTTAGAATGGGAGACGAAATACATATCTGAATTTTCATGTCCATTAAAAAAAAAAACACCTCAGAATATGAAACAAACAGTATTTGAGGCAGATGTGTATCTGCATCTGGGGCCATAAATATCTGTAGGAGACTTAATGCTTCTCAAGACCATAGGACAATATTCAACAAATATTCAATTGGGTTCACAAATCTGAGGATGTTCAGAAGGTTTCAGTCATGAGGGTTCCACTGATGGATTTAAGCATCACACAATCTGTTTAACGCAATAATCTTTTCCTTTTTTTTTTCTTTTGCCATTTACTTTTCACTCTTTCTTTCTCGACCACTTCCAAACTGAGAAATGCTTCAAGTTTTGAATAGACTGTAATCTTCATTTTGAACTGACTGCGAAACCATAATCAATCAACCAATTGATAGATACTGTAGATAGAGCGATCCTGCTATTTCATTTCTATATCCTCTTTCTTCAAGAAAGCAACGGCCTTTGAATGATGCCAATAGCTTTGACACTAGTGATTATTATTATTTTTTCCTTTAGCTTCCTTTGCAACATTCAGACTAATAGTCTAAGAGGTGTAGTTAGTACACCCTGGAATAATATCTTTACACAAATCAAACTGATCCAAGTATCCTTTATTAGACCAAAGGGTGATATCTTTCCAGCTTTCACACCCATGGATGGTGATCGGTAGTACAAGAGTATGGATGATCTTGGTCTCCAGTGCCTCATCCTGACACTTGATGATCTTTTCTAATTCCTTCATTGCTGCCTTTCTGCATCCTAGTCTTCTTCTGATTTCTATACACAGAAATGATTTCCAGCAATACTGAGAGAAGCCGGAGGCCGCAGGAAAAGGGGAACAGCAAACCTGAAGTGGGTTGACTCAAGAAAGGAAGCCCCTGGCCTGGGGTCTGCAAGACCTTATCAGGTCTGTGAAGGACATGACCTTCTGGAGGTCACTAAATCAGAGAGCTAAGTCAGGAGTGAGCTGAAAGCACATAACTATGAAAATGTGCCCATTTGTCCCTGGACAGCAAGCGTCGTGTAAGTGAGGCAAGATAGAGGGGGAGAGAGGTGGAAAACTGGACGAGAAGGAAGGAGAATGGGATGGATTGAACTGGCAAAGGGCACCTTGGAGGGCTGGAATCCTGAACAAGAATGCTCTATCCTTCTACTCTGCACTGAAGATCCCACTTGTAAATCATTGATGGCTGATCTTCCACAAAAGCAGGAGCAGCCCTTGTGTTCTAGAAGCTGTGTGTGACTACGTTCAAGCCACAGGGAGGAAGGACAACAAAGGGAGCCATCAAACAATGCCCTGATTTACAGGTTGCCTGACAAACGCAGTCATTTCCAAAGGTCAGCTCTTTCTGCTTCGGATGCTCAGAGGTGGCCAATTGCCACGTGCATATGCGCTCAGTGGGGAAGCATGATGCCTCTCCTCTTTCTCTCTGTTGTCAGGTGTCCAGAAAGGGATGTTGCCTATGAAAGCTCAGTGGAATCCCATACCACATCTCACACCTTCCAGGTCTCCTTATTGCCCTCATCCTGGTGGGCCATTTTGAACAGTCCCTGCCCATCTTTTACATTTCTCCTCTCCGTCTGCATTTTAAAAAAAAAATCAATGGGAAGACACAAGAAACGTCTTTTGCACACAATCCAACAACACAAGTTAGAAGACCTTGACACAAAAGCAACTTCTAATGAACACCTCACTGCCAACTTGTTCATTCAAGAGCTCATCAGGGATGAAGAATTAGTAATATTAAGCCAACTAAGAATACTGTCTTGAAAATGGCCATATTGATTTTTAAAAAGAAAATAATTATAATCATTGTGTCAATGTGTGTTTCTGTCAAGGCAAAAAAACAGCCCATGTCATGAATGATGGAGTTCATCAACTTTGACTATTACATTTTGTGCATTCACAGAAATGGGTGCAAATCAGCCTTGTGAATGTTCAAATACCCTCTAAGACTGGTCAAAAAACAAAACAAAACAAAACAAGACACACCTCTCACTATCACATAGACAAGGAGAAAAGCCTTCACGTTTCATTTCATATGAGATGTGTGTTCGTGGATTGTATCTCTTGCGTGAATCAGCCCATGAAAACTTTGGCTGGAAGGGCATTTCCTCTTAACAAGACCAAGCACAGTGTTGTGAGATTAAGAAGGTGCAGGAAAGAAAAGGAGTATAGATTAAGGAATTAAGACCACAAAGTCTAAGCTCTGAGACTTGCATTTAAATGCTTTCAAACTGACCACCTGTGCTGAAAATGCCACTTCAATGCCTCCAGCGAGGAGAAACATGAAGGCAGGGAACGGTCAGTTGCTGTGTGTTCAATTGCCCAGAAGTCCCCACTGAACTCTGAATCCAGCTCCTTGATCTTCCGCGATCAAGGCTGATGAGGTTTTCAACATGTCGGTGCCTGAATTATAAGGAATGTCTGCCGTGGTCTTTTGGTTCAGCGCAGGGCATAATTGAGCTATCTAGAGAACCTACCATGGTGAGGCCATCGTTTTCTGCCAATAAAGCACTTGAGCCCTTTCCATGTGTGACGTGTCCATTTATAATTCCAGCCTTGACCAATTTTGTTTACCGGGGGTGGGGAGGAATCTTATTTAAATTTGTTTTTCACAAAACCCATAACATTTCCAAATGATGAATGTCTTCAATACTCCTAGCTGCAGTTTCTTCAAATTAGCATTTCATTTAGTGCTCTTTAACACTGATCATGACGTCCTGAAACTTATGATGTTCTTTCTCCTTCAACATGGATTAATGTGACGCTGAGACGTCTGTTTATTTCTTTCATTTCTACACACCACTTCCCCTAACAGATGCCCTTTTTCTAGGCCAGTGTTCCCGAAAACACAGAAGCTTGTGTGAAATCTTTGAGCTAATTGGGCAATGATCATAGAAATGCATGATCTGTGGCAGAGTAGTCTAGGAGAACAGTGGTGGTTGGCACCAACCGTCTACGGAGAGGCATCAAACGGGTGAGATGTAAGCCTAGTGCATGGTTTTTCTAGATGGATTTTCCTTTCATCCCAATAGAAGACCTTAAGTTACCTGCCCTCTACACTGAAACGATAGAGATTTCTATCATAAACAGAGGCTTTCTACTAATTTCTTTCACAGTTACAGATGAAACCTTCAATAAAGACAGTATGTGAACACTTCCCATACCTTCCCTTTATGAGGAATGGAGTCCCATAAAAGTTGAGAGGTGCCTGATGTGATTATATGCCAAGATTCCTAGCAGATGGAAGCCTAGATGACATCTCAGGCTCCTGCCTTTTCTTCTTATGAAAGGAGGGTATATGAAAGAAATACATGAAAGGGAGCAAGATCACAGATCCTGAGAACACTGCAAGCTGCCTGTGGCTCTGGGTCCTGCCCTCGATGGATACATGTTGCAAATTCACATGTGGATGTGCAGGCTTTGTACACACAGTCAGGAACAGTCATGCAACTGGCGTTCCAAATGCTACAGGTCTCCCTCACTTCGCACTGTACTCATAATAGTCATGGTGAGGCACAACTCTGCTCTTTCCTATTTACTAAGGAAATAGAAGAAGGGGCCATGAAGAGAAGGTTCTGGAAGGACAGCTGCTCATGTTCTTGCTCAGCTAGATGTCTCAAACCTACAGCATGAGGATTTAGAGAAAGCCCTTTGTCCAGAAGAGAAGAGAGATTCCAGAAAAGCAGGATCCAGACCACTAAAGCAAGGTCATTTAGAAAAGCAAGAGATGACATCTGGTTGACCAAGAGCAGTTCAGGAGACCACCAGAGGCAGAACAAAGGAAGAAACCTTTCAGGACCCTGGACAGCGGACTGGAGGGAAGGCCGGAGGAAAGGAAGCTTTCTTTCCAAGAGAGGGCTGCTGCCCCACCAAAGGAGCTCTGCTGGCCCCAGGGTTAAGAAGGGTTGGATGGTCCAGGTCCTCTAGTGGCTCCCCCCCACTGGGTGCTAGCTGTAGCTCTCAAGCACCTCCTGTCCTCTTCTCCCCCCCACCCAATCTTGCACTCTTCTGTAATTAGAGGGCAACATTCAGATACAAGACCCATGTCCTCGGACCAGAAGATAAGTGAGGCAGTTCGAGGGTGCTGTTAAGTCTCTGGAGAGCTCAGTGAAACAGAGCACCTGGGCTGTTGCGTCAGGAGTTCAATTCCAGCTGCGCCTTGTCGGAGAGGAGCCAGCCTGAGTAGCCTTGGGCAGGGGCCACAGGGCCAGAGCATCCGCAGGTGGAGGCAACCTGGCACGGCTTCTGAGGATTCAAAATGCAGGACATTCTAGAGAGGGTATCATAAGTCAGGATTGACCTAATGGCATTTAATTGTTGTGGCTAAATCTCTGAGACTATGGATAGAGTAAGCCTCAAGACTGGTGAGGTGTACATGGATACAGCAGGAATGGAAAGGGCATCTGATTTTTAAAAATATATATTTTTTTGGTAAGGCAAAGAGTGATATGAGGAAAATGTTATCCAGATGAACGGCGTTGAGGAAACAGTTATTCTTCCTTTCCCACTGTCATAGTCCCGCCCCTTTGCAACATTCGAATAAACGAAAGAGAAAAGACCTGGTGTCGGATTTTCTTTTTCTTTTCTTTTTTCACAAAGTTTGAACTTTAGGTTTTGAGTCTACAACGTTAATTTCACAGTAACCCCCATGGAATTCAATAGGACTTGGAGGCATGCTGTCTGTTTATTCAGTGGGTTGAATAAGTTGGAGTCATGAAGATGTAACTGTACAGTCACTGTGTCTATTGTCAGAGGTAACAGACTGCTGAAAATGTGGTAGTGGGAAACTGAGGGTTATTTCTCTACAGATCGATTTCAAACCAAAATAATAAGAATAATGTGAATTATTTTGATTTTCCACTTTGACAGAAATGGGGGCATTTGCCTATTAGGAAAAGGGGTGTGTGTGTTTCAGATCATAAATCTATAATACCTCCATATGAATCATTCACCAAATATGTGCCATGATTCATACCTCTCATTGCAGAGCACATTGCGAGAGAATAAGAAATGCATTTTAAAGGTGCCTGCAAGCATGGACCCTTTCACTCTGCTTCCAGGACAGAGGAAGGAAGGAAGGAAGGAAGGAAGGAAGGAAGGAAGGAAGGAAGGAAGGAAGGGTTCCTGTTATCTAATTAAAGAAAAAAATGAAACCCCTCCTATTTAGGCCTTTTCGCCAGGTGTATCAGTCAGATGTTTGCAAGGTGCCTGCAAAGCAGGTAGAATTTGTATAATGGATTTTAATTTATTTATTTTATTTATTTATTGCATTTATATGCCGCCCATCTAGACATAGTTATGGTATTTGTAGTCCAGAAATATAGCCTAGATGAAGGAGGGAAAATTGGTGGAAGAAACATAAATAATCTAAGAGAGGCAGATGATACCATCAAGACCAAAGAAGAGATGGGTTGACTCTGTAAGGGAGGCCTCAGGCTTGAGGATGGGGCATCTTAGCGATCCGTGGTGGGACATCTCACATTTCTAGGGTTGCCATAAGTCAACAGTTACCTCCCAGGGGGCCTTCCAAATCTTCTTTCTTCTCCTTTGAATTCACTCAAAATGTGGTGGTGGGGGGATCACATTCAGCTCAGCCCTAGATTTTGCTTTTTCTCTCTCTCTCTTTGGGCAGGAAAGAAACGCATAACCACGAGCAACATCCTGCCCTTTATTAGCATTTCTTTATTATTCCAAATGGAGCTTGTGTCACCTAATCAAACTGCTGACCTTAATTTCACACCAATTTATATTTGGATCCTTGCTTCTTTTTAGCGTGTTGATTGTTGCAGTATTAAGGAAATGAGCCTCGGCCGACCCCCATTTCAAAAGTCGTTGGATCTGCCTGAGCATAATATGACTTGCTGTGTGCTTTAATTAGATGGAAATATCGGAAAATAAGCATCATTGTGGCACCGCAGTGTCCTCGAAATGGGAGACCCATTTAGCCATAGGCAGCTGGGGTGTGTTTGTGCAAGGCCTGTGCAGCTTTCCACCCATGGAGCTGAAAACAGCTGCCAGCCATTTATGGGGAGCCACTGGGAGTTTGCCAGCCTGTCCAGCTGCATAAGAATACAGGAACTTTCATCCTAACCAATTAGGGATTAGGGATCCCATCACCACCACCAATGGCATGACATCATTCCACTAATTGGCCAATCAGATTTGACATCACCAAAGATACCTCTCAGGCCACCATACACAGATGATGGACAAGGTTACAGAAAAGATAAAAACCTTCAAAACCAATGAGGTGTCTCCACAATGCCACTGAGAAGTCTTGATGACCTGCCTTCAACAACCTTGTCTTAGGGAGGGCTAATTCACCACCGAGGTTAAATTCTTTTCAATACCTTTTCCCCAGCTTCATAGACCCACCTTTACCTATAGTCCTTGGGGAACAAAGCTTACCTTGGTCCTCTGCAAACCATACAACATGGAACTTGCAGTCCTTACTGTTCATGGCCTATGTCCTGCTTATCTCTCCCACACCAGTTACATAGCAGATGGGCCTCCTGATCACTCCCAGATACTTTTTCCGTGCCTGACACACTGTGTTCAGATGGAGCAACAACAGGAACAAGGCAGGGAGAGGACTTTTTCCCCCCTTCTTATCCTAAAAGTGTTTTCTTTTTCAGATGCTTCCCCTCACTCTGCCCTGATGCTATTAATAACCAAGATCAAGTGGGGTTGTGGAGCACCTGGGCAAAACAAAATGCAATTAATACGCACAAGCAAGATTGGTGGAAGAATAATTCATGTTGGGTTTTGTTGTTGTTTACAGTACCTGTGTAGATGCCCTTGTTCCACCAAAGATAGCAGTTGAATCTCCTTTGCATTGCATGTTTTCTGTTTTCAAAATTAATGGGACATAAGGCATTCTTTATGCTAATGTTACAGCTCCTTGGTAGAGTTTAACACCATTATCTTCTTTAATGAATAATTCATTTCCCATTGAAAACTTAACTATATCACTTTTACAGGGTGCAAATGAAACTTTGAAGTGCAATTTAACTTTAAGGAACTTCAGATTGTTGGGAATTCTCACAAAGTATCCCGAAAAGTGCTGCGTCGACACTCTTATGTTCGGCTCAAAATGTAATCACCTTGCAGGAATGGTCCTAGAGATTCTCACTTTGTTTTTAATGCTGCTTCCCATTTTGAAAGGTGGAGAGATAGAGTTGAAGATGGACTTTGTCCGTAAACTTCCATCCCTTCCTTCCTTCTACTCTTCCTTCCCTTTGATCCTCATTGATCCTCATTTCTTTGAGTCCATCGACCGCTACTATCAAGAGCTTACGATCACAGGGCCACTGCAACGACCAAGGGAAAAATCATTTATCTACCTATCTGTTTATTTACTTAGTCATCTCTTTCTTCCAAGAGGGACCCAAGAAAGCTTGCAAAACATTGTAAAAGAAAAGTAATAAAATCATCAACATGATCATCGCCATGGACATTAAGTTAATTCTGACTATTGGGTTTTCCAAGTAGAGAATGTAAACAAGTGGTTTGCCATTCTTCTCTTGTGGGGGCACCCTGTGACTGCGCACTTGCCCAAGAGCCCACAGCCCACAATCATCCTATTCTGTGACTTCAAAGGTTTCTGGCCCATGCACTCAGTGTTTGGCCTGGAAGTCTCGGGAAATGGCAGTGCTGGAGATCTGGCAACCCATACTCTGCAAATACATCAGGAAGAATCCATATATGCAGGACCACATGACCAAGGAAGCACCAAGGGACCCAGCAATTTTGCTCACCTCTTTATGGACAACTCATCCAAACATCCACTTCCTAGCAAAATGCTTGTTGTTCCTATTTCGTGGCTCAAACCACCCTAGCTGAGTTACAGCAGCAGCTGTCTTGGAATCAAGGATTGTAGGCATGTTTAAAAATTCTATTACTACAAAAGGAGCGGAATCAGAAACATGACAATGAGGACTCTCTTTGTGTTTGTTTCTCATGAGCCAGCTTTATGTGGTCACCAGGGCTAACAGTCTTCTGGTGGGGGAGCCAGTAAAAATATTGGTGGCCTCCTCCATCCGGGATTATCTTTGTCTTTGCCACCTGAAATTGCTGACTGAAACCCAGCATCCCCCCCCCACTCCAACATTAAAGATCCATTTTTATCTTGAATAATACAGACAGCGATCATCTTTATCTCCCATCATTATTACGGGAGATTAGCTTTGTCATTATGGGACATCATCCAGATAATTCTCTTGTTCATCAGGTAGCGTTCATGGTGAGCAAAGCCTGGCATGTATCACTGCGTTGTGTATCACTGCATTGTGAAAGCCCCATAAAACCTGGAAGCACTTCGCATGAACAGAAGGAGAGGAGAGCAGTTGAAAACTGCAACGTCCTTCCAGAAATGCTCACCTTATTGACATTCTTCTGCCTCTTCTCCATATAACTGAGCTGCTTTCTTTGTTGTGAGTGAGCCTCAGGTATATCCTGGGCATCCAGCATCTTCTTATGTCTCAGTGTATGGGGAGGAACAGTCCTCTGTTTGAAGAGCACCTAAGGATATCTCTTCTTGAGAGGTGTCCTCCATTTGAAGGCGGCCCCAGTCCAAGTTTGATGGAAAGAGAAAGAACCAGAGGAATGATGATCAGGTACCAGGAATTTTCACCATCCACAGCCAGCACCACCTGGACAGCCCTTGGAACAGATGGTCATCTTTTTCTCCACCTGAAAGAAATCCAAGCTTGGAAACGTTGGCTAGAAGAATTCTGAGTGCTGTCCTTGAAAGAAGAAGGGATTCCAAGCTTTGAGGGAGATGCACAATAGCTCTGCTTCCATTATTAGAAATACCCTTCTGGTTTTGCCCACAAAGTCACACATTTGACCCATTGTAGTCCAACCAGCGCTGGGGTCGGCACTCCTTGCTTAGTGATGGATTCTTTCCCATTTTCCATAATGTCTAAGTGGCCACTCTGTAGGGTATCGGTCTTTTAATTAAGCTACAGTGTGACTTATTTTTTAGAATTGTAACATAATGGCGAGTAACTTCAGACGTTACTGCCACAGCTGTGGGCACTGAATGGTGGCAGGGGCATCTCAGGTGGGGGTCCAGGTTCTGCCGTGGGTGCTGGTGTTCAGGCAACAGTGGAGCGGACGGGAGGAAGGGGTGTTGGGTGCCGCAGGCCAGAGGCTTCCAAAGCCCAAATTTTTAAAAAGAAAATGGAAAGGTCAATATTTCAGCTGCTTTTGAGAATCAGGGGCATCTTCTATCCTAGGGCTGAAATCCTCCTGTTGCTTAGCATAGTAAGTGACACCTAGAGTAGGCCCATTTCCTAGAAGGACTGACTCACTAAATGCCCACCGATTCAAGGGGCCTACTTTAGAGCAACTTACTCTGCTAAGCAACAGGACTTCAGCCTATGTGTTAAACAGGCTGTTTCTTAATTGTGGGCCCAGCACTATTTGGGAGCCTGCAAGGGGATTATAAAGATAAAATAATATATATATTGATGTATATGCTGCTTGGAGCTGAGCAGCAGGTCCCCAGCGAGTGTTTTCTACAGGCAGATGGTATTTCAAGGCAGCCGGTGCTGACTGAGGAAGACTGAAGTAAAACCTAATTAAGATGGGGCCGATGGAGACAGCGAGGGGTAAACACTCTTTCCCCTCCCCATGATTCTGGAAATCCTGAGCCCAGCCTTGCAAATTCCGCTGCACCTGAGGAGTTTTTGACCACCCCCACATACAAACATGTGCCCCCCCACTTCATCTTCATGAGAAGACATAACCCCCCACCCATTACCTCTAAGTCTTCCCAGTATGGGTGCAGCGAGAGTTTGGTTCAAGCCCTAGTATAAACTAAATGTGTTTGGCTTGGTTTGGTTTTTCATGATAAAAATGGGGCTGTCATCCGATTTAATAAAGAATATTCAGCTGCTCATCTGCCTTTCCATGATTGATTAAATATAAATACATTTGCATATTTATAAAGCCTCAGCATAGGGCCCTTTGAAATATTGAAGGCAGCATCAGATAACTTACAATTTAATAAACAAAAGCCGTCGCTCACGAGACAGGCCATCTTTAATGTTTTCACTCTCCTTTCCTGATGGAAAACAAAACCCACATTGCCCCAAAAAAAAAGTTCAAGCAGAGAAAAAGATAAACATACAAATGCACCTTCAACATTCAGCTGCATCAATGAACAAGGAAGGGCTCTTTCACCGGAACAGATATGGGGGGGCGGAATGGGGGCGTTCCTGTAGTTCAGTGGTAGAGACCCCGGTTCTATCCCCAGCATCTCCAGGTAGAGTCTGGGGTGGCAACCTTGTAAAGCCACTCCTGGGCAACAAAGACTAACCCCCCCCATGGTGACCTCCTCTGCTTTGTAGCACTGTTCCCATAAGCTGTGCCTGTCTGGCTATGTTGGCTTGACCACATGGAAACAGCTGGAAGGCACCGTGCGGGGGAAAAGCTGCTGTTAGACCAGACTGTTCCCCACCTCTGATCATCTGAGTGCTTTGTTCCTTAGCTCCAGACAGCACGGCCAATGCTTAGGAATTCGGGGAGCTGAGGTCCAAAGCACCAACAGCAGACACACCAATCCTTGCTTTTCTTATACTTGAGAGGAGAATGAGAAATCTTGCAATTGTTGTCATCGCCTGCAAGAGAGGAAGGCGTTTTCTGTTGGTCTTGTTGAGAGTTTTTTGCATGTGTGAAAACAATGTTTGCACAAAATGCGCAAAGTGTTGCTCTCTCTTTTTGGCATGACCTTGAACAAATCAGGAGAGATAAGAGGGGTTGTTTGTATCTCCTTAATCAATCAGTCTCTTCTTCTTAATTTGGTGGTCTTTTGTGCTTAGACCCATGTTCTGAGCAGCCAGGTTTCGCATAAATTGTGGAAACGTTTGCAATTTATCTGTTACTTCAGTGGGGAAAAGGAAATGGTCGCCCCCCCTTGCTTTTGTAGACAAGAAACTGGAGACAAGAAACCTCATGAGAGTCAACAGACATGTCGAGGCAGCCTGCCTGAGTGACAGCAAGTAATTCATAAAAATGTCTTCATATGTCTAATCAGGAGAGCCCACGTTCGAGAACCTTGCTGGTAGACAATCACGAGAGGCCTGGACCCCTTGCAAGGCGTTGATACCCAGGCATCCAAGGAACAGACCTTTTCTGGAGTTTTTTTTTTTCTATAGCCTCTTCTATAGAAGAATAAAAACAGAAGCAGTCACTTCTCTCTGAACAGCTCTGAACATATTGTACCCAGTTCTCCATCTTGTTCAAAAGGAGACAGAAGAGGGCAAATCAAAGACTACTTAAGATTAAACTTTATTTAATCTCACTTGTTCCACAAATGCTGCCAGCATGTGAAGCACAAATCCACCTTTTCCCTCTATAATGCAGTAGCCATGAATCACAAGGTCATGCTGAGTCAATCATAATCTAACACATCGTGCCTCAGCCAACAACTTGATTCGTCAAGAGAATGGACTCGTGAGCTGCCAATGGCATTGATTCCCAATGGGGAAGGAAAAGATCATTAAGCCCTCTGAGACCTAATTTCATACATGAAATTAGCTAAACACACAATCACCTTTCCTTTCGGAAGAATAACCCTGGCTCTCCTCTTGCAAGGAAACACAAATGAGGGAATATTTCGTATGTGTGAGGTCAACGCAAGATTTGCCTTCCTTAATACACGCACATTTCCATCTTACTCTCTCCTGACGTGACTCAGAATCCTGAACACTGCTGCCAAGTCTTGCTCAATATTATTGCATTTCTGGAGTTGAAGATGACCCCCACCGGGAACCGATTATTGGAACCAAGAGGAGGCCCTTTCCATACTGGTCCCAGGAGTGAACCCCGGGGTCTTGGGTCTTCCCTATTCTGGCTGCCGGTGTCTTAGGGTGCGGTTTTCTTCAATACTTTGGTTTTAGGAAGAGGCAGAGGTCAGGCTTGGCAATACACCACCTGGCAGTGCTTGCCTTCACTTGGCCTCCTCCTACGGGGAAACTCTTTTGGTACAGGGGAAGCCTGAACTGTAAGAAATCTGGTTTGGCTTTCGGTAGCTGGCGGCTGTGATAGCGAGCCACTATATACACACTAGACAGCTGGGCCTGAAGGGTTTGCTCCAGTGTGTCTGGATTGCCACTCATTTTGACCTTTAACACTGGGTGAAAGTTTGCTGCTCATTGGCAGCGGGAATCCTATTAGCGCTCCAGAGATGGGATTGCAGCCGGTCTCCATGCTTCAGCCATCAGACTGGCAAAACCAGCCCATGTTTACCTCCTGATGGCCAATCAGAAAACAAAGCAAGCTACAGGGTGTATGACCTATCAGGCTGTGACAAATCTGGAGGCTGTCTGTTGCCTTAGCATTTCCCTCTCCTTGACACCCTCTGTCCCTCCTCTGTGAAAAGTGGCCATGGCTTCCACGCTTGCTCTACCCATGGATCATCAGCTGCAACTTATTCAAAAGAAAATGATATTTGAGATATTGGAAGCACCACAATGCCTTTTCAATTGAAGGGCTGAAGTCAGCCATCATATTGCTGGTGCTGCAGTTCTCCTGCTGCATTGTTTGAAGGTGTAATCTGGTTACTTTTCAGTAGTCTGATGCCTACTAGTTGCACACTGGAGAGTTCTTTGATTTTTGTCGATGCCTCTGTGCTTCTAAAGCATTTGCCCCTGTCCTGGAAATTAACCACCGATCAGTGGGAACTGTGGCCTTTGTGTAGCTAAAATTGCAACACTGGAAAGATAAAGGCTCACCTCCTATTATTCAGTGGATTGAGGACCTAGTGACCCTTTCAGCATTTGAATGTATGGCATACAAACAGCAACTCTGTATGGATTTTTCCCCCCAAAAGACATTTGGAAGCCTTTTGTAGAAGTTTATATATAGATTTCCCCCACACCCACTCTCTATTCTTATACCTTCATTTTAATTGCACACATGTCCTTTGTTCTTGCTTGTTCTTCTTTTTTCTTTGTGACTTTTCACCATAAAAATAAGTGGGAGAAAAACACACACAACTCCTGTCAATATTCGTTCCTTTCTTTCCAGGAAAAAAGAGAGTTTACATCAACAGCATTGAGCAAAAGAGTAGGGTCTGTTTCCAGCAGTAGAATTTGCTTCCCTTGTATGTGCTGGTTTGTCCTGCTGTTCATTTATTTAAAGTATTTACCCATGGCCTTTATATTCACAGGAAATCCCCAAAGCCATGTACTGTATAGCGAGAAGATCAAAAATGAATTAAAAGACTTCTTTGAAATAATAATAGCAATAAGCTTGACATTGGATCTTGGCCTGAGCCAACCATGAGCTCCTGTGATTTCTTAGAAGTCACACCCTTGTCTGCCACATTAGCAGAGTTCACATAGACACCGACCCTGTTGCCGGTTGTATGTGCCCCCTTTTGTATGATGTCCAAGGTCTGAAAATGGCCAGGGAAATGGTGGGCAAGTCCCCTGGCCCAGTTTCTCTCCCACGGCCAACTCTATGCTCCAGGAAAGGGTTTCATCCTCTGGTTCCCCCCTTCTGCAGCCACCTTTGAACCCTTCTGGCCGTTACATCATCCCTGTCTCGTTCTCCTGGTATTTACTTGGTTGTGGCCGGCCTTCTCTTGGTAACAGATCTATAGAGAGTGCTTTGAAGCAAGTATCATCTTCCAGCGATTCCAATTTCCTGCTCAGCAGGTGAACGAGCCCTGTTTTCGACATATGTGGAGCCTCTGCTCACGCTTAGCATCATTCCATACTCACAGAAGGCTTTTAAAGGAAGTTATTTTCAGCCAGCAGTGGCTGGTGCCTAGGCAGGAGTGGGCAACCTGGGAAGAGCTTAGGCCTGATTCTAAGGCAGCAATCCCACGACCTTAGTGGGCGAGGCTCCACCATATGTCATTTTATTTTTAATATTCCCATTGTCAGTCAGAAACTTCCCTGATGCAAGAGAACGCTGTTCAGAACAGAGCAAGGCTTCAGCCACGCTTCTTGAGTAAAGCGTCTTTCAGCTGGAATTTATTTTGACATCTGTTTTAAATTCTCTCTTGTTTTGCTCACGGTTAGATGTGTTTCATAATGCCACCTGTCAAAGAAGCGCTTTTCAGAATTTACACTTGTCAATAAGAGAAAGGCATGGATTCTAGATGATTTGCGAACTATGACCCGCACGTCAAGGCACGGTGTGCAACCCACCCAGAATCTTTCTTATGCAAATATGTTCTTGGGCACACATTCTATACACATACACAAGTTTCTCAGTTTGAGGCAAGTTGTCTATTGTGGGCCTCAGACTCGTTCCATGCAGACCTGCTTTTCATATTCTTCCCACAACATAAACCAAGCTGATCAGACCCCAGGTCAAGCTGGCACTTGGTCACACCCAAGCCTGGACTGGAAGGATTTAGATCACAAATGGGCAAAAGTTGTTTCTATGTGTGTGGGGGGGTCTATGTGGTCCCAAAGTGTTTCTGAAGTCAACCGCCCTTTTGTTATCCAGACACAAAGCAGAGAGTCGTAGCTTACAATGAGACTTCAGGGTGGGCAGGGAAGCCAGCCCAAGCAAGAGTGGCCAGCATCAGGGCATGACAAGGTGTTCTGCTCTCAGCAGTAGTCACATGATGATGCACACAGCATCATCACTTCCTTTTGCCACCCCCAACGCCACCGGAAAAGTCAACACAACCCAGGAGTGGGAAAACCAAGGACATTGGTACCTCAAACCAACTGGCGCTGCTCAAACTGCCACTGAGTGACATTTTCTTACTGCATTTTCTTACATAAGCATTACATTTCTCTTCAGGGTTACATGTAAAATCCAATGGCTTGGTTTTTCCTCTTTAGTCAAAGTTTCCTACATGTTCCTCATGTCAATAAACCAATTGCTCATAAAGGAACACACATAATTTCCCTCCACTACCCTTAATTTCTCAGTATTAATCTTTTTTTGTGCAAACAAAGGCAATGGAAATCCAATTTTGTTAATATCTTGGTAGATTTAGATATTGACATGAATCTCGGAGCAAACATCACTCTGACTCAGGTGATGATTTATTATTGCATGCCAACACTCATTTAAGAATGAATGGCTAAGCAATTGTATTTTCAATGCACTGTCAGAAAGAATAAAATACCAAAGAACAATAGCACGTGCCATTCTTTAATGCTCCAGAATCAACAATCAAGCCAGTTTGTGTTTGGACTTATTCCATTATGGAGAGTACAGACATTTCTAAAAGATGTTGCATTTGGGCTGACCATGGTTTTGAGGATGTGCACTGTGATGGATTGGAATCTTTGTTCATTTCCTTAATGAGACCCCCACTGTATCAACCCTTTCTTGACAGGAACCGATGGGAACTGAAGTTCAAAACACCTGGAAGGTACCAGGTTAGGACAGGATGACAATAGTTTCAGATGAATGCAGTGGAGAAATGTGATCAGGGCAGAGCAAACCCAGGCACTTACTTACTCAAGGGGAACTGACCGCTAAGTGGTTGGCTAACGATGAAACAACAGATAATAATATCCTAAATGGCATGTTATCAACTCCTTTAAAGTACATTACGGTTGTATGTGCTATCATGGGACAGGAGACAATGTTAGCTCACAGAAAGGTCTCCTGGGAGCAACTGGGGTGGAGAAAGCAGTGGAGAAATGAAATATACCGTATTGAGTAACGAAACAGAAGGACATCCATGCCACTCACCCTCAGTATGTATCAAAGTTTAGAAGGGCAACAGATTGGTGACAGGACACACACTGTCCACAGGCTAATTCTGAAGTGAACTCCCCAGCTTTCCCAGCTGAATCATCAGAAAGTCTTTGTTTGGAAAGACTTCTTTCTGACACCCCAGGCAGCCCCAGCCACCTTGAGTTGTTGTTGTTGTTTAATTGTTAAGTTGAGTCCGACTCTTCGTGACTCCATGGACCAGAGCGCGCCAGGCCCTCCTGTCTTCCCCAGCCTCCCCGAGTTGGGTCAAATTCATGTTGGTTGCTTCGATGACACTGTCCAGCCATCTCATCCTGTCTCGTCCCCTCCTCCTCTTGAGTACGAACTCCTAATTATTCTGACCGTTGAGTAGCTAAAACTTAAAAACACAGATTTAAGCCAAGGAGCACATCTTCCCCCTAAGATGAGAGGGAAAAGAAAGAGAACTTTCTCTTCCCCTAGAAGCTCAACAAAGGAACAGTATTTTCTGCCTATGCCACCTTGTCATGGTACCACAAGCCCTGCATGCCACTTGGTGCCACAAAGTCCCATTTCATGCAGCAGAGGACAAGATCTTCTGGTGGGGATATGCCATATTCTGGCGGCTGCACCTGAAATCCTGCTGACCTGCCATCTGCCGCTGTTGCCCTTTGTTCTTCCTAAACCGTTCTTTCACGAGTGTCCTTTAACCATTTCATTTCAAGAGAGCAATTCCAACCCAAGGAAAAGGC
This sequence comes from Pogona vitticeps, assembly GCF_051106095.1. Lineage (NCBI taxonomy): Eukaryota > Metazoa > Chordata > Lepidosauria > Squamata > Agamidae > Pogona > Pogona vitticeps. Next base: position 25,192,619 of record NC_135794.1, on the reverse strand, counting down.
AGTTGAAATCTCACCTGTAGAAGAATGAAGAGAACAGGGGGACACTTTGTTGGGCCATCATCCACCTGTTGCTACCCCCTACGAAAAAAGGCTCCCTTGCTCAAGCTGTGGCCATTTGTTTTACTCACACCTGATCAAAATCCACCCAGGGAGAGCATTTCCCACCACGGCTACCCCTGATGGAAATTAGGCAGGCATGATCCTCACAGGCAGGCCATGAAGCAATTGGCCAACTGCGTGGCCATCATGATTCAACCGTTCACTGCTCACCAGGAGCCTCACTTGGTGGGCCTCTCTCTCTTTCTCTCTCTGTCTTTGAGAGATGGCAGGAGTCAGTCCTGTCCCTTGTTTAGATGGAAAATAGATCCATCAGGGTCCCTATATTTGCTCTTCATTCGTTCTGCCTTCCCCTAACGAGATGAGCTCAGCATGCATCTAGCTAAGCAAAATGAAGTACGCTCGAAAGACACTTCTCCATTGTCTGACTTGATTGCATTTTATTCTCCTCCAGTTGAAGGAGTTTTAATTGGAGAATAAGACTTCAGAGAAATCCTTTAGTGAGTCGACAAGCTCTACCTGAGATAATTAATTAAACTGTTCTAAAGAATCTAGTTCTGATTGCAATGGATTGCCATTTTGTTTCATTTTATTTATTCTTTCCAAAGACAAGCAAACCCTGAAGACCTCCATTTGGGCTGTTGTCAATTAGAGGGCAGACCTTGAAATGATCACTTGGAGGGCCTGATCCCCTCAATAGGATTAGTCTCAAGGAACAGGCCTGACTCTGAGCTCACTCCTTGCTTCCGACACTCCCAAGCTGTTGATAAGTGCGGGTGTTGCAGGCGGTTGGAAGGAGACAGTGCTCCCGGTGAAGCATCTACATCTTTATATATGCCATTCTTTCAGGTGAGATGGCGGGTGCGAACCTTTTGCCCATCCCTGAGTGGGCTTAGGAAAGATTTTGTGCATTGCTCAGGTTTTTGCAAAAAAAAAAAAAATCAAGGCAATCAGTTTTGCACAAAAGAACCCCTGAACCTTGTATTTAACATTTAAAACATTGTGTTTCGCACAGCGTACACAGTTTTTAGCAACATCAGAAAACACCTATCCTGTGTCAGGTCTATCCCGCAGCATGTGGATCCCTTGGCCTTGGGTTTTGTTTTGTGTTTTCATTCTCAGCAGCTGGCAGTCTTTTCAAAAGGAAGTTTTCAGTGTGTTGAGACCCCCCTTGTTTTGGCCAAGGACGAGGCGTATGTGTGTGGATATGCCTCAGCTTCCTTGTTCCTGATTTCTTTGGTGAAGGGCAGCTTTCTTCATAACAGTCCAGAGGGTCACGGTTTGGCAGCTGAAATGCTCGAGAGGCGTTGTCTCAGGGATCACGCCAAATTTGTTCTGGATGAGGATGGAACTGGGCATGTCCTTCTCTCTGTGTACATTCAAATAGATAAATAAACAATGGGTTCAGGATGTGTGTCCCTCTTGGCCCTTCTGCGGACTTCCATGTTTTCATAAGGCCTGCAAATATGCCCACCCTCACAAATTTAATCCCAAGCCCCTTTTTGCAAGCTAAATGAAAGGATTTCTCCATCGCCTTGCCCTGATGTCTCTCTGAATTTCCAGAACCAATAAAAGAGGAGTTCCTTTTACTCATTATCAGCACCTTAAGTATTTACTCCTTTCAATAGGCACAAGCTCACCCCCCCCCCAAAAAAAGCTGGCTCCACCTGCTTGTATGAACAACCTCAAATCAACCAGTTGGGTTAAGTAAATGTCAGTAATTTGCCTTTTGATCGGCAGACCTTTGGTTGACCAGATGCTTCAGCAGCTACGATGGGAAGAAATCAAAGAGTGGTTGAACCTCCTGAACGCATTGGGTATCCCAAAGGCACAGCAAACCATGCTTGATGATGCTCTGGGTCCTGAACATCTAATGAGCGAAACCATGAAAGCAAGAAAGGAGACCATTCAACAAAGGGCTTTGTGTGCATGAGAGAGAGAGAGAGAGAGAGAGAGGAGGCGGGCTTTGGGGCTCTTTTCTCATCATTATCTCTGGTTACACACGGTTTTCCCCTCTAGTCATGTTTGTGTCCTTTCACACTAAGAAGGGCTGCTTTGGTGTACATAAAAGAATGGCTCCCACCTTTCCCATTTCAGTCCTCTCCCTCCCTCCCCACCCCCCCAAATCCTCCTGAGCCTCCCGAGCAGTTGGCAGAACTGGTTATGGCTGGAATAAATCTAGCTGTGTGATTTAGAAGCTCCATTCAAAATCCTCACGTTCCACTTTCTACTTCTAGATCGCCTTGCAATCCATTCCAGGGAGGCAATATGATTTAGTACCAATCCTGCCACCCCAGCGATCCATCACTTGATTTAGAGACGGCCCCCCCGGGGGGGTGGAGGTTGCACTTCAGTTTCTAACGGCGTCTCGCCTAATGGACAGTCCCCACCTTTGCCTGCCTTTTTATGGGGGTGGGGGGTGGGGGGTGGGGACGAGGGAGGTATTCATCCCGTGTCACATCCTTGCTGGAGAATCATGGGCCCACGGCAATGCTTTAAATTGGACTCGCCTCTCAAATTCATTCTGTAAGGCCGGAAGAGAAGTGACTGCCGACAGGCATCAGGCATTTGGAGAGAGAGAAATGGGGACTTTGATGCTAGTTGAGGTTGGATGCTGAGTTTGCGCCTGCTCAGGTGCTGCTCAGAGTGGATGATGGAGAACTTCAAGGTCCCTGGTCATCCTCTTTCTTCTAGTTCTTGGTCTTGAAATCAGGTTGGCCACCTTCATTTATTAACAGAGTTCAAGCACCTTGGTAAAGCCAAGGATCCTTTCTCTTCCTCTCTTGGATGTGATTCTGTCCCTTCTCTCAATATTCTCCACCTGCCTTTGCCATCTGTTGCCCAAATGACATTCTTCCTTCTTCCATCCTTGCACATCTAGCCTGGCTGTCTGCGGTGATTATTTGATTTTTTTTTATTTTTTTGTTTTTAACAGAAGCTTGGCTGCTGCTGGCCTGCTTCTCCTGGCAGCTAGCAGCCTGTTTTCAGAGCATCTTGTTTCCTGGGCTACAGCAATGCCAGGTCCAAAAACACAGCACCCTGCCTCTTGGACGGATTGAATCGAATTAAGGATGGCTGTGCCAGAGCAGGTTTAATAAGCTGGGAACAAGAACATTCACGGACGTCAGCTGGGTTGTGTTACATTAAATTACTGAGTAAGGCCCAGATCCGTGCTGAAGTAGAAAGAAGAATGCCCCTGCCAGAACCCAAGGCAGAGCTGTACTTTATACAAAACGGCAACAAGCCAAAGTACAAGTAACTCACATATCAGTTTTGTGTGCTTCAGCAAAGACTTGCAAATTTTAAAAAAATAAAAATAAAAAAATAATAAATCCCCATTTCCTTTCCCATCTCATGGCTTTTTCCTTGCACTTCTGCTTTTTTTCCATTATAAAACTGAGAAAAGTCTGTTGTTTTTTTTAAAAATTAATCCATAAGCCCCAATGAGTGGTAGCCATTCTTGGCTGCAAGTCTTTTTGCTGAAATGGCATTTGATCCCGTTGGTTTTCTTGCCTTGCTAACCTAGAGAGGACTTGTGATCCAGAAAAGCAACTTTGAGTAATGAAAGCAGAGAGGGGTGAGGAATCCAAGAAAAGTTAGGTTTATGGCGGAAGGACCAGTATGGAGACTCTATAATTTACTGGTGGGGCCCATGCTTTCACTGGAGAAGGTCCCGTGGTTCTTCAGCCAAAGGCATCATCCCCGCTCAAAAGCATCGGGTGGCAAGTGGTAGACCATCCTCAGGACAAGGTCCTGGAAGGCTGCGGACCATCAGAGAACAGTAGGCTGGGCCAGTCTACTGCCTGATCTGCTGGTCTGCTCAGAGCTGTGCATATTTCCTACGAGGACTGACTGAAGGGTTCATTGAACCAAACTCAGTGTCACCATTTCCACACTACCCAGACATAAAGAGTGGGCCATCTCCATCAGCAAGTTGTCGTGGTAGTTCCGACCTCAAAGGTCTTGCAATTAAGATGTCCGATCCATTATCAGGCATAGCCAAATGGGCTCTAGAGATTCAACGAACAGCCAACTGCTTCCATTCTTCCCTTGCCCCAGCCATGGCAACTATGAGGAAATAAACTTGGGAGCTACTGAATGAACAATGATGAAGGTAGATCTCTCTTGAGCACAGAATGTGTATGTATTTTTTATTCATACCTCATATTTGTATTCATCATCTCCCTTTTAATATTAATGCCCCCAAGTGTTTATGGAGTATCTGTGGATGCTGGGTAGAAGTTATTAGAGGGTTGTAGGGGTGTGTGTGTTGTTTTTGTGGAAGAGAAGGCTGCCTCCCCCCCCAAGACTAAAGATCTATTAATAAAATACATTGATTAACGTGTTAAATATTAAAGACATATTTCATCAGTGGGAAAAAAAAAGAAAACATCAACACGGCAAGGCATTATTATGCTCAAGGAAATGTTTTCTCAGTGACTCGCACCCTGAGGAACAATGTCTAGTTAATTACTAAGGAATCATCTCCATCTGGTAGGCTTTATCCTCCTCCGTTTCTGCTCAGATAAATCTCCAGATAATCTTTGAAATTGTCTCCTTAAACACATTGGGGTTTCTGAGATGATTAGTCATAACTGTGTTGTGTGATCAAGGGAATATGTTCAGTGGGGTGTAGGAAGCAATGTCGTTAGTTGATTATAGCGAACAACTTCTGACAATATAGAGAGCACCAGCTATCGCTCCAGCTAGTGACACCTCATTATTCTGATTTCCGAACAGTTCTACTGCATTAGGAGGAAAAAAGGGCTAGGGGAAACCAAACAAATCATCTAACTATTCATTTCAAATATACAATTTCCAGAACAATGGGAGGTCTTGACATGTATTTAGCTATAATTAGCGTCCTTCTTTCCTCTAGATAAGTGCACATAGCTTTGGAGGTGACAAATTCATGTCCCGGTGTATTAATTAGTGCAACAATGAAGCGGGTCTTATAGCGGATATTGATTAAATCTCCTCAGCAAATGTGGAAAACAGTTTAATGAGGTTGGTTGAAGTAAAATGGGAATTTACTAGAAGGGGGGGCACTGTCTAAACCATGGTTCACCTGCTTGCCTTTCCAGAAGGGTTGATGAAGAAACCAGACTCACAGTGACTGGAGTGGTTATGGAAAACCATCACCGGCAGATTGGCTTTCCCCAGATATCCTTTTGGGAATGAAGGGGCAGCTACTGTTGTTGCCATCTCTCTTGCACGCTCCTGTTCTCTCTCTTGCACAAATGCACCACACAAACACCAGTACGTCACGACACTAGTGTGAAAATGATGGCCATTGGCACAGCCTGCTTTTTTAAACTACCAAGGCCTTAGAAGGCAGAAAGGAGCAGAGATGGCTTGTCGTGGCTTTGGGAATGGGTGCAAGGAAGCTTCATCCATTCCCAGAAAGGCTCGCTAGCTCAGTAGGAAGGTGTCCACAAACCTGTCGCTGTACATGTCTTGCAGGTGTGCAAGGCTGGCACGCCGAAAAGCCAAGAGCAAAAAGAGAAAGTTGGTGAGTGTGGGAACGCGCAACGTGGACTTAATGACTCGGGGTGTCTGAGCTGCAGGAGGAAAACCTTTGAACTAGGACTTGGGATCATGTATATTTTGAATTCCAAAGCTGCCCTCCCTGCAGAATCAAGGCCTGTGGGCAAGAGTCAGCCATGGTCTCTCGGGTACAGCTGCTGCAGAACTTCTGTCACAAATTCACACAATTGAATACAGCCACTTTTTGGAGATGAAACTGTCCTCAGTGGACTGTGCTATACCTTTGCCATCCACCACCACCACCACCACCACCACCACCCCGCATTGGTTGAATTGGCTTTTCCCCTCTCTTTTGGATATGTTTGTAAGCCTCATCAGAATATTATGAGTCTGAATGGGATCAAGGCGTTGGGTACACTAAAAGTACTGATTGATAATAATGATAACTGCATTTTGAGGCAATTACGGTTATTCTCGGGTGCTAATTTGGACCTGGCATGGCTACACCGCGACAACATTGGAAGAGTGTAATCATTGCTCATTAGCGTTGCTTTCAAATGTCATGCATGGATTTTAGAAGGAGCAAGAGTAGGCCAAACAAAGCACATTTGGGGGGGAGCACGACCGCCACGAGCGACTCAGAGCAGTCGGCCAACTGTAGCAACAGGAAGAGACCGAGCCTGGGTTTTGGAGGGAGCGAAATAGGGTGGCCACTTGAGCAGGGCAACACATGCGTAAATAATTATTACAATTGGCATTAAAAAAAATGCTGTACATCTCACAGGAAGGGAGAGCTCATCTGTATGGTGCCTCAATCTGCCACCCAGCTTCTCATTGTGGATTAGCGGTTGCTTGCTGTGCCCTGCCTTCCCTCTTGCTTCTCAAAGGGAAATGTTTTGTGCTTTGGAGGCAGGGCCTGAGGAGGGACAGGAAGGGGGACACCAGGAGAAACCTGATGCCTTGGAGCTGTTCTATAGGACTAGAGGTGGGGTCTCTGCGATGCTTTGATTTCAATGGGAATTCAGGGTGTTAATGTCTCCTGATGATATCCCTCAAGAGGCATGGTGTGCAGCTCATCCATATGTCTTTCACCAATTTTTTAAGGTGGTATTTATCATCATCATCATCTTAGAGCTACAGAGCTGGAAGGGACCCTCTGGATCATGGAGTCCAGTCCCTGTCAAGGCGGCACAAAGGGGGAATCGAACTCCCAACCTTTGGCTCCGCAGCCATCTAGCCTAACCCCCCCCCCCGTCCCATGGTATGAATGAGGCAAGTAAAGTGTGCAAAGGGGGGGAAAAAGCCTCCTCTGGAAGCCATTTGGATTGGTTGGGATCCAGCCCTTTGCATTAGCTGACAGGGAGGTCAGGGTGAGCACCTTTTCATAAGAGGGGCTGTTCGCAGAATCCCGTCTCCCATTTTTGAAGTATTTTTTTTCCCCTCCTGTGCCTCCTACATCAAGAATCAAGAAGTTAATTAATAGGAAAACAGGCACACGCCATGCCCTGAGGGCAGCTGATGGCAATGTTAGAAACATAAAAAGAAGCTGGCAGAAACACAGCGCGGGGCTCTGAACGGGAAAGGACGTGCCGGCATCAAGCACTAAAGCCGAAAAGCAGCACATGGTGGAAGAGTCCGCTGGTCAAAAGCACAGGCAGGATGCCTTTCGTGGGATGCTTCCACGTGGCCAGAGACGACGCTTATGTCCAAAACCTATGGAATGTGGAGATAAAGGCTGGATTCAGGCAGAGGCCCATTAAATGAATCAGAAAGCGCCCAGGTGGAGGAAGCAGGATGATCCCTAATTTGATTCTTTTCACAGGGTGTGCTGTCAAATCAGAACCGACTTATAGCAGCCCTAACTGGGCTTTCAAGGTAAATGAGGGTTTTAAGGTGTGGCTTTCCACCCTTCCACACCCCCAGCGAATTTCCACGGCCGATCGGGGGCTTGAACCCGGGTCTTCAAACTCCTAGTCCATCACTCTATCCACTATGCCACACTGGGTACAATGTGATTGAAACATCATTAAATGAATACATTCCAGTGCTCTGGGAGAACCTCTAAGCCTGATTTTGATAAACAAAATAAAAACACAAAGCAACGCCATAAAACAGGCCTGGACGAAAAGCAGCACATTTCTCACTGACCAACATCCATTTCAGTTCGGGAAGGTCAGACTTCCTGTCTTAAGAATTATGCGGCCACAGAGACACTTTGTCTGGGTTGCCCAAGGAAGCGAAGCTGCGGCAGAAGGATGGGCCCAGAGAGGAGAGGAGAGTCGATACAGAGCTGGAAGGCACTGGACTAAATTTGTTCCTTGTGGGGGAAACTTGAGATGGAAACTGGGAGCCATTTCCAAGGTGTAAAAATAGCACTGAGCGAGGTTTCTACCCAATGGTGTCTGACTCCAACCATGCCTGGGGAAAGAACGGCAGCCAACTATCACCAGAACGCATCCAGCTTTATTGTCTGGCTTCATTTCTGCACTTTCCTGCTCAGGAAAAAGAGAGAGAGAGAGAGAGGAGGGAAAGAGCTGTTAAGGAAAATATCTTGGTTAGAGATTAGTTCATCCTTATTCAGAGTCAACTGGTCGTATAACTAAAAAAAGTGAAGAATATAGGGGGGAAATACAGTGGCATTTTTAAAAACCCACAACAATATAGGTGTACAGTGGGAGCTGTACAGAGGAAAAGTCATAGTCAACATTCCTGAAATAGCTTTTTTTAAAAATGACTGCTAGGATCTATGAGCTGGAGACAAATCCTGTAATCCAGAACAGGTACACCGATTATTATGCCGCTTGGTTTCTATCTTCTCGCATCACTAGAGTAGGCAATAGCAAAATGCTCAGGAGATCCCTTGAAGGTTGCCCGAAGCAAATGCAGGCAGTTGGCCGGAGTTTCTTTTTTGTGCTGTGGTTTCTAAACCACAATCCTCTCCATGGGTAAAAAAAAAAATGCACAGAAGAACTCTTTAAAAAGCTACATATGTGGACACAATTAGACCAGGTTGTGTTTTGGGGGCCTTTACTGGGACATGCACAGGCATGAAGGAACTGAATAAACTAGATGTATGGGAACACCCAGCATAGTTCAAAATAGAGAAGTCTGATAAAGCATGCTAAGGATAATTGCCAGACACCAAGTCATCCCTGAATTATCGTGTGCTTTGCTAGCATTTCTAGGTATCACGTCTTCAGAAGAAGCCGACGGAACCTCTTCCACCTCCCCAGGCTACATGCGGGGGCACTTGGAATTAGTTTCAAAGTGAACATGGATAATCCTATCAGCAAACAATGGGGTCTGGGAGCCTACAGTGGCCATCCTGTTGCCGTTGTGGCTTAAGTGTGCATCCTCAGCTCAGAAACAATATGAAGAGTTACATTTGTGATGGGATTGCTTCTGAAAGGAGGGATGAAGTTAACTTTCTTCATTCTCCCCCTCCAAAGATGCCAAAGATCCATCTAGGAGATCATCACCTCCGAGCTGCAGAGCCGGAAGGGACCCTCTGGATCACGGAGGCCAGCCCCTGTCTGGGAGGCACACAGTGGGGGGAATCAAACTCCCAGACTCCGGCTCCACAGCCAGGAACCTAAACCACTGAGATATCCCGAGATGACATTTACTATTTTAGTGCCGGTATTTAATATCCGCTGGCGTTTGATATTAGACAAGATTTTTTTCTGACTGATAATCCTTTGACAGATAATTTGTCATTCCGTGGTTCATGTTTGCTCGTTTACATCGTCATGAACCTGTAGGCAGAGTCCTCTCGTGGGGCTTTCCCCTGTGCCGCTTCTGACTGTACTCTCCCGCAGTCCTGCAAAACAGTCCTGAGGGTCAAACCCATGTGTCCTGCTGGATTACTTCACGTTACATGAAGGCTGGCTCTTGGGGGGAAAAAAAACATTCCACTCGACTCGCTCAGATGCATGATGGAAAATGTTGCTGAAAGTGTGCGGTGGCTCGCCTGTTGTCATCTGTTCTAGGCACCAGAGCGTGGTTGTCTGGTTACACCTTTCTAGGCTCCAGCACATGAAAAACAAACAAACAAGAAAATACACATTACGACAAATATTTAAGAAATGAGCCCTTACTTAAACATGAATATCAAATGTCTCTTAAGTTGCCCTTGCCCCACCTATCCTCCCTTTCTTCATTCTTTCAGGTATAACTTTGCTTATATTTCTTCTTAGACAAAACAGCCTCACAAGGAGAAGGTTTTACAAGGTCACTTTTTGAGGGGAATGTCAAGAACCTAGTCTCAGGTTCTTGAAATCTTTGCCCCTTGCACTGTGCTAACTCCCAAATTCTGATCCCTCCAAGTTGTCTTCAGGTCCCAATTAAACAAACAAACAAACACATTCTAAGGAAATGCTAACAAGCTGGAAAATGATTAGTTCTTCACCATTTTTCTAATTTATTACTACCTACTGATTAGAGGAGCATGCATAGTTTTGTTCCTGGACTCTACTACCTATGTGGAAAATTCTGGGGGATGCACAATGTTTGCTGCATAATTAAGTTGTAAACTGCCCAGAGAATCCTTTAGCACTATAGGGATGGTGTATAAGTCTAATCAATCAATCAATCAATCAACCAATCAAACCACAAACATGCACATTTCTTGCACCAATTGGCCACTAAGATCAATGTAGATTTTTGTCCATAAAAGATTGTCCTGTGCTGCATTGCATTGCATTTTGCTCATTTCTTTCTATATAGTGATTCAAGGCAGCCTACAGAATGTTTCTTTAAAATGCAACTTAAAATACAATGAATTATAATATAAAAATGCATTTCAGCATAGCACCCTATTAAAAATAGCCATGGAATGCAATATGATGTCATCATTAAACTTCCGATCTGATAGCCCCAGGGGTGGTCCCATAGGAAACAACTAACTTTTTCTCCCTCCGCTGCGCTGCAGAGGCAGATTCCATGCATGGGTAGTGCCAGCTGATTTCAATTTATTTTCTAGCATATATATCTGTGTGCCAGTGTGGGCAAGTAGCTCCGTCTGGACTTTGCATTGATCATAAGATGGTAATAATGAACTACTGACTGGCTGATGAAGCAATCCCTGTATCAAAACAAATTAAAAGTCCATCAGAAAAAGTGGGTGGGAGACTCTAGTAACCCCATTAAAATCCTTCTCACGTCTCCCAAAAACTCTTCCCACCTATTGCATTTCTTTTCTCTTTTCCTGAGAAGCACAGAACCACTTCAGGGGTTGCAGGGAAGCATCAGCGGGCTCTGGGAGTGACTAACTTACCAGTCACTCCCCATCAAGCATATCTGCCCTGTCTCTTCCATAATACGCCCTGACATTTCACATTTTAGCGGTAACCTATCTGACGTGGCTGTTTGCTGCACATACGGAGCAGCAAATGTAGCGATCTTCCTGCCTCCTGCTCCACCACGCAAGTCTAACAACAAAACATTTTATTCCCCTTTCCAAACATGCTTGTGCCGAATCCCCCCACCCAGCCAGCACGTTAATAGCAACGGCGGGCTTTATTAGTATGTGGCATTAAAGGCGCAGGAGGCATCAGCAGCTGTCACGATCGGGAAAGTGTGATCAGCATTTGACCTTTTGCCCAGCTCACTGAATTTGATTAAGTAAGCAGTGTACAGATTAGTAAAATGCCTGCTTGCACAGTGCACGGAACCACTTGCTAACCGATCTCCCTTCCAGGCCACGTCTTGGCTCCTGGGTTATTACTGACTCACACACCTGGGCATGCTTTTTTTCCCCTAATTAATTTTTAGACCAATATAAGCTGCCATATTGAGAATAAATTGTGCCAGAGCTGGAGTGTATGCTTTGCATGTAAAAGGTTCTAGGTTTAATCTCTGATGCTTCCATCACAAATGCTCTGGAGAAAATAACCAGGAAAGGTGGCTTGCAGGCACGTTACTGCCTAGGAGGCATCATATGGACAACAGCTCGAGGGAGCAGCAAATGAAGTAGGAACTGCCTAACTCTATGGTGGAGCTATCCACCATTGCCAGTAAGGGTCTCCCTTAACAAGTGGTCCTCGAAAGTGAAAGCTCTAAAAAAATGGGACAGTAAAAATCATTCCACTCCACAACCCCTGTTTCTCAATTCATCTGCCCAGGAAAGAGCTTGGATATGTTGCATCTTGCCTCAGCATGGGCCATGGGGATGGGAGAGACACCAGCGCACACTGAGAGATACATGAAGACATGTTGAAGAGCAAGTTCACTTGAAACTTGATTTAACGCCGGAGGAAAGTATGGTAGAATACTTTTCCCAAAGATGGGGAAAGTCATGCCTATTTTTTCAAAGAAAAAAGGTCTGTCAGCCAGTTGTGAGAAACACCTGCTGCCTATATCTCTGGATTATTTAATAAATCTCAGAATCCTCAGTATGGAACTGATACTTGAGAAGCCAAAAGCCTCCCTCCAGAATTGAAAGTGGTATGCATATTTCACACATTTGGATTCACTGCTATTCCCCACTACATTCTCCATTGTTTCTTGCTGCAGTTAATATATTATTTTTGTACAACCTAACATTTCCTGGGCTTCCAAAACATCATAGATTCAGGGGTTTTAAAGCTGCTTAAAAAGAACCGGTAAAGAGAAGAGACCCCTTCATGGATTGCTGCCTTGGTGAAGGGGCTTGAGTAATTCAGAGAAGCTATGGGCTATGTCGTGCAGGGACACCCAAGACGGACAGGTCACAGTGGAGAGTTCTGACTAAATGCGATCCATCTGGAGCAGGAACTGGCAAGCCACGCCAGTATCTTTGCCAAGGAAACTCCATGGACAGAAACAAAAGGCTAAAAGATATGACACTGGAAGATGAGCCACTCAGGTCAGAAGGCGTCCAGCATGCTACTGAGGAAGAGCGGAGGACAAGTACAAGTAGCTCCAGAGCTAATGAAGTGGTTGGGCCAAAGTCGAAAGGACGCTCAGCTGCGGACACACCTGGAAGTGAAAGGAAAGTCCAGTGCTGCAAAGAAAAATACTGCATAGGAACCTGGAATGTAAGATCTGTGAACCTTAGTAAGCTGTGGTCAAACAGGAGATGGCAAGAATCAACATTGATACATCTTTAAGTGCCTTGGAAATGTTATGTTCTTGGGCAAGATATCCAAAGTGTAACCCAGAAATGTAACATTCCCAACCCTATGCTTCTTTGAAATTGCACTTTTTCATAAAATCTAGGGGCAACTTTAGCTCCAGCAAACATCACTGTTCTGGGACCTTTCTTATGGAACATTGGCATTGAGGGGCGGCTTGCAGCACTTTTTATTATGGGCTTGGCCCTTCCTAAATCTTGTTAGGAGTGGAGACCAAAGCAAGCTTAGTCTGCAGCTGTTCCTCCAAAGCCCGTCACCACCAAAATCCAATAAATGTTTAGATTCTTTTTAATGATAGAGAGGGAGAAAGAGAGAAAGGGAGAAAGAAATCATGGAACTTGTGCTAAAAGTCTGCCCAATAACACCCACCTCCTAACCTGATTAAGTGCTGGAACAGAACTTCTCATACAGGTATTATTTAAGAGTAATGAAGAGTGTGTAGACAAGCAATATCAGAAAAGCAATAAAAGCCAGGCTGCTGTACGTGACAACTAATTTCTGGATCAATTGATTCCCTTGCTATGGATGTAGTGCTATATTTATGGACCCTGACCCCCAAAATAAACTGTTAGGCACAGAAAAGCATTCTTCATTTTTGAATCCCAGCCTAGCTAAACACTCAGGAGTGTGTTTGTTTTCTTTAAATGTAATAGCACTACTGTCCAGGATTTTTTTCCTTTTTTTTTTTTTTCATTTTCATTGAGGTAACTAGCATTAATAGCCAAATTGCCTAGCACCGACCAATCACATGCAGGGACACACACACAAGCACACTAAATGTAAGATATGGAGCGGATACATTCTGCCAAACAGAGTCTTTCACCATTTGAGGGAACAGGTCTCTTACAAACTTTCTGAGTGTGTCTACAGATCTTCTGAGCATATCATCTAGTTTGATCCTCCTCAGCCCCTGCAGGTACTTGCAAATGAGACTTCGCCATCAGGAAGCCATCTTCTCAGAGACTACTGTTGACAGAATCTGAGGAGATGCTCTTTGCTTCATCCTGGAGTAAGTGAGCCATCAAATCAATGTCTGAAGACCCAGCAGTGAAAGAGATTTTTAAAGTTTAAGGATTACGTTGCCAGTATTCACTTGCAATATAAACATCCAGCTGAGAAGAATGGAAGCCGATGACCTCTTCGGACTACCTGGTGTCAGGTGGAAGAGCAACCTGTGAAAGGAAGAAAGGAAAATCTGCTCTGAAGATGTTGGCACA